>NC_030424.2:6582500-7182500 GCF_001660625.3 Ictalurus punctatus | reverse complement strand
TTGAGCGGATAAAGAGCACAAGTGTGTAAGGGGACACAGCATGAATGCGAACTCGATTTGTTATTGTACTTTTGATTCAAACTGACTTTCTAGACATAAAATGTCACTTTTTTCACCTTATCATACTTTTTCATCAACTTTTGCATTTTAATGTAAACAATCATATTTCGTAATATTTTGGGTCAGAAACATTTCATAGTACTATACTATGTCTAACTATGTGAAAAAAATCAAATTGGAGTAGGTCGGGCAACTGATTATATGAGTTTGTTAGAAAAACCACTTTCCTTTGCTCCTAGCGCCTTCTCGTTCGCTCTATAGCGTTTTGAGCGGATAAAGAGCACAAGTGTGCATGCAGACACAGGATGAATGCGAACTCGATTTGTTATTGTACTTTTGATTCAAACTGACTTTCTAGACATAAAATGTCACTTTTTTCACCATATCATACTTTTTCATCAACTTTTGCATTTTAATGTAAACAATCATATTTCGTAATATTTTGATTCAGAAACATTTCATAGTACTATACTATGTCTAACTATGTGAAAAAAATCAAATTGGAGTAGGTCGGGCAACTGATTATATTAGTTTGTTAGAAAAACCACTTTCCTTTGCTCCTAGCGCCTTCTCGTTCGCTCTATAGCGTTTTGAGCGGATAAAGAGCACAAGTGTGTAAGGGGACACAGGATGAATGCGAACTACTTTTGTTATGGTACTTTTGATTCAAACTGACTTTCTAGACATAAAATGTCACTTTTTTCACCTTATCATACTTTTTCATCAACTTTTGCATTTTAATGTAAACAATCATATTTCGTAATATTTTGGGTCAGAAACATTTCATAGTACTATACTATGTCTAACTATGTGAAAAAAATCAAATTGGAGTAGGTCGGGCAACTGATTATATGAGTTTGTTAGAAAAACCACTTTCCTTTGCTCCTAGCGCCTTCTCGTTCGCTCTATAGCGTTTTGAGCGGATAAAGAGCACAAGTGTGCATGCAGACACAGGATGAATGGGAACTCGATTTGTTATTGTACTTTTGATTCAAACTGACTTTCTAGACATAAAATGTCACTTTTTTCACCTTATCATACTTTTTCATCAACTTTTGCATTTTAATGTAAACAATCATATTTCGTAATATTTTGGGTCAGAAACATTTCATAGTACTATACTATGTCTAACTATGTGAAAAAAATCAAATTGGAGTAGGTCGGGCAACTGATTATATTAGTTTGTTAGAAAAACCACTTTCCTTTGCTCCTAGCGCCTTCTCGTTCGCTCTATAGCGTTTTGAGCGGATAAAGAGCACAAGTGTGCATGCAGACACAGGATGAATGCGAACTCGATTTGTTATTGTACTTTTGATTCAAACTGACTTTCTAGACATAAAATGTCACTTTTTTCACCTTATCATACTTTTTCATCAACTTTTGCATTTTAATGTAAACAATCATATTTCGTAATATTTTGATTCAGAAACATTTCATAGTACTATACTATGTCTAACTATGTGAAAAAAATCAAATTGGAGTAGGTCGGGCAACTGATTATATGAGTTTGTTAGAAAAACCACTTTCCTTTGCTCCTAGCGCCTTCTCGTTCGCTCTATAGCGTTTTGAGCGGATAAAGAGCACAAGTGTGTAAGGGGACACAGCATGAATGCGAACTACTTTTGTTATGGTACTTTTGATTCAAACTGACTTTCTAGACATAAAATGTCACTTTTTTCACCTTATCATACTTTTTCATCAACTTTTGCATTTTAATGTAAACAATCATATTTCGTAATATTTTGGGTCAGAAACATTTCATAGTACTATACTATGTCTAACTATGTGAAAAAAATCAAATTGGAGTAGGTCGGGCAACTGATTATATGAGTTTGTTAGAAAAACCACTTTCCTTTGCTCCTAGCGCCTTCTCGTTCGCTCTATAGCGTTTTGAGCGGATAAAGAGCACAAGTGTGCATGCAGACACAGGATGAATGGGAACTCGATTTGTTATTGTACTTTTGATTCAAACTGACTTTCTAGACATAAAATGTCACTTTTTTCACCATATCATACTTTTTCATCAACTTTTGCATTTTAATGTAAACAATCATATTTCGTAATATTTTGATTCAGAAACATTTCATAGTACTATACTATGTCTAACTATGTGAAAAAAATCAAATTGGAGTAGGTCGGGCAACTGATTATATTAGTTTGTTAGAAAAACCACTTTCCTTTGCTCCTAGCGCCTTCTCGTTCGCTCTATAGCGTTTTGAGCGGATAAAGAGCACAAGTGTGTAAGGGGACACAGGATGAATGCGAACTACTTTTGTTATGGTACTTTTGATTCAAACTGACTTTCTAGACATAAAATGTCACTTTTTTCACCTTATCATACTTTTTCATCAACTTTTGCATTTTAATGTAAACAATCATATTTCGTAATATTTTGGGTCAGAAACATTTCATAGTACTATACTATGTCTAACTATGTGAAAAAAATCAAATTGGAGTAGGTCGGGCAACTGATTATATTAGTTTGTTAGAAAAACCACTTTCCTTTGCTCCTAGCGCCTTCTCGTTCGCTCTATAGCGTTTTGAGCGGATAAAGAGCACAAGTGTGTAAGCAGACACAGGATGAATGCGAACTACTTTTGTTATGGTACTTTTGATTCAAACTGACTTTCTAGACATAAAATGTCACTTTTTTCACCTTATCATACTTTTTCATCAACTTTTGCATTTTAATGTAAACAATCATATTTCGTAATATTTTGGGTCAGAAACATTTCATAGTACTATACTATGTCTAACTATGTGAAAAAAATCAAATTGGAGTAGGTCGGGCAACTGATTATATTAGTTTGTTAGAAAAACCACTTTCCTTTGCTCCTAGCGCCTTCTCGTTCGCTCTATAGCGTTTTGAGCGGATAAAGAGCACAAGTGTGTAAGGGGACACAGGATGAATGCGAACTAGTTTTGTTATGGTACTTTTGATTCAAACTGACTTTCTAGACATAAAATGTCACTTTTTTCACCTTATCATACTTTTTCATCAACTTTTGCATTTTAATGTAAACAATCATATTTCGTAATATTTTGGGTCAGAAACATTTCATAGTACTATACTATGTCTAACTATGTGAAAAAAATCAAATTGGAGTAGGTCGAGCAACTGATTATATGAGTTTGTTAGAAAAACCACTTTCCTTTGCTCCTAGCGCCTTCTCGTTCGCTCTATAGCGTTTTGAGCGGATAAAGAGCACAAGTGTGCATGCAGACACAGGATGAATGGGAACTCGATTTGTTATTGTACTTTTGATTCAAACTGACTTTCTAGACATAAAATGTCACTTTTTTCACCATATCATACTTTTTCATCAACTTTTGCATTTTAATGTAAACAATCATATTTCGTAATATTTTGATTCAGAAACATTTCATAGTACTATACTATGTCTAACTATGTGAAAAAAATCAAATTGGAGTAGGTCGGGCAACTGATTATATTAGTTTGTTAGAAAAACCACTTTCCTTTGCTCCTAGCGCCTTCTCGTTCGCTCTATAGCGTTTTGAGCGGATAAAGAGCACAAGTGTGTAAGGAGACACAGCATGAATGCGAACTCGATTTGTTATTGTACTTTTGATGAAAACTGACTTTCTAGACATAAAATGTCACTTTTTTCACCTTATCATACTTTTTCATCAACTTTTGCATTTTAATGTAAACAATCATATTTCGTAATATTTTGGGTCAGAAACATTTCATAGTACTATATTATGTCTAACTATGTGAAAAAAATCAAATTGGAGTAGGTCGGGCAACTGATTATATTAGTTTGTTAGAAAAACCACTTTCCTTTGCTCCTAGCGCCTTCTCGTTCGCTCTATAGCGTTTTGAGCGGATAAAGAGCACAAGTGTGTAAGGGGACACAGCATGAATGCGAACTAGTTTTGTTATGGTACTTTTGATTCAAACTGACTTTCTAGACATAAAATGTCACTTTTTTCACCTTATCATACTTTTTCATCAACTTTTGCATTTTAATGTAAACAATCATATTTCGTAATATTTTGGGTCAGAAACATTTCATAGTACTATACTATGTCTAACTATGTGAAAAAAATGAAATTGGAGTATGTCGGGCAACTGATTATATGAGTTTGTTAGAAAAACCACTTTCCTTTGCTCCTAGCGCCTTCTCGTTCGCTCTATAGCGTTTTGAGCGGATAAAGAGCACAAGTGTGCATGCAGACACAGGATGAATGGGAACTCGATTTGTTATTGTACTTTTGATTCAAACTGACTTTCTAGACATAAAATGTCACTTTTTTCACCATATCATACTTTTTCATCAACTTTTGCATTTTAATGTAAACAATCATATTTCGTAATATTTTGATTCAGAAACATTTCATAGTACTATACTATGTCTAACTATGTGAAAAAAATCAAATTGGAGTAGGTCGGGCAACTGATTATATTAGTTTGTTAGAAAAACCACTTTCCTTTGCTCCTAGCGCCTTCTCGTTCGCTCTATAGCGTTTTGAGCGGATAAAGAGCACAAGTGTGTAAGGGGACACAGGATGAATGCGAACTACTTTTGTTATGGTACTTTTGATTCAAACTGACTTTCTAGACATAAAATGTCACTTTTTTCACCTTATCATACTTTTTCATCAACTTTTGCATTTTAATGTAAACAATCATATTTCGTAATATTTTGGGTCAGAAACATTTCATAGTACTATACTATGTCTAACTATGTGAAAAAAATCAAATTGGAGTAGGTCGGGCAACTGATTATATTAGTTTGTTAGAAAAACCACTTTCCTTTGCTCCTAGCGCCTTCTCGTTCGCTGTATAGCGTTTTGAGCGGATAAAGAGCACAAGTGTGTAAGGGGACACAGGATGAATGCGAACTAGTTTTGTTATGGTACTTTTGATTCAAACTGACTTTCTAGACATAAAATGTCACTTTTTTCACCTTATCATACTTTTTCATCAACTTTTGCATTTTAATGTAAACAATCATATTTCGTAATATTTTGGGTCAGAAACATTTCATAGTACTATACTATGTCTAACTATGTGAAAAAAATCAAATTGGAGTAGGTCGAGCAACTGATTATATGAGTTTGTTAGAAAAACCACTTTCCTTTGCTCCTAGCGCCTTCTCGTTCGCTCTATAGCGTTTTGAGCGGATAAAGAGCACAAGTGTGCATGCAGACACAGGATGAATGGGAACTCGATTTGTTATTGTACTTTTGATTCAAACTGACTTTCTAGACATAAAATGTCACTTTTTTCACCATATCATACTTTTTCATCAACTTTTGCATTTTAATGTAAACAATCATATTTCGTAATATTTTGATTCAGAAACATTTCATAGTACTATACTATGTCTAACTATGTGAAAAAAATCAAATTGGAGTAGGTCGGGCAACTGATTATATTAGTTTGTTAGAAAAACCACTTTCCTTTGCTCCTAGCCCCTTCTCGTTCGCTCTATAGCGTTTTGAGCGGATAAAGAGCAGAAGTGTGTAAGGAGACACAGCATGAATGCGAACTCGATTTGTTATTGTACTTTTGATGAAAACTGACTTTCTAGACATAAAATGTCACTTTTTTCACCTTATCATACTTTTTCATCAACTTTTGCATTTTAATGTAAACAATCATATTTCGTAATATTTTGGGTCAGAAACATTTCATAGTACTATATTATGTCTAACTATGTGAAAAAAATCAAATTGGAGTAGGTCGGGCAACTGATTATATTAGTTTGTTAGAAAAACCACTTTCCTTTGCTCCTAGCGCCTTCTCGTTCGCTCTATAGCGTTTTGAGCGGATAAAGAGCACAAGTGTGTAAGGGGACACAGCATGAATGCGAACTAGTTTTGTTATGGTACTTTTGATTCAAACTGACTTTCTAGACATAAAATGTCACTTTTTTCACCTTATCATACTTTTTCATCAACTTTTGCATTTTAATGTAAACAATCATATTTCGTAATATTTTGGGTCAGAAACATTTCATAGTACTATACTATGTCTAACTATGTGAAAAAAATCAAATTGGAGTAGGTCGGGCAACTGATTATATTAGTTTGTTAGAAAAACCACTTTCCTTTGCTCCTAGCGCCTTCTCGTTCGCTGTATAGCGTTTTGAGCGGATAAAGAGCACAAGTGTGTAAGGGGACACAGGATGAATGCGAACTAGTTTTGTTATGGTACTTTTGATTCAAACTGACTTTCTAGACATAAAATGTCACTTTTTTCACCTTATCATACTTTTTCATCAACTTTTGCATTTTAATGTAAACAATCATATTTCGTAATATTTTGGGTCAGAAACATTTCATAGTACTCTACTATGTCTAACTATGTGAAAAAAATCAAATTGGAGTAGGTCGAGCAACTGATTATATGAGTTTGTTAGAAAAACCACTTTCCTTTGCTCTTAGCGCCTTCTCGTTCGCTCTATAGCGTTTTGAGCGGATAAAGAGCACAAGTGTGCATGCAGACACAGGATGAATGCGAACTAGTTTTGTTATGGTACTTTTGATTCAAACTGACTTTCTAGACATAAAATGTCACTTTTTTCACCTTATCATACTTTTTCATCAACTTTTGCATTTTAATGTAAACAATCATATTTCGTAATATTTTGATTCAGAAACATTTCATAGTACTATACTATGTCTAACTATGTGAAAAAAATCAAATTGGAGTAGGTCGGGCAACTGATTATATTAGTTTGTTAGAAAAACCACTTTCCTTTGCTCCTAGCGCCTTCTCGTTCGCTGTATAGCGTTTTGAGCGGATAAAGAGCACAAGTGTGTAAGGGGACACAGGATGAATGCGAACTAGTTTTGTTATGGTACTTTTGATTCAAACTGACTTTCTAGACATAAAATGTCACTTTTTTCACCTTATCATACTTTTTCATCAACTTTTGCATTTTAATGTAAACAATCATATTTCGTAATATTTTGGGTCAGAAACATTTCATAGTACTATACTATGTCTAACTATGTGAAAAAAATCAAATTGGAGTAGGTCGAGCAACTGATTATATGAGTTTGTTAGAAAAACCACTTTCCTTTGCTCCTAGCGCCTTCTCGTTCGCTCTATAGCGTTTTGAGCGGATAAAGAGCACAAGTGTGCATGCAGACACAGGATGAATGGGAACTCGATTTGTTATTGTACTTTTGATTCAAACTGACTTTCTAGACATAAAATGTCACTTTTTTCACCATATCATACTTTTTCATCAACTTTTGCATTTTAATGTAAACAATCATATTTCGTAATATTTTGATTCAGAAACATTTCATAGTACTATACTATGTCTAACTATGTGAAAAAAATCAAATTGGAGTAGGTCGGGCAACTGATTATATTAGTTTGTTAGAAAAACCACTTTCCTTTGCTCCTAGCCCCTTCTCGTTCGCTCTATAGCGTTTTGAGCGGATAAAGAGCAGAAGTGTGTAAGGAGACACAGCATGAATGCGAACTCGATTTGTTATTGTACTTTTGATGAAAACTGACTTTCTAGACATAAAATGTCACTTTTTTCACCTTATCATACTTTTTCATCAACTTTTGCATTTTAATGTAAACAATCATATTTCGTAATATTTTGGGTCAGAAACATTTCATAGTACTATATTATGTCTAACTATGTGAAAAAAATCAAATTGGAGTAGGTCGGGCAACTGATTATATTAGTTTGTTAGAAAAACCACTTTCCTTTGCTCCTAGCGCCTTCTCGTTCGCTCTATAGCGTTTTGAGCGGATAAAGAGCACAAGTGTGTAAGGGGACACAGCATGAATGCGAACTAGTTTTGTTATGGTACTTTTGATTCAAACTGACTTTCTAGACATAAAATGTCACTTTTTTCACCTTATCATACTTTTTCATCAACTTTTGCATTTTAATGTAAACAATCATATTTCGTAATATTTTGGGTCAGAAACATTTCATAGTACTATACTATGTCTAACTATGTGAAAAAAATCAAATTGGAGTAGGTCGGGCAACTGATTATATTAGTTTGTTAGAAAAACCACTTTCCTTTGCTCCTAGCGCCTTCTCGTTCGCTGTATAGCGTTTTGAGCGGATAAAGAGCACAAGTGTGTAAGGGGACACAGGATGAATGCGAACTAGTTTTGTTATGGTACTTTTGATTCAAACTGACTTTCTAGACATAAAATGTCACTTTTTTCACCTTATCATACTTTTTCATCAACTTTTGCATTTTAATGTAAACAATCATATTTCGTAATATTTTGGGTCAGAAACATTTCATAGTACTCTACTATGTCTAACTATGTGAAAAAAATCAAATTGGAGTAGGTCGAGCAACTGATTATATGAGTTTGTTAGAAAAACCACTTTCCTTTGCTCTTAGCGCCTTCTCGTTCGCTCTATAGCGTTTTGAGCGGATAAAGAGCACAAGTGTGCATGCAGACACAGGATGAATGCGAACTAGTTTTGTTATGGTACTTTTGATTCAAACTGACTTTCTAGACATAAAATGTCACTTTTTTCACCTTATCATACTTTTTCATCAACTTTTGCATTTTAATGTAAACAATCATATTTCGTAATATTTTGATTCAGAAACATTTCATAGTACTATACTATGTCTAACTATGTGAAAAAAATCAAATTGGAGTAGGTCGGGCAACTGATTATATTAGTTTGTTAGAAAAACCACTTTCCTTTGCTCCTAGCGCCTTCTCGTTCGCTCTATAGCGTTTTGAGCGGATAAAGAGCACAAGTGTGTAAGGAGACACAGCATGAATGCGAACTCGATTTGTTATTGTACTTTTGATGAAAACTGACTTTCTAGACATAAAATGTCACTTTTTTCACCTTATCATACTTTTTCATCAACTTTTGCATTTTAATGTAAACAATCATATTTCGTAATATTTTGGGTCAGAAACATTTCATAGTACTATATTATGTCTAACTATGTGAAAAAAATCAAATTGGAGTAGGTCGGGCAACTGATTATATGAGTTTGTTAGAAAAACCACTTTCCTTTGCTCCTAGCGCCTTCTCGTTCGCTCTATAGCGTTTTGAGCGGATAAAGAGCACAAGTGTGTAAGGGGACACAGCATGAATGCGAACTACTTTTGTTATGGTACTTTTGATTCAAACTGACTTTCTAGACATAAAATGTCACTTTTTTCACCTTATCATACTTTTTCATCAACTTTTGCATTTTAATGTAAACAATCATATTTCGTAATATTTTGGGTCAGAAACATTTCATAGTACTATACTATGTCTAACTATGTGAAAAAAATGAAATTGGAGTATGTCGGGCAACTGATTATATGAGTTTGTTAGAAAAACCACTTTCCTTTGCTCCTAGCGCCTTCTCGTTCGCTCTATAGCGTTTTGAGCGGATAAAGAGCACAAGTGTGCATGCAGACACAGGATGAATGGGAACTCGATTTGTTATTGTACTTTTGATTCAAACTGACTTTCTAGACATAAAATGTCACTTTTTTCACCATATCATACTTTTTCATCAACTTTTGCATTTTAATGTAAACAATCATATTTCGTAATATTTTGATTCAGAAACATTTCATAGTACTATACTATGTCTAACTATGTGAAAAAAATCAAATTGGAGTAGGTCGGGCAACTGATTATATTAGTTTGTTAGAAAAACCACTTTCCTTTGCTCCTAGCGCCTTCTCGTTCGCTCTATAGCGTTTTGAGCGGATAAAGAGCACAAGTGTGTAAGGGGACACAGGATGAATGCGAACTACTTTTGTTATGGTACTTTTGATTCAAACTGACTTTCTAGACATAAAATGTCACTTTTTTCACCTTATCATACTTTTTCATCAACTTTTGCATTTTAATGTAAACAATCATATTTCGTAATATTTTGGGTCAGAAACATTTCATAGTACTATACTATGTCTAACTATGTGAAAAAAATCAAATTGGAGTAGGTCGGGCAACTGATTATATTAGTTTGTAAGAAAAACCACTTTCCTTTGCTCCTAGCGCCTTCTCGTTCGCTGTATAGCGTTTTGAGCGGATAAAGAGCACAAGTGTGTAAGGGGACACAGGATGAATGCGAACTAGTTTTGTTATGGTACTTTTGATTCAAACTGACTTTCTAGACATAAAATGTCACTTTTTTCACCTTATCATACTTTTTCATCAACTTTTGCATTTTAATGTAAACAATCATATTTCGTAATATTTTGGGCCAGAAACATTTCATAGTACTATACTATGTCTAACTATGTGAAAAAAATCAAATTGGAGTAGGTCGAGCAACTGATTATATGAGTTTGTTAGAAAAACCACTTTCCTTTGCTCCTAGCGCCTTCTCGTTCGCTCTATAGCGTTTTGAGCGGATAAAGAGCACAAGTGTGCATGCAGACACAGGATGAATGGGAACTCGATTTGTTATTGTACTTTTGATTCAAACTGACTTTCTAGACATAAAATGTCACTTTTTTCACCTTATCATACTTTTTCATCAACTTTTGCATTTTAATGTAAACAATCATATTTCGTAATATTTTGATTCAGAAACATTTCATAGTACTATACTATGTCTAACTATGTGAAAAAAATCAAATTGGAGTAGGTCGGGCAACTGATTATATGAGTTTGTTAGAAAAACCACTTTCCTTTGCTCCTAGCGCCTTCTCGTTCGCTCTATAGCGTTTTGAGCGGATAAAGAGCACAAGTGTGTAAGGGGACACAGGATGAATGCGAACTACTTTTGTTATGGTACTTTTGATTCAAACTGACTTTCTAGACATAAAATGTCACTTTTTTCACCTTATCATACTTTTTCATCAACTTTTGCATTTTAATGTAAACAATCATATTTCGTAATATTTTGGGTCAGAAACATTTCATAGTACTATACTATGTCTAACTATGTGAAAAAAATCAAATTGGAGTAGGTCGGGCAACTGATTATATTAGTTTGTTAGAAAAACCACTTTCCTTTGCTCCTAGCGCCTTCTCGTTCGCTGTATAGCGTTTTGAGCGGATAAAGAGCACAAGTGTGTAAGGGGACACAGGATGAATGCGAACTAGTTTTGTTATGGTACTTTTGATTCAAACTGACTTTCTAGACATAAAATGTCACTTTTTTCACCTTATCATACTTTTTCATCAACTTTTGCATTTTAATGTAAACAATCATATTTCGTAATATTTTGGGTCAGAAACATTTCATAGTACTATACTATGTCTAACTATGTGAAAAAAATCAAATTGGAGTAGGTCGAGCAACTGATTATATGAGTTTGTTAGAAAAACCACTTTCCTTTGCTCCTAGCGCCTTCTCGTTCGCTCTATAGCGTTTTGAGCGGATAAAGAGCACAAGTGTGCATGCAGACACAGGATGAATGGGAACTCGATTTGTTATTGTACTTTTGATTCAAACTGACTTTCTAGACATAAAATGTCACTTTTTTCACCATATCATACTTTTTCATCAACTTTTGCATTTTAATGTAAACAATCATATTTCGTAATATTTTGATTCAGAAACATTTCATAGTACTATACTATGTCTAACTATGTGAAAAAAATCAAATTGGAGTAGGTCGGGCAACTGATTATATTAGTTTGTTAGAAAAACCACTTTCCTTTGCTCCTAGCGCCTTCTCGTTCGCTCTATAGCGTTTTGAGCGGATAAAGAGCACAAGTGTGTAAGGGGACACAGGATGAATGCGAACTCGATTTGTTATGGTACTTTTGATTCAAACTGACTTTCTAGACATAAAATGTCACTTTTTTCACCTTATCATACTTTTTCATCAACTTTTGCATTTTAATGTAAACAATCATATTTCGTAATATTTTGGGTCAGAAACATTTCATAGTACTATATTATGTCTAACTATGTGAAAAAAATCAAATTGGAGTAGGTCGGGCAACTGATTATATTAGTTTGTTAGAAAAACCACTTTCCTTTGCTCCTAGCGCCTTCTCGTTCGCTCTATAGCGTTTTGAGCGGATAAAGAGCACAAGTGTGTAAGGGGACACAGCATGAATGCGAACTAGTTTTGTTATGGTACTTTTGATTCAAACTGACTTTCTAGACATAAAATGTCACTTTTTTCACCTTATCATACTTTTTCATCAACTTTTGCATTTTAATGTAAACAATCATATTTCGTAATATTTTGGGTCAGAAACATTTCATAGTACTATACTATGTCTAACTATGTGAAAAAAATCAAATTGGAGTAGGTCGGGCAACTGATTATATTAGTTTGTTAGAAAAACCACTTTCCTTTGCTCCTAGCGCCTTCTCGTTCGCTCTATAGCGTTTTGAGCGGATAAAGAGCACAAGTGTGTAAGGGGACACAGGATGAATGCGAACTAGTTTTGTTATGGTACTTTTGATTCAAACTGACTTTCTAGACATAAAATGTCACTTTTTTCACCTTATCATACTTTTTCATCAACTTTTGCATTTTAATGTAAACAATCATATTTCGTAATATTTTGGGTCAGAAACATTTCATAGTACTATACTATGTCTAACTATGTGAAAAAAATCAAATTGGAGTAGGTCGGGCAACTGATTATATGAGTTTGTTAGAAAAACCACTTTCCTTTGCTCCTAGCGCCTTCTCGTTCGCTCTATAGCGTTTTGAGCGGATAAAGAGCACAAGTGTGTAAGGGGACACAGGATGAATGCGAACTAGTTTTGTTATGGTACTTTTGATTCAAACTGACTTTCTAGACATAAAATGTCACTTTTTTCACCTTATCATACTTTTTCATCAACTTTTGCATTTTAATGTAAACAATCATATTTCGTAATATTTTGGGTCAGAAACATTTCATAGTACTATACTATGTCTAACTATGTGAAAAAAATCAAATTGGAGTAGGTCGGGCAACTGATTATATTAGTTTGTTAGAAAAACCACTTTCCTTTGCTCCTAGCGCCTTCTCGTTCGCTGTATAGCGTTTTGAGCGGATAAAGAGCACAAGTGTGTAAGGGGACACAGGATGAATGCGAACTAGTTTTGTTATGGTACTTTTGATTCAAACTGACTTTCTAGACATAAAATGTCACTTTTTTCACCTTATCATACTTTTTCATCAACTTTTGCATTTTAATGTAAACAATCATATTTCGTAATATTTTGGGTCAGAAACATTTCATAGTACTATACTATGTCTAACTATGTGAAAAAAATCAAATTGGAGTAGGTCGAGCAACTGATTATATGAGTTTGTTAGAAAAACCACTTTCCTTTGCTCCTAGCGCCTTCTCGTTCGCTCTATAGCGTTTTGAGCGGATAAAGAGCACAAGTGTGCATGCAGACACAGGATGAATGGGAACTCGATTTGTTATTGTACTTTTGATTCAAACTGACTTTCTAGACATAAAATGTCACTTTTTTCACCTTATCATACTTTTTCATCAACTTTTGCATTTTAATGTAAACAATCATATTTCGTAATATTTTGATTCAGAAACATTTCATAGTACTATACTATGTCTAACTATGTGAAAAAAATCAAATTGGAGTAGGTCGGGCAACTGATTATATGAGTTTGTTAGAAAAACCACTTTCCTTTGCTCCTAGCGCCTTCTCGTTCGCTCTATAGCGTTTTGAGCGGATAAAGAGCACAAGTGTGTAAGGAGACACAGGATGAATGCGAACTAGTTTTGTTATGGTACTTTTGATTCAAACTGACTTTCTAGACATAAAATGTCACTTTTTTCACCTTATCATACTTTTTCATCAACTTTTGCATTTTAATGTAAACAATCATATTTCGTAATATTTTGGGTCAGAAACATTTCATAGTACTATACTATGTCTAACTATGTGAAAAAAATCAAATTGGAGTAGGTCGGGCAACTGATTATATTAGTTTGTTAGAAAAACCACTTTCCTTTGCTCCTAGCGCCTTCTCGTTCGCTCTATAGCGTTTTGAGCGGATAAAGAGCACAAGTGTGTAAGGGGACACAGCATGAATGCGAACTAGTTTTGTTATGGTACTTTTGATTCAAACTGACTTTCTAGACATAAAATGTCACTTTTTTCACCTTATCATACTTTTTCATCAACTTTTGCATTTTAATGTAAACAATCATATTTCGTAATATTTTGGGTCAGAAACATTTCATAGTACTATACTATGTCTAACTATGTGAAAAAAATCAAATTGGAGTAGGTCGAGCAACTGATTATATGAGTTTGTTAGAAAAACCACTTTCCTTTGCTCCTAGCGCCTTCTCGTTCGCTCTATAGCGTTTTGAGCGGATAAAGAGCACAAGTGTGCATGCAGACACAGGATGAATGGGAACTCGATTTGTTATTGTACTTTTGATTCAAACTGACTTTCTAGACATAAAATGTCACTTTTTTCACCATATCATACTTTTTCATCAACTTTTGCATTTTAATGTAAACAATCATATTTCGTAATATTTTGATTCAGAAACATTTCATAGTACTATACTATGTCTAACTATGTGAAAAAAATCAAATTGGAGTAGGTCGGGCAACTGATTATATTAGTTTGTTAGAAAAACCACTTTCCTTTGCTCCTAGCGCCTTCTCGTTCGCTCTATAGCGTTTTGAGCGGATAAAGAGCACAAGTGTGTAAGGAGACACAGCATGAATGCGAACTCGATTTGTTATTGTACTTTTGATTCAAACTGACTTTCTAGACATAAAATGTCACTTTTTTCACCTTATCATACTTTTTCATCAACTTTTGCATTTTAATGTAAACAATCATATTTCGTAATATTTTGGGTCAGAAACATTTCATAGTACTATATTATGTCTAACTATGTGAAAAAAATCAAATTGGAGTAGGTCGGGCAACTGATTATATTAGTTTGTTAGAAAAACCACTTTCCTTTGCTCCTAGCGCCTTCTCGTTCGCTCTATAGCGTTTTGAGCGGATAAAGAGCACAAGTGTGTAAGGGGACACAGCATGAATGCGAACTAGTTTTGTTATGGTACTTTTGATTCAAACTGACTTTCTAGACATAAAATGTCACTTTTTTCACCTTATCATACTTTTTCATCAACTTTTGCATTTTAATGTAAACAATCATATTTCGTAATATTTTGGGTCAGAAACATTTCATAGTACTATACTATGTCTAACTATGTGAAAAAAATCAAATTGGAGTAGGTCGGGCAACTGATTATATTAGTTTGTTAGAAAAACCACTTTCCTTTGCTCCTAGCGCCTTCTCGTTCGCTCTATAGCGTTTTGAGCGGATAAAGAGCACAAGTGTGTAAGGGGACACAGGATGAATGCGAACTAGTTTTGTTATGGTACTTTTGATTCAAACTGACTTTCTAGACATAAAATGTCACTTTTTTCACCTTATCATACTTTTTCATCAACTTTTGCATTTTAATGTAAACAATCATATTTCGTAATATTTTGGGTCAGAAACATTTCATAGTACTATACTATGTCTAACTATGTGAAAAAAATGAAATTGGAGTATGTCGGGCAACTGATTATATGAGTTTGTTAGAAAAACCACTTTCCTTTGCTCCTAGCGCCTTCTCGTTCGCTCTATAGCGTTTTGAGCGGATAAAGAGCACAAGTGTGCATGCAGACACAGGATGAATGGGAACTCGATTTGTTATTGTACTTTTGATTCAAACTGACTTTCTAGACATAAAATGTCACTTTTTTCACCTTATCATACTTTTTCATCAACTTTTGCATTTTAATGTAAACAATCATATTTCGTAATATTTTGATTCAGAAACATTTCATAGTACTATACTATGTCTAACTATGTGAAAAAAATCAAATTGGAGTAGGTCGGGCAACTGATTATATTAGTTTGTTAGAAAAACCACTTTCCTTTGCTCCTAGCGCCTTCTCGTTCGCTCTATAGCGTTTTGAGCGGATAAAGAGCACAAGTGTGTAAGGGGACACAGGATGAATGCGAACTACTTTTGTTATGGTACTTTTGATTCAAACTGACTTTCTAGACATAAAATGTCACTTTTTTCACCTTATCATACTTTTTCATCAACTTTTGCATTTTAATGTAAACAATCATATTTCGTAATATTTTGGGTCAGAAACATTTCATAGTACTATACTATGTCTAACTATGTGAAAAAAATCAAATTGGAGTAGGTCGGGCAACTGATTATATTAGTTTGTTAGAAAAACCACTTTCCTTTGCTCCTAGCGCCTTCTCGTTCGCTGTATAGCGTTTTGAGCGGATAAAGAGCACAAGTGTGTAAGGGGACACAGGATGAATGCGAACTAGTTTTGTTATGGTACTTTTGATTCAAACTGACTTTCTAGACATAAAATGTCACTTTTTTCACCTTATCATACTTTTTCATCAACTTTTGCATTTTAATGTAAACAATCATATTTCGTAATATTTTGGGCCAGAAACATTTCATAGTACTATACTATGTCTAACTATGTGAAAAAAATCAAATTGGAGTAGGTCGAGCAACTGATTATATGAGTTTGTTAGAAAAACCACTTTCCTTTGCTCCTAGCGCCTTCTCGTTCGCTCTATAGCGTTTTGAGCGGATAAAGAGCACAAGTGTGCATGCAGACACAGGATGAATGGGAACTCGATTTGTTATTGTACTTTTGATTCAAACTGACTTTCTAGACATAAAATGTCACTTTTTTCACCTTATCATACTTTTTCATCAACTTTTGCATTTTAATGTAAACAATCATATTTCGTAATATTTTGATTCAGAAACATTTCATAGTACTATACTATGTCTAACTATGTGAAAAAAATCAAATTGGAGTAGGTCGGGCAACTGATTATATGAGTTTGTTAGAAAAACCACTTTCCTTTGCTCCTAGCGCCTTCTCGTTCGCTCTATAGCGTTTTGAGCGGATAAAGAGCACAAGTGTGTAAGGGGACACAGGATGAATGCGAACTACTTTTGTTATGGTACTTTTGATTCAAACTGACTTTCTAGACATACAATGTCACTTTTTTCACCTTATCATACTTTTTCATCAACTTTTGCATTTTAATGTAAACAATCATATTTCGTAATATTTTGGGTCAGAAACATTTCATAGTACTATACTATGTCTAACTATGTGAAAAAAATCAAATTGGAGTAGGTCGGGCAACTGATTATATTAGTTTGTTAGAAAAACCACTTTCCTTTGCTCCTAGCGCCTTCTCGTTCGCTGTATAGCGTTTTGAGCGGATAAAGAGCACAAGTGTGTAAGGGGACACAGGATGAATGCGAACTAGTTTTGTTATGGTACTTTTGATTCAAACTGACTTTCTAGACATAAAATGTCACTTTTTTCACCTTATCATACTTTTTCATCAACTTTTGCATTTTAATGTAAACAATCATATTTCGTAATATTTTGGGTCAGAAACATTTCATAGTACTATACTATGTCTAACTATGTGAAAAAAATCAAATTGGAGTAGGTCGAGCAACTGATTATATGAGTTTGTTAGAAAAACCACTTTCCTTTGCTCCTAGCGCCTTCTCGTTCGCTCTATATCGTTTTGAGCGGATAAAGAGCACAAGTGTGCATGCAGACACAGGATGAATGGGAACTCGATTTGTTATTGTACTTTTGATTCAAACTGACTTTCTAGACATAAAATGTCACTTTTTTCACCATATCATACTTTTTCATCAACTTTTGCATTTTAATGTAAACAATCATATTTCGTAATATTTTGATTCAGAAACATTTCATAGTACTATACTATGTCTAACTATGTGAAAAAAATCAAATTGGAGTAGGTCGGGCAACTGATTATATTAGTTTGTTAGAAAAACCACTTTCCTTTGCTCCTAGCGCCTTCTCGTTCGCTCTATAGCGTTTTGAGCGGATAAAGAGCACAAGTGTGTAAGGGGACACAGGATGAATGCGAACTACTTTTGTTATGGTACTTTTGATTCAAACTGACTTTCTAGACATAAAATGTCACTTTTTTCACCTTATCATACTTTTTCATCAACTTTTGCATTTTAATGTAAACAATCATATTTCGTAATATTTTGGGTCAGAAACATTTCATAGTACTTTATTATGTCTAACTATGTGAAAAAAATCAAATTGGAGTATGTCGGGCAACTGATTATATTAGTTTGTTAGAAAAACCACTTTCCTTTGCTCCTAGCGCCTTCTCGTTCGCTCTATAGCGTTTTGAGCGGATAAAGAGCACAAGTGTGTAAGGGGACACAGCATGAATGCGAACTAGTTTTGTTATGGTACTTTTGATTCAAACTGACTTTCTAGACATAAAATGTCACTTTTTTCACCTTATCATACTTTTTCATCAACTTTTGCATTTTAATGTAAACAATCATATTTCGTAATATTTTGGGTCAGAAACATTTCATAGTACTATACTATGTCTAACTATGTGAAAAAAATGAAATTGGAGTATGTCGGGCAACTGATTATATGAGTTTGTTAGAAAAACCACTTTCCTTTGCTCCTAGCGCCTTCTCGTTCGCTCTATAGCGTTTTGAGCGGATAAAGAGCACAAGTGTGCATGCAGACACAGGATGAATGGGAACTCGATTTGTTATTGTACTTTTGATTCAAACTGACTTTCTAGACATAAAATGTCACTTTTTTCACCTTATCATACTTTTTCATCAACTTTTGCATTTTAATGTAAACAATCATATTTCGTAATATTTTGATTCAGAAACATTTCATAGTACTATACTATGTCTAACTATGTGAAAAAAATCAAATTGGAGTAGGTCGGGCAACTGATTATATGAGTTTGTTAGAAAAACCACTTTCCTTTGCTCCTAGCGCCTTCTCGTTCGCTCTATAGCGTTTTGAGCGGATAAAGAGCACAAGTGTGTAAGGGGACACAGGATGAATGCGAACTACTTTTGTTATGGTACTTTTGATTCAAACTGACTTTCTAGACATAAAATGTCACTTTTTTCACCTTATCATACTTTTTCATCAACTTTTGCATTTTAATGTAAACAATCATATTTCGTAATATTTTGGGTCAGAAACATTTCATAGTACTATACTATGTCTAACTATGTGAAAAAAATCAAATTGGAGTAGGTCGGGCAACTGATTATATTAGTTTGTTAGAAAAACCACTTTCCTTTGCTCCTAGCGCCTTCTCGTTCGCTCTATAGCGTTTTGAGCGGATAAAGAGCACAAGTGTGTAAGGGGACACAGCATGAATGCGAACTCGATTTGTTATTGTACTTTTGATGAAAACTGACTTTCTAGACATAAAATGTCACTTTTTTCACCTTATCATACTTTTTCATCAACTTTTGCATTTTAATGTAAACAATCATATTTCGTAATATTTTGGGTCAGAAACATTTCATAGTACTATATTATGTCTAACTATGTGAAAAAAATGAAATTGGAGTATGTCGGGCAACTGATTATATTAGTTTGTTAGAAAAACCACTTTCCTTTGCTCCTAGCGCCTTCTCGTTCGCTCTATAGCGTTTTGAGCGGATAAAGAGCACAAGTGTGTAAGGGGACACAGCATGAATGCGAACTAGTTTTGTTATGGTACTTTTGATTCAAACTGACTTTCTAGACATAAAATGTCACTTTTTTCACCTTATCATACTTTTTCATCAACTTTTGCATTTTAATGTAAACAATCATATTTCGTAATATTTTGGGTCAGAAACATTTCATAGTACTATACTATGTCTAACTATGTGAAAAAAATGAAATTGGAGTATGTCGGGCAACTGATTATATTAGTTTGTTAGAAAAACCACTTTCCTTTGCTCCTAGCGCCTTCTCGTTCGCTCTATAGCGTTTTGAGCGGATAAAGAGCACAAGTGTGTATGGGGACACAGGATGAATGCGAACTCGATTTGTTATGGTACTTTTGATTCAAACTGACTTTCTAGACATAAAATGTCACTTTTTTCACCTTATCATACTTTTTCATCAACTTTTGCATTTTAATGTAAACAATCATATTTCGTAATATTTTGGGTCAGAAACATTTCATAGTACTATACTATGTCTAACTATGTGAAAAAAATCAAATTGGAGTAGGTCGGGCAACTGATTATATGAGTTTGTTAGAAAAACCACTTTCCTTTGCTCCTAGCGCCTTCTCGTTCGCTCTATAGCGTTTTGAGCGGATAAAGAGCACAAGTGTGTAAGGGGACACAGGATGAATGCGAACTACTTTTGTTATGGTACTTTTGATTCAAACTGACTTTCTAGACATAAAATGTCACTTTTTTCACCTTATCATACTTTTTCATCAACTTTTGCATTTTAATGTAAACAATCATATTTCGTAATATTTTGGGTCAGAAACATTTCATAGTACTATACTATGTCTAACTATGTGAAAAAAATCAAATTGGAGTAGGTCGGGCAACTGATTATATTAGTTTGTTAGAAAAACCACTTTCCTTTGCTCCTAGCGCCTTCTCGTTCGCTCTATAGCGTTTTGAGCGGATAAAGAGCACAAGTGTGTAAGGAGACACAGGATGAATGCGAACTCGATTTGTTATTGTACTTTTGATGAAAACTGACTTTCTAGACATAAAATGTCACTTTTTTCACCTTATCATACTTTTTCATCAACTTTTGCATTTTAATGTAAACAATCATATTTCGTAATATTTTGGGTCAGAAACATTTCATAGTACTATATTATGTCTAACTATGTGAAAAAAATCAAATTGGAGTAGGTCGGGCAACTGATTATATGAGTTTGTTAGAAAAACCACTTTCCTTTGCTCCTAGCGCCTTCTCGTTCGCTCTATAGCGTTTTGAGCGGATAAAGAGCACAAGTGTGTAAGGGGACACAGGATGAATGCGAACTACTTTTGTTATGGTACTTTTGATTCAAACTGACTTTCTAGACATAAAATGTCACTTTTTTCACCTTATCATACTTTTTCATCAACTTTTGCATTTTAATGTAAACAATCATATTTCGTAATATTTTGGGTCAGAAACATTTCATAGTACTATACTATGTCTAACTATGTGAAAAAAATGAAATTGGAGTATGTCGGGCAACTGATTATATGAGTTTGTTAGAAAAACCACTTTCCTTTGCTCCTAGCGCCTTCTCGTTCGCTCTATAGCGTTTTGAGCGGATAAAGAGCACAAGTGTGCATGCAGACACAGGATGAATGGGAACTCGATTTGTTATTGTACTTTTGATTCAAACTGACTTTCTAGACATAAAATGTCACTTTTTTCACCATATCATACTTTTTCATCAACTTTTGCATTTTAATGTAAACAATCATATTTCGTAATATTTTGATTCAGAAACATTTCATAGTACTATACTATGTCTAACTATGTGAAAAAAATCAAATTGGAGTAGGTCGGGCAACTGATTATATTAGTTTGTTAGAAAAACCACTTTCCTTTGCTCCTAGCGCCTTCTCGTTCGCTCTATAGCGTTTTGAGCGGATAAAGAGCACAAGTGTGTAAGGGGACACAGGATGAATGCGAACTACTTTTGTTATGGTACTTTTGATTCAAACTGACTTTCTAGACATAAAATGTCACTTTTTTCACCTTATCATACTTTTTCATCAACTTTTGCATTTTAATGTAAACAATCATATTTCGTAATATTTTGGGTCAGAAACATTTCATAGTACTATACTATGTCTAACTATGTGAAAAAAATCAAATTGGAGTAGGTCGGGCAACTGATTATATTAGTTTGTAAGAAAAACCACTTTCCTTTGCTCCTAGCGCCTTCTCGTTCGCTGTATAGCGTTTTGAGCGGATAAAGAGCACAAGTGTGTAAGGGGACACAGGATGAATGCGAACTAGTTTTGTTATGGTACTTTTGATTCAAACTGACTTTCTAGACATAAAATGTCACTTTTTTCACCTTATCATACTTTTTCATCAACTTTTGCATTTTAATGTAAACAATCATATTTCGTAATATTTTGGGCCAGAAACATTTCATAGTACTATACTATGTCTAACTATGTGAAAAAAATCAAATTGGAGTAGGTCGAGCAACTGATTATATGAGTTTGTTAGAAAAACCACTTTCCTTTGCTCCTAGCGCCTTCTCGTTCGCTCTATAGCGTTTTGAGCGGATAAAGAGCACAAGTGTGCATGCAGACACAGGATGAATGGGAACTCGATTTGTTATTGTACTTTTGATTCAAACTGACTTTCTAGACATAAAATGTCACTTTTTTCACCTTATCATACTTTTTCATCAACTTTTGCATTTTAATGTAAACAATCATATTTCGTAATATTTTGATTCAGAAACATTTCATAGTACTATACTATGTCTAACTATGTGAAAAAAATCAAATTGGAGTAGGTCGGGCAACTGATTATATGAGTTTGTTAGAAAAACCACTTTCCTTTGCTCCTAGCGCCTTCTCGTTCGCTCTATAGCGTTTTGAGCGGATAAAGAGCACAAGTGTGTAAGGGGACACAGGATGAATGCGAACTACTTTTGTTATGGTACTTTTGATTCAAACTGACTTTCTAGACATACAATGTCACTTTTTTCACCTTATCATACTTTTTCATCAACTTTTGCATTTTAATGTAAACAATCATATTTCGTAATATTTTGGGTCAGAAACATTTCATAGTACTATACTATGTCTAACTATGTGAAAAAAATCAAATTGGAGTAGGTCGGGCAACTGATTATATTAGTTTGTTAGAAAAACCACTTTCCTTTGCTCCTAGCGCCTTCTCGTTCGCTGTATAGCGTTTTGAGCGGATAAAGAGCACAAGTGTGTAAGGGGACACAGGATGAATGCGAACTAGTTTTGTTATGGTACTTTTGATTCAAACTGACTTTCTAGACATAAAATGTCACTTTTTTCACCTTATCATACTTTTTCATCAACTTTTGCATTTTAATGTAAACAATCATATTTCGTAATATTTTGGGTCAGAAACATTTCATAGTACTATACTATGTCTAACTATGTGAAAAAAATCAAATTGGAGTAGGTCGAGCAACTGATTATATGAGTTTGTTAGAAAAACCACTTTCCTTTGCTCCTAGCGCCTTCTCGTTCGCTCTATAGCGTTTTGAGCGGATAAAGAGCACAAGTGTGCATGCAGACACAGGATGAATGGGAACTCGATTTGTTATTGTACTTTTGATTCAAACTGACTTTCTAGACATAAAATGTCACTTTTTTCACCATATCATACTTTTTCATCAACTTTTGCATTTTAATGTAAACAATCATATTTCGTAATATTTTGATTCAGAAACATTTCATAGTACTATACTATGTCTAACTATGTGAAAAAAATCAAATTGGAGTAGGTCGGGCAACTGATTATATTAGTTTGTTAGAAAAACCACTTTCCTTTGCTCCTAGCCCCTTCTCGTTCGCTCTATAGCGTTTTGAGCGGATAAAGAGCAGAAGTGTGTAAGGAGACACAGCATGAATGCGAACTCGATTTGTTATTGTACTTTTGATGAAAACTGACTTTCTAGACATAAAATGTCACTTTTTTCACCTTATCATACTTTTTCATCAACTTTTGCATTTTAATGTAAACAATCATATTTCGTAATATTTTGGGTCAGAAACATTTCATAGTACTATATTATGTCTAACTATGTGAAAAAAATCAAATTGGAGTAGGTCGGGCAACTGATTATATTAGTTTGTTAGAAAAACCACTTTCCTTTGCTCCTAGCGCCTTCTCGTTCGCTCTATAGCGTTTTGAGCGGATAAAGAGCACAAGTGTGTAAGGGGACACAGCATGAATGCGAACTAGTTTTGTTATGGTACTTTTGATTCAAACTGACTTTCTAGACATAAAATGTCACTTTTTTCACCTTATCATACTTTTTCATCAACTTTTGCATTTTAATGTAAACAATCATATTTCGTAATATTTTGGGTCAGAAACATTTCATAGTACTATACTATGTCTAACTATGTGAAAAAAATCAAATTGGAGTAGGTCGGGCAACTGATTATATTAGTTTGTTAGAAAAACCACTTTCCTTTGCTCCTAGCGCCTTCTCGTTCGCTGTATAGCGTTTTGAGCGGATAAAGAGCACAAGTGTGTAAGGGGACACAGGATGAATGCGAACTAGTTTTGTTATGGTACTTTTGATTCAAACTGACTTTCTAGACATAAAATGTCACTTTTTTCACCTTATCATACTTTTTCATCAACTTTTGCATTTTAATGTAAACAATCATATTTCGTAATATTTTGGGTCAGAAACATTTCATAGTACTCTACTATGTCTAACTATGTGAAAAAAATCAAATTGGAGTAGGTCGAGCAACTGATTATATGAGTTTGTTAGAAAAACCACTTTCCTTTGCTCTTAGCGCCTTCTCGTTCGCTCTATAGCGTTTTGAGCGGATAAAGAGCACAAGTGTGCATGCAGACACAGGATGAATGCGAACTAGTTTTGTTATGGTACTTTTGATTCAAACTGACTTTCTAGACATAAAATGTCACTTTTTTCACCTTATCATACTTTTTCATCAACTTTTGCATTTTAATGTAAACAATCATATTTCGTAATATTTTGATTCAGAAACATTTCATAGTACTATACTATGTCTAACTATGTGAAAAAAATCAAATTGGAGTAGGTCGGGCAACTGATTATATTAGTTTGTTAGAAAAACCACTTTCCTTTGCTCCTAGCGCCTTCTCGTTCGCTGTATAGCGTTTTGAGCGGATAAAGAGCACAAGTGTGTAAGGGGACACAGGATGAATGCGAACTAGTTTTGTTATGGTACTTTTGATTCAAACTGACTTTCTAGACATAAAATGTCACTTTTTTCACCTTATCATACTTTTTCATCAACTTTTGCATTTTAATGTAAACAATCATATTTCGTAATATTTTGGGTCAGAAACATTTCATAGTACTATACTATGTCTAACTATGTGAAAAAAATCAAATTGGAGTAGGTCGAGCAACTGATTATATGAGTTTGTTAGAAAAACCACTTTCCTTTGCTCCTAGCGCCTTCTCGTTCGCTCTATAGCGTTTTGAGCGGATAAAGAGCACAAGTGTGCATGCAGACACAGGATGAATGGGAACTCGATTTGTTATTGTACTTTTGATTCAAACTGACTTTCTAGACATAAAATGTCACTTTTTTCACCATATCATACTTTTTCATCAACTTTTGCATTTTAATGTAAACAATCATATTTCGTAATATTTTGATTCAGAAACATTTCATAGTACTATACTATGTCTAACTATGTGAAAAAAATCAAATTGGAGTAGGTCGGGCAACTGATTATATTAGTTTGTTAGAAAAACCACTTTCCTTTGCTCCTAGCCCCTTCTCGTTCGCTCTATAGCGTTTTGAGCGGATAAAGAGCAGAAGTGTGTAAGGAGACACAGCATGAATGCGAACTCGATTTGTTATTGTACTTTTGATGAAAACTGACTTTCTAGACATAAAATGTCACTTTTTTCACCTTATCATACTTTTTCATCAACTTTTGCATTTTAATGTAAACAATCATATTTCGTAATATTTTGGGTCAGAAACATTTCATAGTACTATATTATGTCTAACTATGTGAAAAAAATCAAATTGGAGTAGGTCGGGCAACTGATTATATTAGTTTGTTAGAAAAACCACTTTCCTTTGCTCCTAGCGCCTTCTCGTTCGCTCTATAGCGTTTTGAGCGGATAAAGAGCACAAGTGTGTAAGGGGACACAGCATGAATGCGAACTAGTTTTGTTATGGTACTTTTGATTCAAACTGACTTTCTAGACATAAAATGTCACTTTTTTCACCTTATCATACTTTTTCATCAACTTTTGCATTTTAATGTAAACAATCATATTTCGTAATATTTTGGGTCAGAAACATTTCATAGTACTATACTATGTCTAACTATGTGAAAAAAATCAAATTGGAGTAGGTCGGGCAACTGATTATATTAGTTTGTTAGAAAAACCACTTTCCTTTGCTCCTAGCGCCTTCTCGTTCGCTCTATAGCGTTTTGAGCGGATAAAGAGCACAAGTGTGTAAGGGGACACAGGATGAATGCGAACTAGTTTTGTTATGGTACTTTTGATTCAAACTGACTTTCTAGACATAAAATGTCACTTTTTTCACCTTATCATACTTTTTCATCAACTTTTGCATTTTAATGTAAACAATCATATTTCGTAATATTTTGGGTCAGAAACATTTCATAGTACTATACTATGTCTAACTATGTGAAAAAAATCAAATTGGAGTAGGTCGGGCAACTGATTATATTAGTTTGTTAGAAAAACCACTTTCCTTTGCTCCTAGCGCCTTCTCGTTCGCTCTATAGCGTTTTGAGCGGATAAAGAGCACAAGTGTGCATGCAGACACAGGATGAATGCGAACTAGTTTTGTTATGGTACTTTTGATTCAAACTGACTTTCTAGACATAAAATGTCACTTTTTTCACCTTATCATACTTTTTCATCAACTTTTGCATTTTAATGTAAACAATCATATTTCGTAATATTTTGGGTCAGAAACATTTCATAGTACTATACTATGTCTAACTATGTGAAAAAAATCAAATTGGAGTAGGTCGGGCAACTGATTATATTAGTTTGTTAGAAAAACCACTTTCCTTTGCTCCTAGCGCCTTCTCGTTCGCTCTATAGCGTTTTGAGCGGATAAAGAGCACAAGTGTGTAAGGAGACACAGCATGAATGCGAACTCGATTTGTTATTGTACTTTTGATGAAAACTGACTTTCTAGACATAAAATGTCACTTTTTTCACCTTATCATACTTTTTCATCAACTTTTGCATTTTAATGTAAACAATCATATTTCGTAATATTTTGGGTCAGAAACATTTCATAGTACTATACTATGTCTAACTATGTGAAAAAAATCAAATTGGAGTAGGTCGGGCAACTGATTATATGAGTTTGTTAGAAAAACCACTTTCCTTTGCTCCTAGCGCCTTCTCGTTCGCTCTATAGCGTTTTGAGCGGATAAAGAGCACAAGTGTGTAAGGGGACACAGGATGAATGCGAACTAGTTTTGTTATGGTACTTTTGATTCAAACTGACTTTCTAGACATAAAATGTCACTTTTTTCACCTTATCATACTTTTTCATCAACTTTTGCATTTTAATGTAAACAATCATATTTCGTAATATTTTGGGTCAGAAACATTTCATAGTACTATACTATGTCTAACTATGTGAAAAAAATGAAATTGGAGTATGTCGGGCAACTGATTATATGAGTTTGTTAGAAAAACCACTTTCCTTTGCTCCTAGCGCCTTCTCGTTCGCTCTATAGCGTTTTGAGCGGATAAAGAGCACAAGTGTGCATGCAGACACAGGATGAATGGGAACTCGATTTGTTATTGTACTTTTGATTCAAACTGACTTTCTAGACATAAAATGTCACTTTTTTCACCTTATCATACTTTTTCATCAACTTTTGCATTTTAATGTAAACAATCATATTTCGTAATATTTTGATTCAGAAACATTTCATAGTACTATACTATGTCTAACTATGTGAAAAAAATCAAATTGGAGTAGGTCGGGCAACTGATTATATTAGTTTGTTAGAAAAACCACTTTCCTTTGCTCCTAGCGCCTTCTCGTTCGCTCTATAGCGTTTTGAGCGGATAAAGAGCACAAGTGTGTAAGGGGACACAGGATGAATGCGAACTACTTTTGTTATGGTACTTTTGATTCAAACTGACTTTCTAGACATAAAATGTCACTTTTTTCACCTTATCATACTTTTTCATCAACTTTTGCATTTTAATGTAAACAATCATATTTCGTAATATTTTGGGTCAGAAACATTTCATAGTACTATACTATGTCTAACTATGTGAAAAAAATCAAATTGGAGTAGGTCGGGCAACTGATTATATTAGTTTGTTAGAAAAACCACTTTCCTTTGCTCCTAGCGCCTTCTCGTTCGCTCTATAGCGTTTTGAGCGGATAAAGAGCACAAGTGTGTAAGGGGACACAGGATGAATGCGAACTAGTTTTGTTATGGTACTTTTGATTCAAACTGACTTTCTAGACATAAAATGTCACTTTTTTCACCTTATCATACTTTTTCATCAACTTTTGCATTTTAATGTAAACAATCATATTTCGTAATATTTTGGGTCAGAAACATTTCATAGTACTATACTATGTCTAACTATGTGAAAAAAATCAAATTGGAGTAGGTCGGGCAACTGATTATATGAGTTTGTTAGAAAAACCACTTTCCTTTGCTCCTAGCGCCTTCTCGTTCGCTCTATAGCGTTTTGAGCGGATAAAGAGCACAAGTGTGCATGCAGACACAGGATGAATGGGAACTCGATTTGTTATTGTACTTTTGATTCAAACTGACTTTCTAGACATAAAATGTCACTTTTTTCACCTTATCATACTTTTTCATCAACTTTTGCATTTTAATGTAAACAATCATATTTCGTAATATTTTGATTCAGAAACATTTCATAGTACTATACTATGTCTAACTATGTGAAAAAAATCAAATTGGAGTAGGTCGGGCAACTGATTATATGAGTTTGTTAGAAAAACCACTTTCCTTTGCTCCTAGCGCCTTCTCGTTCGCTCTATAGCGTTTTGAGCGGATAAAGAGCACAAGTGTGTAAGGGGACACAGGATGAATGCGAACTACTTTTGTTATGGTACTTTTGATTCAAACTGACTTTCTAGACATAAAATGTCACTTTTTTCACCTTATCATACTTTTTCATCAACTTTTGCATTTTAATGTAAACAATCATATTTCGTAATATTTTGGGTCAGAAACATTTCATAGTACTATACTATGTCTAACTATGTGAAAAAAATCAAATTGGAGTAGGTCGGGCAACTGATTATATTAGTTTGTTAGAAAAACCACTTTCCTTTGCTCCTAGCGCCTTCTCGTTCGCTGTATAGCGTTTTGAGCGGATAAAGAGCACAAGTGTGTAAGGGGACACAGGATGAATGCGAACTAGTTTTGTTATGGTACTTTTGATTCAAACTGACTTTCTAGACATAAAATGTCACTTTTTTCACCTTATCATACTTTTTCATCAACTTTTGCATTTTAATGTAAACAATCATATTTCGTAATATTTTGGGTCAGAAACATTTCATAGTACTATACTATGTCTAACTATGTGAAAAAAATCAAATTGGAGTAGGTCGAGCAACTGATTATATGAGTTTGTTAGAAAAACCACTTTCCTTTGCTCCTAGCGCCTTCTCGTTCGCTCTATAGCGTTTTGAGCGGATAAAGAGCACAAGTGTGCATGCAGACACAGGATGAATGGGAACTCGATTTGTTATTGTACTTTTGATTCAAACTGACTTTCTAGACATAAAATGTCACTTTTTTCACCTTATCATACTTTTTCATCAACTTTTGCATTTTAATGTAAACAATCATATTTCGTAATATTTTGATTCAGAAACATTTCATAGTACTATACTATGTCTAACTATGTGAAAAAAATCAAATTGGAGTAGGTCGGGCAACTGATTATATTAGTTTGTTAGAAAAACCACTTTCCTTTGCTCCTAGCGCCTTCTCGTTCGCTCTATAGCGTTTTGAGCGGATAAAGAGCACAAGTGTGTAAGGGGACACAGGATGAATGCGAACTACTTTTGTTATGGTACTTTTGATTCAAACTGACTTTCTAGACATAAAATGTCACTTTTTTCACCTTATCATACTTTTTCATCAACTTTTGCATTTTAATGTAAACAATCATATTTCGTAATATTTTGGGTCAGAAACATTTCATAGTACTATACTATGTCTAACTATGTGAAAAAAATCAAATTGGAGTAGGTCGGGCAACTGATTATATTAGTTTGTTAGAAAAACCACTTTCCTTTGCTCCTAGCGCCTTCTCGTTCGCTCTATAGCGTTTTGAGCGGATAAAGAGCACAAGTGTGTAAGGGGACACAGGATGAATGCGAACTAGTTTTGTTATGGTACTTTTGATTCAAACTGACTTTCTAGACATAAAATGTCACTTTTTTCACCTTATCATACTTTTTCATCAACTTTTGCATTTTAATGTAAACAATCATATTTCGTAATATTTTGGGTCAGAAACATTTCATAGTACTATACTATGTCTAACTATGTGAAAAAAATGAAATTGGAGTATGTCGGGCAACTGATTATATGAGTTTGTTAGAAAAACCACTTTCCTTTGCTCCTAGCGCCTTCTCGTTCGCTCTATAGCGTTTTGAGCGGATAAAGAGCACAAGTGTGTAAGGGGACACAGGATGAATGCGAACTAGTTTTGTTATGGTACTTTTGATTCAAACTGACTTTCTAGACATAAAATGTCACTTTTTTCACCTTATCATACTTTTTCATCAACTTTTGCATTTTAATGTAAACAATCATATTTCGTAATATTTTGGGTCAGAAACATTTCATAGTACTATACTATGTCTAACTATGTGAAAAAAATCAAATTGGAGTAGGTCGGGCAACTGATTATATGAGTTTGTTAGAAAAACCACTTTCCTTTGCTCCTAGCGCCTTCTCGTTCGCTCTATAGCGTTTTGAGCGGATAAAGAGCACAAGTGTGCATGCAGACACAGGATGAATGGGAACTCGATTTGTTATTGTACTTTTGATTCAAACTGACTTTCTAGACATAAAATGTCACTTTTTTCACCTTATCATACTTTTTCATCAACTTTTGCATTTTAATGTAAACAATCATATTTCGTAATATTTTGGGTCAGAAACATTTCATAGTACTATACTATGTCTAACTATGTGAAAAAAATCAAATTGGAGTAGGTCGGGCAACTGATTATATGAGTTTGTTAGAAAAACCACTTTCCTTTGCTCCTAGCGCCTTCTCGTTCGCTCTATAGCGTTTTGAGCGGATAAAGAGCACAAGTGTGTAAGGGGACACAGGATGAATGCGAACTAGTTTTGTTATGGTACTTTTGATTCAAACTGACTTTCTAGACATAAAATGTCACTTTTTTCACCTTATCATACTTTTTCATCAACTTTTGCATTTTAATGTAAACAATCATATTTCGTAATATTTTGGGTCAGAAACATTTCATAGTACTATACTATGTCTAACTATGTGAAAAAAATGAAATTGGAGTATGTCGGGCAACTGATTATATTAGTTTGTTAGAAAAACCACTTTCCTTTGCTCCTAGCGCCTTCTCGTTCGCTCTATAGCGTTTTGAGCGGATAAAGAGCACAAGTGTGTAAGCAGACACAGGATGAATGCGAACTCGATTTGTTATTGTACTTTTGATTCAAACTGACTTTCTAGACATAAAATGTCACTTTTTTCACCTTATCATACTTTTTCATCAACTTTTGCATTTTAATGTAAACAATCATATTTCGTAATATTTTGGGTCAGAAACATTTCATAGTACTATACTATGTCTAACTATGTGAAAAAAATCAAATTGGAGTAGGTCGGGCAACTGATTATATTAGTTTGTTAGAAAAACCACTTTCCTTTGCTCCTAGCGCCTTCTCGTTCGCTCTATAGCGTTTTGAGCGGATAAAGAGCACAAGTGTGTAAGGGGACACAGGATGAATGCGAACTACTTTTGTTATGGTACTTTTGATTCAAACTGACTTTCTAGACATAAAATGTCACTTTTTTCACCTTATCATACTTTTTCATCAACTTTTGCATTTTAATGTAAACAATCATATTTCGTAATATTTTGGGTCAGAAACATTTCATAGTACTATACTATGTCTAACTATGTGAAAAAAATCAAATTGGAGTATGTCGGGCAACTGATTATATTAGTTTGTTAGAAAAACCACTTTCCTTTGCTCCTAGCGCCTTCTCGTTCGCTCTATAGCGTTTTGAGCGGATAAAGAGCACAAGTGTGCATGCAGACACAGGATGAATGGGAACTCGATTTGTTATTGTACTTTTGATTCAAACTGACTTTCTAGACATAAAATGTCACTTTTTTCACCTTATCATACTTTTTCATCAACTTTTGCATTTTAATGTAAACAATCATATTTCGTAATATTTTGGGTCAGAAACATTTCATAGTACTATACTATGTCTAACTATGTGAAAAAAATGAAATTGGAGTATGTCGGGCAACTGATTATATTAGTTTGTTAGAAAAACCACTTTCCTTTGCTCCTAGCGCCTTCTCGTTCGCTCTATAGCGTTTTGAGCGGATAAAGAGCACAAGTGTGTAAGGGGACACAGGATGAATGCGAACTAGTTTTGTTATGGTACTTTTGATTCAAACTGACTTTCTAGACATAAAATGTCACTTTTTTCACCTTATCATACTTTTTCATCAACTTTTGCATTTTAATGTAAACAATCATATTTCGTAATATTTTGGGTCAGAAACATTTCATAGTACTATACTATGTCTAACTATGTGAAAAAAATGAAATTGGAGTATGTCGGGCAACTGATTATATTAGTTTGTTAGAAAAACCACTTTCCTTTGCTCCTAGCGCCTTCTCGTTCGCTCTATAGCGTTTTGAGCGGATAAAGAGCACAAGTGTGTAAGGGGACACAGGATGAATGCGAACTAGTTTTGTTATGGTACTTTTGATTCAAACTGACTTTCTAGACATAAAATGTCACTTTTTTCACCTTATCATACTTTTTCATCAACTTTTGCATTTTAATGTAAACAATCATATTTCGTAATATTTTGGGTCAGAAACATTTCATAGTACTATACTATGTCTAACTTTGTGAAAAAAATCAAATTGGAGTATGTCGGGCAACTGATTATATTAGTTTGTTAGAAAAACCACTTTCCTTTGCTCCTAGCGCCTTCTCGTTCGCTCTATAGCGTTTTGAGCGGATAAAGAGCACAAGTGTGTAAGGGGACACAGGATGAATGCGAACTACTTTTGTTATGGTACTTTTGATTCAAACTGACTTTCTAGACATAAAATGTCACTTTTTTCACCTTATCATACTTTTTCATCAACTTTTGCATTTTAATGTAAACAATCATATTTCGTAATATTTTGGGTCAGAAACATTTCATAGTACTATACTATGTCTAACTATGTGAAAAAAATCAAATTGGAGTAGGTCGGGCAACTGATTATATTAGTTTGTTAGAAAAACCACTTTCCTTTGCTCCTAGCGCCTTCTCGTTCGCTGTATAGCGTTTTGAGCGGATAAAGAGCACAAGTGTGTAAGGGGACACAGGATGAATGCGAACTACTTTTGTTATGGTACTTTTGATTCAAACTGACTTTCTAGACATAAAATGTCACTTTTTTCACCTTATCATACTTTTTCATCAACTTTTGCATTTTAATGTAAACAATCATATTTCGTAATATTTTGGGTCAGAAACATTTCATAGTACTATACTATGTCTAACTATGTGAAAAAAATCAAATTGGAGTAGGTCGGGCAACTGATTATATGAGTTTGTTAGAAAAACCACTTTCCTTTGCTCCTAGCGCCTTCTCGTTCGCTGTATAGCGTTTTGAGCGGATAAAGAGCACAAGTGTGTAAGGGGACACAGGATGAATGCGAACTACTTTTGTTATGGTACTTTTGATTCAAACTGACTTTCTAGACATAAAATGTCACTTTTTTCACCTTATCATACTTTTTCATCAACTTTTGCATTTTAATGTAAACAATCATATTTCGTAATATTTTGGGTCAGAAACATTTCATAGTACTATACTATGTCTAACTATGTGAAAAAAATCAAATTGGAGTATGTCGGGCAACTGATTATATTAGTTTGTTAGAAAAACCACTTTCCTTTGCTCCTAGCGCCTTCTCGTTCGCTCTATAGCGTTTTGAGCGGATAAAGAGCACAAGTGTGCATGCAGACACAGGATGAATGGGAACTCGATTTGTTATTGTACTTTTGATTCAAACTGACTTTCTAGACATGAAATGTCACTTTTTTCACCTTATCATACTTTTTCATCAACTTTTGCATTTTAATGTAAACAATCATATTTCGTAATATTTTGGGTCAGAAACATTTCATAGTACTATACTATGTCTAACTATGTGAAAAAAATCAAATTGGAGTAGGTCGGGCAACTGATTATATGAGTTTGTTAGAAAAACCACTTTCCTTTGCTCCTAGCGCCTTCTCGTTCGCTCTATAGCGTTTTGAGCGGATAAAGAGCACAAGTGTGTAAGGGGACACAGGATGAATGCGAACTACTTTTGTTATGGTACTTTTGATTCAAACTGACTTTCTAGACATAAAATGTCACTTTTTTCACCTTATCATACTTTTTCATCAACTTTTGCATTTTAATGTAAACAATCATATTTCGTAATATTTTGGGTCAGAAACATTTCATAGTACTATACTATGTCTAACTATGTGAAAAAAATGAAATTGGAGTATGTCGGGCAACTGATTATATTAGTTTGTTAGAAAAACCACTTTCCTTTGCTCCTAGCGCCTTCTCGTTCGCTCTATAGCGTTTTGAGCGGATAAAGAGCACAAGTGTGTAAGGGGACACAGGATGAATGCGAACTAGTTTTGTTATGGTACTTTTGATTCAAACTGACTTTCTAGACATAAAATGTCACTTTTTTCACCTTATCATACTTTTTCATCAACTTTTGCATTTTAATGTAAACAATCATATTTCGTAATATTTTGGGTCAGAAACATTTCATAGTACTATACTATGTCTAACTTTGTGAAAAAAATCAAATTGGAGTATGTCGGGCAACTGATTATATTAGTTTGTTAGAAAAACCACTTTCCTTTGCTCCTAGCGCCTTCTCGTTCGCTCTATAGCGTTTTGAGCGGATAAAGAGCACAAGTGTGTAAGGGGACACAGGATGAATGCGAACTACTTTTGTTATGGTACTTTTGATTCAAACTGACTTTCTAGACATAAAATGTCACTTTTTTCACCTTATCATACTTTTTCATCAACTTTTGCATTTTAATGTAAACAATCATATTTCGTAATATTTTGGGTCAGAAACATTTCATAGTACTATACTATGTCTAACTATGTGAAAAAAATCAAATTGGAGTATGTCGGGCAACTGATTATATTAGTTTGTTAGAAAAACCACTTTCCTTTGCTCCTAGCGCCTTCTCGTTCGCTCTATAGCGTTTTGAGCGGATAAAGAGCACAAGTGTGCATGCAGACACAGGATGAATGGGAACTCGATTTGTTATTGTACTTTTGATGAAAACTGACTTTCTAGACATGAAATGTCACTTTTTTCACCTTATCATACTTTTTCATCAACTTTTGCATTTTAATGTAAACAATCATATTTCGTAATATTTTGGGTCAGAAACATTTCATAGTACTATACTATGTCTAACTATGTGAAAAAAATCAAATTGGAGTAGGTCGGGCAACTGATTATATTAGTTTGTTAGAAAAACCACTTTCCTTTGCTCCTAGCGCCTTCTCGTTCGCTCTATAGCGTTTTGAGCGGATAAAGAGCACAAGTGTGTAAGGGGACACAGGATGAATGCGAACTACTTTTGTTATGGTACTTTTGATTCAAACTGACTTTCTAGACATAAAATGTCACTTTTTTCACCTTATCATACTTTTTCATCAACTTTTGCATTTTAATGTAAACAATCATATTTCGTAATATTTTGGGTCAGAAACATTTCATAGTACTATACTATGTCTAACTATGTGAAAAAAATGAAATTGGAGTATGTCGGGCAACTGATTATATTAGTTTGTTAGAAAAACCACTTTCCTTTGCTCCTAGCGCCTTCTCGTTCGCTCTATAGCGTTTTGAGCGGATAAAGAGCACAAGTGTGTAAGGGGACACAGGATGAATGCGAACTAGTTTTGTTATGGTACTTTTGATTCAAACTGACTTTCTAGACATAAAATGTCACTTTTTTCACCTTATCATACTTTTTCATCAACTTTTGCATTTTAATGTAAACAATCATATTTCGTAATATTTTGGGTCAGAAACATTTCATAGTACTATACTATGTCTAACTTTGTGAAAAAAATCAAATTGGAGTATGTCGGGCAACTGATTATATTAGTTTGTTAGAAAAACCACTTTCCTTTGCTCCTAGCGCCTTCTCGTTCGCTCTATAGCGTTTTGAGCGGATAAAGAGCACAAGTGTGCATGCAGACACAGGATGAATGGGAACTCGATTTGTTATTGTACTTTTGATGAAAACTGACTTTCTAGACATGAAATGTCACTTTTTTCACCTTATCATACTTTTTCATCAACTTTTGCATTTTAATGTAAACAATCATATTTCGTAATATTTTGGGTCAGAAACATTTCATAGTACTATACTATGTCTAACTATGTGAAAAAAATCAAATTGGAGTAGGTCGGGCAACTGATTATATGAGTTTGTTAGAAAAACCACTTTCCTTTGCTCCTAGCGCCTTCTCGTTCGCTCTATAGCGTTTTGAGCGGATAAAGAGCACAAGTGTGTAAGGGGACACAGGATGAATGCGAACTACTTTTGTTATGGTACTTTTGATTCAAACTGACTTTCTAGACATAAAATGTCACTTTTTTCACCTTATCATACTTTTTCATCAACTTTTGCATTTTAATGTAAACAATCATATTTCGTAATATTTTGGGTCAGAAACATTTCATAGTACTATACTATGTCTAACTATGTGAAAAAAATGAAATTGGAGTATGTCGGGCAACTGATTATATTAGTTTGTTAGAAAAACCACTTTCCTTTGCTCCTAGCGCCTTCTCGTTCGCTCTATAGCGTTTTGAGCGGATAAAGAGCACAAGTGTGTAAGGGGACACAGGATGAATGCGAACTAGTTTTGTTATGGTACTTTTGATTCAAACTGACTTTCTAGACATAAAATGTCACTTTTTTCACCTTATCATACTTTTTCATCAACTTTTGCATTTTAATGTAAACAATCATATTTCGTAATATTTTGGGTCAGAAACATTTCATAGTACTATACTATGTCTAACTTTGTGAAAAAAATCAAATTGGAGTATGTCGGGCAACTGATTATATTAGTTTGTTAGAAAAACCACTTTCCTTTGCTCCTAGCGCCTTCTCGTTCGCTCTATAGCGTTTTGAGCGGATAAAGAGCACAAGTGTGCATGCAGACACAGGATGAATGGGAACTCGATTTGTTATTGTACTTTTGATTCAAACTGACTTTCTAGACATAAAATGTCACTTTTTTCACCTTATCATACTTTTTCATCAACTTTTGCATTTTAATGTAAACAATCATATTTCGTAATATTTTGGGTCAGAAACATTTCATAGTACTATACTATGTCTAACTATGTGAAAAAAATCAAATTGGAGTAGGTCGGGCAACTGATTATATTAGTTTGTTAGAAAAACCACTTTCCTTTGCTCCTAGCGCCTTCTCGTTCGCTCTATAGCGTTTTGAGCGGATAAAGAGCACAAGTGTGTAAGGGGACACAGGATGAATGCGAACTACTTTTGTTATGGTACTTTTGATTCAAACTGACTTTCTAGACATAAAATGTCACTTTTTTCACCTTATCATACTTTTTCATCAACTTTTGCATTTTAATGTAAACAATCATATTTCGTAATATTTTGGGTCAGAAACATTTCATAGTACTATACTATGTCTAACTATGTGAAAAAAATCAAATTGGAGTATGTCGGGCAACTGATTATATTAGTTTGTTAGAAAAACCACTTTCCTTTGCTCCTAGCGCCTTCTCGTTCGCTCTATAGCGTTTTGAGCGGATAAAGAGCACAAGTGTGCATGCAGACACAGGATGAATGGGAACTCGATTTGTTATTGTACTTTTGATTCAAACTGACTTTCTAGACATGAAATGTCACTTTTTTCACCTTATCATACTTTTTCATCAACTTTTGCATTTTAATGTAAACAATCATATTTCGTAATATTTTTTTGTCAGAAACATTTCATAGTACTATACTATGTCTAACTATGTGAAAAAAATCAAATTGGAGTAGGTCGGGCAACTGATTATATTAGTTTGTTAGAAAAACCACTTTCCTTTGCTCCTAGCGCCTTCTCGTTCGCTCTATAGCGTTTTGAGCGGATAAAGAGCACAAGTGTGTAAGGGGACACAGGATGAATGCGAACTAGTTTTGTTATGGTACTTTTGATTCAAACTGACTTTCTAGACATAAAATGTCACTTTTTTCACCTTATCATACTTTTTCATCAACTTTTGCATTTTAATGTAAACAATCATATTTCGTAATATTTTGGGTCAGAAACATTTCATAGTACTATACTATGTCTAACTATGTGAAAAAAATCAAATTGGAGTAGGTCGAGCAACTGATTATGAGTTTGTTAGAAAAACCACTTTCCTTTGCTCCTAGCGCCTTCTCGTTCGCTCTATAGCGTTTTGAGCGGATAAAGAGCACAAGTGTGCATGCAGACACAGGATGAATGGGAACTCGATTTGTTATTGTACTTTTGATGAAAACTGACTTTCTAGACATGAAATGTCACTTTTTTCACCTTATCATACTTTTTCATCAACTTTTGCATTTTAATGTAAACAATCATATTTCGTAATATTTTGGGTCAGAAACATTTCATAGTACTATACTATGTCTAACTATGTGAAAAAAATGAAATTGGAGTATGTCGGGCAACTGATTATATTAGTTTGTTAGAAAAACCACTTTCCTTTGCTCCTAGCGCCTTCTCGTTCGCTCTATAGCGTTTTGAGCGGATAAAGAGCACAAGTGTGTAAGGGGACACAGGATGAATGCGAACTAGTTTTGTTATGGTACTTTTGATTCAAACTGACTTTCTAGACATAAAATGTCACTTTTTTCACCTTATCATACTTTTTCATCAACTTTTGCATTTTAATGTAAACAATCATATTTCGTAATATTTTGGGTCAGAAACATTTCATAGTACTATACTATGTCTAACTTTGTGAAAAAAATCAAATTGGAGTATGTCGGGCAACTGATTATATTAGTTTGTTAGAAAAACCACTTTCCTTTGCTCCTAGCGCCTTCTCGTTCGCTCTATAGCGTTTTGAGCGGATAAAGAGCACAAGTGTGCATGCAGACACAGGATGAATGGGAACTCGATTTGTTATTGTACTTTTGATGAAAACTGACTTTCTAGACATAAAATGTCACTTTTTTCACCTTATCATACTTTTTCATCAACTTTTGCATTTTAATGTAAACAATCATATTTCGTAATATTTTGGGTCAGAAACATTTCATAGTACTATACTATGTCTAACTATGTGAAAAAAATGAAATTGGAGTATGTCGGGCAACTGATTATATTAGTTTGTTAGAAAAACCACTTTCCTTTGCTCCTAGCGCCTTCTCGTTCGCTCAATAGCGTTTTGAGCGGATAAAGAGCACAAGTGTGCATGCAGACACAGGATGAATGGGAACTCGATTTGTTATTGTACTTTTGATTCAAACTGACTTTCTAGACATAAAATGTCACTTTTTTCACCATATCATACTTTTTCATCAACTTTTGCATTTTAATGTAAACAATCATATTTCGTAATATTTTGATTCAGAAACATTTCATAGTACTATACTATGTCTAACTATGTGAAAAAAAATCAAATTGGAGTAGGTCGGGCAACTGACTATATTAGTTTGTTAGAAAAACCACTTTCCTTTGCTCCTAGCACCTTCTCGTTCGCTCTATAGCGTTTTGAGCGGATAAAGAGCACAAGTGTGTAAGGGGACACAGGATGAATGCGAACTACTTTTGTTATGGTACTTTTGATTCAAACTGACTTTCTAGACATAAAATGTCACTTTTTTCACCTTATCATACTTTTTCATCAACTTTTGCATTTTAATGTAAACAATCATATTTCGTAATATTTTGGGTCAGAAACATTTCATAGTACTATACTATGTCTAACTATGTGAAAAAAATGAAATTGGAGTATGTCGGGCAACTGATTATATTAGTTTGTTAGAAAAACCACTTTCCTTTGCTCCTAGCGCCTTCTCGTTCGCTCTATAGCGTTTTGAGCGGATAAAGAGCACAAGTGTGCATGCAGACCCAGGATGAATGGGAACTCGATTTGTTATTGTACTTTTGATGAAAACTGACTTTCTAGACATGAAATGTCACTTTTTTCACCTTATCATACTTTTTCATCAACTTTTGCATTTTAATGTAAACAATCATATTTCGTAATATTTTGGGTCAGAAACATTTCATAGTACTATATTATGTCTAACTATGTGAAAAAAATCAAATTGGAGTAGGTCGGGCAACTGATTATATGAGTTTGTTAGAAAAACCACTTTCCTTTGCTCCTAGCGCCTTCTCGTTCGCTCTATAGCGTTTTGAGCGGATAAAGAGCACAAGTGTGTAAGGGGACACAGGATGAATGCGAACTACTTTTGTTATGGTACTTTTGATTCAAACTGACTTTCTAGACATAAAATGTCACTTTTTTCACCTTATCATACTTTTTCATCAACTTTTGCATTTTAATGTAAACAATCATATTTCGTAATATTTTGGGTCAGAAACATTTCATAGTACTATACTATGTCTAACTATGTGAAAAAAATGAAATTGGAGTATGTCGGGCAACTGATTATATTAGTTTGTTAGAAAAACCACTTTCCTTTGCTCCTTGCGCCTTCTCGTTCGCTCTATAGCGTTTTGAGCGGATAAAGAGCACAAGTGTGTAAGGGGACACAGGATGAATGCGAACTAGTTTTGTTATGGTACTTTTGATTCAAACTGACTTTCTAGACATAAAATGTCACTTTTTTCACCTTATCATACTTTTTCATCAACTTTTGCATTTTAATGTAAACAATCATATTTCGTAATATTTTGGGTCAGAAACATTTCATAGTACTATACTATGTCTAACTTTGTGAAAAAAATCAAATTGGAGTATGTCGGGCAACTGATTATATTAGTTTGTTAGAAAAACCACTTTCCTTTGCTCCTAGCGCCTTCTCGTTCGCTCTATAGCGTTTTGAGCGGATAAAGAGCACAAGTGTGCATGCAGACACAGGATGAATGGGAACTCGATTTGTTATTGTACTTTTGATTCAAACTGACTTTCTAGACATGAAATGTCACTTTTTTCACCTTATCATACTTTTTCATCAACTTTTGCATTTTAATGTAAACAATCATATTTCGTAATATTTTGGGTCAGAAACATTTCATAGTACTATATTATGTCTAACTATGTGAAAAAAATCAAATTGGAGTAGGTCGGGCAACTGATTATATGAGTTTGTTAGAAAAACCACTTTCCTTTGCTCCTAGCGCCTTCTCGTTCGCTCTATAGCGTTTTGAGCGGATAAAGAGCACAAGTGTGTAAGGGGACACAGGATGAATGCGAACTACTTTTGTTATGGTACTTTTGATTCAAACTGACTTTCTAGACATAAAATGTCACTTTTTTCACCTTATCATACTTTTTCATCAACTTTTGCATTTTAATGTAAACAATCATATTTCGTAATATTTTGGGTCAGAAACATTTCATAGTACTATACTATGTCTAACTATGTGAAAAAAATGAAATTGGAGTATGTCGGGCAACTGATTATATTAGTTTGTTAGAAAAACCACTTTCCTTTGCTCCTAGCGCCTTCTCGTTCGCTCTATAGCGTTTTGAGCGGATAAAGAGCACAAGTGTGCATGCAGACACAGGATGAATGGGAACTCGATTTGTTATTGTACTTTTGATTCAAACTGACTTTCTAGACATGAAATGTCACTTTTTTCACCTTATCATACTTTTTCATCAACTTTTGCATTTTAATGTAAACAATCATATTTCGTAATATTTTTTTGTCAGAAACATTTCATAGTACTATACTATGTCTAACTATGTGAAAAAAATCAAATTGGAGTAGGTCGGGCAACTGATTATATTAGTTTGTTAGAAAAACCACTTTCCTTTGCTCCTAGCGCCTTCTCGTTCGCTCTATAGCGTTTTGAGCGGATAAAGAGCACAAGTGTGTAAGGGGACACAGGATGAATGCGAACTAGTTTTGTTATGGTACTTTTGATTCAAACTGACTTTCTAGACATAAAATGTCACTTTTTTCACCTTATCATACTTTTTCATCAACTTTTGCATTTTAATGTAAACAATCATATTTCGTAATATTTTGGGTCAGAAACATTTCATAGTACTATACTATGTCTAACTATGTGAAAAAAATCAAATTGGAGTAGGTCGAGCAACTGATTATGAGTTTGTTAGAAAAACCACTTTCCTTTGCTCCTAGCGCCTTCTCGTTCGCTCTATAGCGTTTTGAGCGGATAAAGAGCACAAGTGTGCATGCAGACACAGGATGAATGGGAACTCGATTTGTTATTGTACTTTTGATGAAAACTGACTTTCTAGACATGAAATGTCACTTTTTTCACCTTATCATACTTTTTCATCAACTTTTGCATTTTAATGTAAACAATCATATTTCGTAATATTTTGGGTCAGAAACATTTCATAGTACTATACTATGTCTAACTATGTGAAAAAAATGAAATTGGAGTATGTCGGGCAACTGATTATATTAGTTTGTTAGAAAAACCACTTTCCTTTGCTCCTAGCGCCTTCTCGTTCGCTCTATAGCGTTTTGAGCGGATAAAGAGCACAAGTGTGTAAGGGGACACAGGATGAATGCGAACTAGTTTTGTTATGGTACTTTTGATTCAAACTGACTTTCTAGACATAAAATGTCACTTTTTTCACCTTATCATACTTTTTCATCAACTTTTGCATTTTAATGTAAACAATCATATTTCGTAATATTTTGGGTCAGAAACATTTCATAGTACTATACTATGTCTAACTTTGTGAAAAAAATCAAATTGGAGTATGTCGGGCAACTGATTATATTAGTTTGTTAGAAAAACCACTTTCCTTTGCTCCTAGCGCCTTCTCGTTCGCTCTATAGCGTTTTGAGCGGATAAAGAGCACAAGTGTGCATGCAGACACAGGATGAATGGGAACTCGATTTGTTATTGTACTTTTGATGAAAACTGACTTTCTAGACATAAAATGTCACTTTTTTCACCTTATCATACTTTTTCATCAACTTTTGCATTTTAATGTAAACAATCATATTTCGTAATATTTTGGGTCAGAAACATTTCATAGTACTATACTATGTCTAACTATGTGAAAAAAATGAAATTGGAGTATGTCGGGCAACTGATTATATTAGTTTGTTAGAAAAACCACTTTCCTTTGCTCCTAGCGCCTTCTCGTTCGCTCTATAGCGTTTTGAGCGGATAAAGAGCACAAGTGTGCATGCAGACACAGGATGAATGGGAACTCGATTTGTTATTGTACTTTTGATTCAAACTGACTTTCTAGACATAAAATGTCACTTTTTTCACCATATCATACTTTTTCATCAACTTTTGCATTTTAATGTAAACAATCATATTTCGTAATATTTTGATTCAGAAACATTTCATAGTACTATACTATGTCTAACTATGTGAAAAAAATCAAATTGGAGTAGGTCGGGCAACTGACTATATTAGTTTGTTAGAAAAACCACTTTCCTTTGCTCCTAGCACCTTCTCGTTCGCTCTATAGCGTTTTGAGCGGATAAAGAGCACAAGTGTGTAAGGGGACACAGGATGAATGCGAACTACTTTTGTTATGGTACTTTTGATTCAAACTGACTTTCTAGACATAAAATGTCACTTTTTTCACCTTATCATACTTTTTCATCAACTTTTGCATTTTAATGTAAACAATCATATTTCGTAATATTTTGGGTCAGAAACATTTCATAGTACTATACTATGTCTAACTATGTGAAAAAAATGAAATTGGAGTATGTCGGGCAACTGATTATATGAGTTTGTTAGAAAAACCACTTTCCTTTGCTCCTAGCGCCTTCTCGTTCGCTCTATAGCGTTTTGAGCGGATAAAGAGCACAAGTGTGTAAGGGGACACAGGATGAATGCGAACTACTTTTGTTATGGTACTTTTGATTCAAACTGACTTTCTAGACATAAAATGTCACTTTTTTCACCTTATCATACTTTTTCATCAACTTTTGCATTTTAATGTAAACAATCATATTTCGTAATATTTTGGGTCAGAAACATTTCATAGTACTATACTATGTCTAACTATGTGAAAAAAATGAAATTGGAGTATGTCGGGCAACTGATTATATTAGTTTGTTAGAAAAACCACTTTCCTTTGCTCCTTGCGCCTTCTCGTTCGCTCTATAGCGTTTTGAGCGGATAAAGAGCACAAGTGTGTAAGGGGACACAGGATGAATGCGAACTAGTTTTGTTATGGTACTTTTGATTCAAACTGACTTTCTAGACATAAAATGTCACTTTTTTCACCTTATCATACTTTTTCATCAACTTTTGCATTTTAATGTAAACAATCATATTTCGTAATATTTTGGGTCAGAAACATTTCATAGTACTATACTATGTCTAACTTTGTGAAAAAAATCAAATTGGAGTATGTCGGGCAACTGATTATATTAGTTTGTTAGAAAAACCACTTTCCTTTGCTCCTAGCGCCTTCTCGTTCGCTCTATAGCGTTTTGAGCGGATAAAGAGCACAAGTGTGCATGCAGACACAGGATGAATGGGAACTCGATTTGTTATTGTACTTTTGATGAAAACTGACTTTCTAGACATGAAATGTCACTTTTTTCACCTTATCATACTTTTTCATCAACTTTTGCATTTTAATGTAAACAATCATATTTCGTAATATTTTGGGTCAGAAACATTTCATAGTACTATATTATGTCTAACTATGTGAAAAAAATCAAATTGGAGTAGGTCGGGCAACTGATTATATGAGTTTGTTAGAAAAACCACTTTCCTTTGCTCCTAGCGCCTTCTCGTTCGCTCTATAGCGTTTTGAGCGGATAAAGAGCACAAGTGTGTAAGGGGACACAGGATGAATGCGAACTACTTTTGTTATGGTACTTTTGATTCAAACTGACTTTCTAGACATAAAATGTCACTTTTTTCACCTTATCATACTTTTTCATCAACTTTTGCATTTTAATGTAAACAATCATATTTCGTAATATTTTGGGTCAGAAACATTTCATAGTACTATACTATGTCTAACTATGTGAAAAAAATGAAATTGGAGTATGTCGGGCAACTGATTATATTAGTTTGTTAGAAAAACCACTTTCCTTTGCTCCTTGCGCCTTCTCGTTCGCTCTATAGCGTTTTGAGCGGATAAAGAGCACAAGTGTGTAAGGGGACACAGGATGAATGCGAACTAGTTTTGTTATGGTACTTTTGATTCAAACTGACTTTCTAGACATAAAATGTCACTTTTTTCACCTTATCATACTTTTTCATCAACTTTTGCATTTTAATGTAAACAATCATATTTCGTAATATTTTGGGTCAGAAACATTTCATAGTACTATACTATGTCTAACTTTGTGAAAAAAATCAAATTGGAGTATGTCGGGCAACTGATTATATTAGTTTGTTAGAAAAACCACTTTCCTTTGCTCCTAGCGCCTTCTCGTTCGCTCTATAGCGTTTTGAGCGGATAAAGAGCACAAGTGTGCATGCAGACCCAGGATGAATGGGAACTCGATTTGTTATTGTACTTTTGATGAAAACTGACTTTCTAGACATGAAATGTCACTTTTTTCACCTTATCATACTTTTTCATCAACTTTTGCATTTTAATGTAAACAATCATATTTCGTAATATTTTGGGTCAGAAACATTTCATAGTACTATATTATGTCTAACTATGTGAAAAAAATCAAATTGGAGTAGGTCGGGCAACTGATTATATGAGTTTGTTAGAAAAACCACTTTCCTTTGCTCCTAGCGCCTTCTCGTTCGCTCTATAGCGTTTTGAGCGGATAAAGAGCACAAGTGTGTAAGGGGACACAGGATGAATGCGAACTACTTTTGTTATGGTACTTTTGATTCAAACTGACTTTCTAGACATAAAATGTCACTTTTTTCACCTTATCATACTTTTTCATCAACTTTTGCATTTTAATGTAAACAATCATATTTCGTAATATTTTGGGTCAGAAACATTTCATAGTACTATACTATGTCTAACTATGTGAAAAAAATGAAATTGGAGTATGTCGGGCAACTGATTATATTAGTTTGTTAGAAAAACCACTTTCCTTTGCTCCTTGCGCCTTCTCGTTCGCTCTATAGCGTTTTGAGCGGATAAAGAGCACAAGTGTGTAAGGGGACACAGGATGAATGCGAACTAGTTTTGTTATGGTACTTTTGATTCAAACTGACTTTCTAGACATAAAATGTCACTTTTTTCACCTTATCATACTTTTTCATCAACTTTTGCATTTTAATGTAAACAATCATATTTCGTAATATTTTGGGTCAGAAACATTTCATAGTACTATACTATGTCTAACTTTGTGAAAAAAATCAAATTGGAGTATGTCGGGCAACTGATTATATTAGTTTGTTAGAAAAACCACTTTCCTTTGCTCCTAGCGCCTTCTCGTTCGCTCTATAGCGTTTTGAGCGGATAAAGAGCACAAGTGTGCATGCAGACACAGGATGAATGGGAACTCGATTTGTTATTGTACTTTTGATTCAAACTGACTTTCTAGACATGAAATGTCACTTTTTTCACCTTATCATACTTTTTCATCAACTTTTGCATTTTAATGTAAACAATCATATTTCGTAATATTTTGGGTCAGAAACATTTCATAGTACTATATTATGTCTAACTATGTGAAAAAAATCAAATTGGAGTAGGTCGGGCAACTGATTATATGAGTTTGTTAGAAAAACCACTTTCCTTTGCTCCTAGCGCCTTCTCGTTCGCTCTATAGCGTTTTGAGCGGATAAAGAGCACAAGTGTGTAAGGGGACACAGGATGAATGCGAACTACTTTTGTTATGGTACTTTTGATTCAAACTGACTTTCTAGACATAAAATGTCACTTTTTTCACCTTATCATACTTTTTCATCAACTTTTGCATTTTAATGTAAACAATCATATTTCGTAATATTTTGGGTCAGAAACATTTCATAGTACTATACTATGTCTAACTATGTGAAAAAAATGAAATTGGAGTATGTCGGGCAACTGATTATATTAGTTTGTTAGAAAAACCACTTTCCTTTGCTCCTAGCGCCTTCTCGTTCGCTCTATATCGTTTTGAGCGGATAAAGAGCACAAGTGTGCATGCAGACACAGGATGAATGGGAACTCGATTTGTTATTGTACTTTTGATTCAAACTGACTTTCTAGACATGAAATGTCACTTTTTTCACCTTATCATACTTTTTCATCAACTTTTGCATTTTAATGTAAACAATCATATTTCGTAATATTTTTTTGTCAGAAACATTTCATAGTACTATACTATGTCTAACTATGTGAAAAAAATCAAATTGGAGTAGGTCGGGCAACTGATTATATTAGTTTGTTAGAAAAACCACTTTCCTTTGCTCCTAGCGCCTTCTCGTTCGCTCTATAGCGTTTTGAGCGGATAAAGAGCACAAGTGTGTAAGGGGACACAGGATGAATGCGAACTAGTTTTGTTATGGTACTTTTGATTCAAACTGACTTTCTAGACATAAAATGTCACTTTTTTCACCTTATCATACTTTTTCATCAACTTTTGCATTTTAATGTAAACAATCATATTTCGTAATATTTTGGGTCAGAAACATTTCATAGTACTATACTATGTCTAACTATGTGAAAAAAATCAAATTGGAGTAGGTCGAGCAACTGATTATGAGTTTGTTAGAAAAACCACTTTCCTTTGCTCCTAGCGCCTTCTCGTTCGCTCTATAGCGTTTTGAGCGGATAAAGAGCACAAGTGTGCATGCAGACACAGGATGAATGGGAACTCGATTTGTTATTGTACTTTTGATGAAAACTGACTTTCTAGACATGAAATGTCACTTTTTTCACCTTATCATACTTTTTCATCAACTTTTGCATTTTAATGTAAACAATCATATTTCGTAATATTTTGGGTCAGAAACATTTCATAGTACTATACTATGTCTAACTATGTGAAAAAAATGAAATTGGAGTATGTCGGGCAACTGATTATATTAGTTTGTTAGAAAAACCACTTTCCTTTGCTCCTAGCGCCTTCTCGTTCGCTCTATAGCGTTTTGAGCGGATAAAGAGCACAAGTGTGTAAGGGGACACAGGATGAATGCGAACTAGTTTTGTTATGGTACTTTTGATTCAAACTGACTTTCTAGACATAAAATGTCACTTTTTTCACCTTATCATACTTTTTCATCAACTTTTGCATTTTAATGTAAACAATCATATTTCGTAATATTTTGGGTCAGAAACATTTCATAGTACTATACTATGTCTAACTTTGTGAAAAAAATCAAATTGGAGTATGTCGGGCAACTGATTATATTAGTTTGTTAGAAAAACCACTTTCCTTTGCTCCTAGCGCCTTCTCGTTCGCTCTATAGCGTTTTGAGCGGATAAAGAGCACAAGTGTGCATGCAGACACAGGATGAATGGGAACTCGATTTGTTATTGTACTTTTGATGAAAACTGACTTTCTAGACATAAAATGTCACTTTTTTCACCTTATCATACTTTTTCATCAACTTTTGCATTTTAATGTAAACAATCATATTTCGTAATATTTTGGGTCAGAAACATTTCATAGTACTATACTATGTCTAACTATGTGAAAAAAATGAAATTGGAGTATGTCGGGCAACTGATTATATTAGTTTGTTAGAAAAACCACTTTCCTTTGCTCCTAGCGCCTTCTCGTTCGCTCAATAGCGTTTTGAGCGGATAAAGAGCACAAGTGTGCATGCAGACACAGGATGAATGGGAACTCGATTTGTTATTGTACTTTTGATTCAAACTGACTTTCTAGACATAAAATGTCACTTTTTTCACCATATCATACTTTTTCATCAACTTTTGCATTTTAATGTAAACAATCATATTTCGTAATATTTTGATTCAGAAACATTTCATAGTACTATACTATGTCTAACTATGTGAAAAAAAATCAAATTGGAGTAGGTCGGGCAACTGACTATATTAGTTTGTTAGAAAAACCACTTTCCTTTGCTCCTAGCACCTTCTCGTTCGCTCTATAGCGTTTTGAGCGGATAAAGAGCACAAGTGTGTAAGGGGACACAGGATGAATGCGAACTACTTTTGTTATGGTACTTTTGATTCAAACTGACTTTCTAGACATAAAATGTCACTTTTTTCACCTTATCATACTTTTTCATCAACTTTTGCATTTTAATGTAAACAATCATATTTCGTAATATTTTGGGTCAGAAACATTTCATAGTACTATACTATGTCTAACTATGTGAAAAAAATGAAATTGGAGTATGTCGGGCAACTGATTATATTAGTTTGTTAGAAAAACCACTTTCCTTTGCTCCTAGCGCCTTCTCGTTCGCTCTATAGCGTTTTGAGCGGATAAAGAGCACAAGTGTGCATGCAGACCCAGGATGAATGGGAACTCGATTTGTTATTGTACTTTTGATGAAAACTGACTTTCTAGACATGAAATGTCACTTTTTTCACCTTATCATACTTTTTCATCAACTTTTGCATTTTAATGTAAACAATCATATTTCGTAATATTTTGGGTCAGAAACATTTCATAGTACTATATTATGTCTAACTATGTGAAAAAAATCAAATTGGAGTAGGTCGGGCAACTGATTATATGAGTTTGTTAGAAAAACCACTTTCCTTTGCTCCTAGCGCCTTCTCGTTCGCTCTATAGCGTTTTGAGCGGATAAAGAGCACAAGTGTGTAAGGGGACACAGGATGAATGCGAACTACTTTTGTTATGGTACTTTTGATTCAAACTGACTTTCTAGACATAAAATGTCACTTTTTTCACCTTATCATACTTTTTCATCAACTTTTGCATTTTAATGTAAACAATCATATTTCGTAATATTTTGGGTCAGAAACATTTCATAGTACTATACTATGTCTAACTATGTGAAAAAAATGAAATTGGAGTATGTCGGGCAACTGATTATATTAGTTTGTTAGAAAAACCACTTTCCTTTGCTCCTTGCGCCTTCTCGTTCGCTCTATAGCGTTTTGAGCGGATAAAGAGCACAAGTGTGTAAGGGGACACAGGATGAATGCGAACTAGTTTTGTTATGGTACTTTTGATTCAAACTGACTTTCTAGACATAAAATGTCACTTTTTTCACCTTATCATACTTTTTCATCAACTTTTGCATTTTAATGTAAACAATCATATTTCGTAATATTTTGGGTCAGAAACATTTCATAGTACTATACTATGTCTAACTTTGTGAAAAAAATCAAATTGGAGTATGTCGGGCAACTGATTATATTAGTTTGTTAGAAAAACCACTTTCCTTTGCTCCTAGCGCCTTCTCGTTCGCTCTATAGCGTTTTGAGCGGATAAAGAGCACAAGTGTGCATGCAGACACAGGATGAATGGGAACTCGATTTGTTATTGTACTTTTGATTCAAACTGACTTTCTAGACATGAAATGTCACTTTTTTCACCTTATCATACTTTTTCATCAACTTTTGCATTTTAATGTAAACAATCATATTTCGTAATATTTTGGGTCAGAAACATTTCATAGTACTATATTATGTCTAACTATGTGAAAAAAATCAAATTGGAGTAGGTCGGGCAACTGATTATATGAGTTTGTTAGAAAAACCACTTTCCTTTGCTCCTAGCGCCTTCTCGTTCGCTCTATAGCGTTTTGAGCGGATAAAGAGCACAAGTGTGTAAGGGGACACAGGATGAATGCGAACTACTTTTGTTATGGTACTTTTGATTCAAACTGACTTTCTAGACATAAAATGTCACTTTTTTCACCTTATCATACTTTTTCATCAACTTTTGCATTTTAATGTAAACAATCATATTTCGTAATATTTTGGGTCAGAAACATTTCATAGTACTATACTATGTCTAACTATGTGAAAAAAATGAAATTGGAGTATGTCGGGCAACTGATTATATTAGTTTGTTAGAAAAACCACTTTCCTTTGCTCCTAGCGCCTTCTCGTTCGCTCTATATCGTTTTGAGCGGATAAAGAGCACAAGTGTGCATGCAGACACAGGATGAATGGGAACTCGATTTGTTATTGTACTTTTGATTCAAACTGACTTTCTAGACATGAAATGTCACTTTTTTCACCTTATCATACTTTTTCATCAACTTTTGCATTTTAATGTAAACAATCATATTTCGTAATATTTTTTTGTCAGAAACATTTCATAGTACTATACTATGTCTAACTATGTGAAAAAAATCAAATTGGAGTAGGTCGGGCAACTGATTATATTAGTTTGTTAGAAAAACCACTTTCCTTTGCTCCTAGCGCCTTCTCGTTCGCTCTATAGCGTTTTGAGCGGATAAAGAGCACAAGTGTGTAAGGGGACACAGGATGAATGCGAACTAGTTTTGTTATGGTACTTTTGATTCAAACTGACTTTCTAGACATAAAATGTCACTTTTTTCACCTTATCATACTTTTTCATCAACTTTTGCATTTTAATGTAAACAATCATATTTCGTAATATTTTGGGTCAGAAACATTTCATAGTACTATACTATGTCTAACTATGTGAAAAAAATCAAATTGGAGTAGGTCGGGCAACTGATTATATGAGTTTGTTAGAAAAACCACTTTCCTTTGCTCCTAGCGCCTTCTCGTTCGCTCTATAGCGTTTTGAGCGGATAAAGAGCACAAGTGTGCATGCAGACACAGGATGAATGGGAACTCGATTTGTTATTGTACTTTTGATTCAAACTGACTTTCTAGACATGAAATGTCACTTTTTTCACCTTATCATACTTTTTCATCAACTTTTGCATTTTAATGTAAACAATCATATTTCGTAATATTTTGGGTCAGAAACATTTCATAGTACTATACTATGTCTAACTATGTGAAAAAAATGAAATTGGAGTATGTCGGGCAACTGATTATATTAGTTTGTTAGAAAAACCACTTTCCTTTGCTCCTAGCGCCTTCTCGTTCGCTCTATAGCGTTTTGAGCGGATAAAGAGCACAAGTGTGTAAGGGGACACAGGATGAATGCGAACTAGTTTTGTTATGGTACTTTTGATTCAAACTGACTTTCTAGACATAAAATGTCACTTTTTTCACCTTATCATACTTTTTCATCAACTTTTGCATTTTAATGTAAACAATCATATTTCGTAATATTTTGGGTCAGAAACATTTCATAGTACTATACTATGTCTAACTTTGTGAAAAAAATCAAATTGGAGTATGTCGGGCAACTGATTATATTAGTTTGTTAGAAAAACCACTTTCCTTTGCTCCTAGCGCCTTCTCGTTCGCTCTATAGCGTTTTGAGCGGATAAAGAGCACAAGTGTGCATGCAGACACAGGATGAATGGGAACTCGATTTGTTATTGTACTTTTGATGAAAACTGACTTTCTAGACATAAAATGTCACTTTTTTCACCTTATCATACTTTTTCATCAACTTTTGCATTTTAATGTAAACAATCATATTTCGTAATATTTTGGGTCAGAAACATTTCATAGTACTATACTATGTCTAACTATGTGAAAAAAATGAAATTGGAGTATGTCGGGCAACTGATTATATTAGTTTGTTAGAAAAACCACTTTCCTTTGCTCCTAGCGCCTTCTCGTTCGCTCTATAGCGTTTTGAGCGGATAAAGAGCACAAGTGTGCATGCAGACACAGGATGAATGGGAACTCGATTTGTTATTGTACTTTTGATTCAAACTGACTTTCTAGACATAAAATGTCACTTTTTTCACCTTATCATACTTTTTCATCAACTTTTGCATTTTAATGTAAACAATCATATTTCGTAATATTTTGATTCAGAAACATTTCATAGTACTATACTATGTCTAACTATGTGAAAAAAATCAAATTGGAGTAGGTCGGGCAACTGATTATATTAGTTTGTTAGAAAAACCACTTTCCTTTGCTCCTAGCGCCTTCTCGTTCGCTCTATAGCGTTTTGAGCGGATAAAGAGCACAAGTGTGTAAGGGGACACAGGATGAATGCGAACTACTTTTGTTATGGTACTTTTGATTCAAACTGACTTTCTAGACATAAAATGTCACTTTTTTCACCTTATCATACTTTTTCATCAACTTTTGCATTTTAATGTAAACAATCATATTTCGTAATATTTTGGGTCAGAAACATTTCATAGTACTATACTATGTCTAACTATGTGAAAAAAATGAAATTGGAGTATGTCGGGCAACTGATTATATGAGTTTGTTAGAAAAACCACTTTCCTTTGCTCCTAGCGCCTTCTCGTTCGCTCTATAGCGTTTTGAGCGGATAAAGAGCACAAGTGTGCATGCAGACACAGGATGAATGGGAACTCGATTTGTTATTGTACTTTTGATTCAAACTGACTTTCTAGACATAAAATGTCACTTTTTTCACCTTATCATACTTTTTCATCAACTTTTGCATTTTAATGTAAACAATCATATTTCGTAATATTTTGGGTCAGAAACATTTCATAGTACTATACTATGTCTAACTATGTGAAAAAAATGAAATTGGAGTATGTCGGGCAACTGATTATATTAGTTTGTTAGAAAAACCACTTTCCTTTGCTCCTAGCGCCTTCTCGTTCGCTCTATAGCGTTTTGAGCGGATAAAGAGCACAAGTGTGTAAGGGGACACAGGATGAATGCGAACTAGTTTTGTTATGGTACTTTTGATTCAAACTGACTTTCTAGACATAAAATGTCACTTTTTTCACCTTATCATACTTTTTCATCAACTTTTGCATTTTAATGTAAACAATCATATTTCGTAATATTTTGGGTCAGAAACATTTCATAGTACTATACTATGTCTAACTTTGTGAAAAAAATCAAATTGGAGTATGTCGGGCAACTGATTATATTAGTTTGTTAGAAAAACCACTTTCCTTTGCTCCTAGCGCCTTCTCGTTCGCTCTATAGCGTTTTGAGCGGATAAAGAGCACAAGTGTGCATGCAGACACAGGATGAATGGGAACTCGATTTGTTATTGTACTTTTGATGAAAACTGACTTTCTAGACATAAAATGTCACTTTTTTCACCTTATCATACTTTTTCATCAACTTTTGCATTTTAATGTAAACAATCATATTTCGTAATATTTTGGGTCAGAAACATTTCATAGTACTATACTATGTCTAACTATGTGAAAAAAATCAAATTGGAGTATGTCGGGCAACTGATTATATTAGTTTGTTAGAAAAACCACTTTCCTTTGCTCCTAGCGCCTTCTCGTTCGCTCTATAGCGTTTTGAGCGGATAAAGAGCACAAGTGTGTATGCAGACACAGGATGAATGCGAACTACTTTTGTTATGGTACTTTTGATTCAAACTGACTTTCTAGACATAAAATGTCACTTTTTTCACCTTATCATACTTTTTCATCAACTTTTGCATTTTAATGTAAACAATCATATTTCGTAATATTTTGGGTCAGAAACATTTCATAGTACTATACTATGTCTAACTATGTGAAAAAAATGAAATTGGAGTATGTCGGGCAACTGATTATATTAGTTTGTTAGAAAAACCACTTTCCTTTGCTCCTTGCGCCTTCTCGTTCGCTCTATAGCGTTTTGAGCGGATAAAGAGCACAAGTGTGTAAGGGGACACAGGATGAATGCGAACTAGTTTTGTTATGGTACTTTTGATTCAAACTGACTTTCTAGACATAAAATGTCACTTTTTTCACCTTATCATACTTTTTCATCAACTTTTGCATTTTAATGTAAACAATCATATTTCGTAATATTTTGGGTCAGAAACATTTCATAGTACTATACTATGTCTAACTTTGTGAAAAAAATCAAATTGGAGTATGTCGGGCAACTGATTATATTAGTTTGTTAGAAAAACCACTTTCCTTTGCTCCTAGCGCCTTCTCGTTCGCTCTATAGCGTTTTGAGCGGATAAAGAGCACAAGTGTGCATGCAGACCCAGGATGAATGGGAACTCGATTTGTTATTGTACTTTTGATGAAAACTGACTTTCTAGACATGAAATGTCACTTTTTTCACCTTATCATACTTTTTCATCAACTTTTGCATTTTAATGTAAACAATCATATTTCGTAATATTTTGGGTCAGAAACATTTCATAGTACTATATTATGTCTAACTATGTGAAAAAAATCAAATTGGAGTAGGTCGGGCAACTGATTATATGAGTTTGTTAGAAAAACCACTTTCCTTTGCTCCTAGCGCCTTCTCGTTCGCTCTATAGCGTTTTGAGCGGATAAAGAGCACAAGTGTGTAAGGGGACACAGGATGAATGCGAACTACTTTTGTTATGGTACTTTTGATTCAAACTGACTTTCTAGACATAAAATGTCACTTTTTTCACCTTATCATACTTTTTCATCAACTTTTGCATTTTAATGTAAACAATCATATTTCGTAATATTTTGGGTCAGAAACATTTCATAGTACTATACTATGTCTAACTATGTGAAAAAAATGAAATTGGAGTATGTCGGGCAACTGATTATATTAGTTTGTTAGAAAAACCACTTTCCTTTGCTCCTTGCGCCTTCTCGTTCGCTCTATAGCGTTTTGAGCGGATAAAGAGCACAAGTGTGTAAGGGGACACAGGATGAATGCGAACTAGTTTTGTTATGGTACTTTTGATTCAAACTGACTTTCTAGACATAAAATGTCACTTTTTTCACCTTATCATACTTTTTCATCAACTTTTGCATTTTAATGTAAACAATCATATTTCGTAATATTTTGGGTCAGAAACATTTCATAGTACTATACTATGTCTAACTTTGTGAAAAAAATCAAATTGGAGTATGTCGGGCAACTGATTATATTAGTTTGTTAGAAAAACCACTTTCCTTTGCTCCTAGCGCCTTCTCGTTCGCTCTATAGCGTTTTGAGCGGATAAAGAGCACAAGTGTGCATGCAGACACAGGATGAATGGGAACTCGATTTGTTATTGTACTTTTGATTCAAACTGACTTTCTAGACATGAAATGTCACTTTTTTCACCTTATCATACTTTTTCATCAACTTTTGCATTTTAATGTAAACAATCATATTTCGTAATATTTTGGGTCAGAAACATTTCATAGTACTATATTATGTCTAACTATGTGAAAAAAATCAAATTGGAGTAGGTCGGGCAACTGATTATATGAGTTTGTTAGAAAAACCACTTTCCTTTGCTCCTAGCGCCTTCTCGTTCGCTCTATAGCGTTTTGAGCGGATAAAGAGCACAAGTGTGTAAGGGGACACAGGATGAATGCGAACTACTTTTGTTATGGTACTTTTGATTCAAACTGACTTTCTAGACATAAAATGTCACTTTTTTCACCTTATCATACTTTTTCATCAACTTTTGCATTTTAATGTAAACAATCATATTTCGTAATATTTTGGGTCAGAAACATTTCATAGTACTATACTATGTCTAACTATGTGAAAAAAATGAAATTGGAGTATGTCGGGCAACTGATTATATTAGTTTGTTAGAAAAACCACTTTCCTTTGCTCCTAGCGCCTTCTCGTTCGCTCTATATCGTTTTGAGCGGATAAAGAGCACAAGTGTGCATGCAGACACAGGATGAATGGGAACTCGATTTGTTATTGTACTTTTGATTCAAACTGACTTTCTAGACATGAAATGTCACTTTTTTCACCTTATCATACTTTTTCATCAACTTTTGCATTTTAATGTAAACAATCATATTTCGTAATATTTTTTTGTCAGAAACATTTCATAGTACTATACTATGTCTAACTATGTGAAAAAAATCAAATTGGAGTAGGTCGGGCAACTGATTATATTAGTTTGTTAGAAAAACCACTTTCCTTTGCTCCTAGCGCCTTCTCGTTCGCTCTATAGCGTTTTGAGCGGATAAAGAGCACAAGTGTGTAAGGGGACACAGGATGAATGCGAACTAGTTTTGTTATGGTACTTTTGATTCAAACTGACTTTCTAGACATAAAATGTCACTTTTTTCACCTTATCATACTTTTTCATCAACTTTTGCATTTTAATGTAAACAATCATATTTCGTAATATTTTGGGTCAGAAACATTTCATAGTACTATACTATGTCTAACTATGTGAAAAAAATCAAATTGGAGTAGGTCGAGCAACTGATTATGAGTTTGTTAGAAAAACCACTTTCCTTTGCTCCTAGCGCCTTCTCGTTCGCTCTATAGCGTTTTGAGCGGATAAAGAGCACAAGTGTGCATGCAGACACAGGATGAATGGGAACTCGATTTGTTATTGTACTTTTGATGAAAACTGACTTTCTAGACATGAAATGTCACTTTTTTCACCTTATCATACTTTTTCATCAACTTTTGCATTTTAATGTAAACAATCATATTTCGTAATATTTTGGGTCAGAAACATTTCATAGTACTATACTATGTCTAACTATGTGAAAAAAATGAAATTGGAGTATGTCGGGCAACTGATTATATTAGTTTGTTAGAAAAACCACTTTCCTTTGCTCCTAGCGCCTTCTCGTTCGCTCTATAGCGTTTTGAGCGGATAAAGAGCACAAGTGTGTAAGGGGACACAGGATGAATGCGAACTAGTTTTGTTATGGTACTTTTGATTCAAACTGACTTTCTAGACATAAAATGTCACTTTTTTCACCTTATCATACTTTTTCATCAACTTTTGCATTTTAATGTAAACAATCATATTTCGTAATATTTTGGGTCAGAAACATTTCATAGTACTATACTATGTCTAACTTTGTGAAAAAAATCAAATTGGAGTATGTCGGGCAACTGATTATATTAGTTTGTTAGAAAAACCACTTTCCTTTGCTCCTAGCGCCTTCTCGTTCGCTCTATAGCGTTTTGAGCGGATAAAGAGCACAAGTGTGCATGCAGACACAGGATGAATGGGAACTCGATTTGTTATTGTACTTTTGATTCAAACTGACTTTCTAGACATAAAATGTCACTTTTTTCACCTTATCATACTTTTTCATCAACTTTTGCATTTTAATGTAAACAATCATATTTCGTAATATTTTGGGTCAGAAACATTTCATAGTACTATACTATGTCTAACTATGTGAAAAAAATGAAATTGGAGTATGTCGGGCAACTGATTATATTAGTTTGTTAGAAAAACCACTTTCCTTTGCTCCTAGCGCCTTCTCGTTCGCTCTATAGCGTTTTGAGCGGATAAAGAGCACAAGTGTGCATGCAGACACAGGATGAATGGGAACTCGATTTGTTATTGTACTTTTGATTCAAACTGACTTTCTAGACATAAAATGTCACTTTTTTCACCTTATCATACTTTTTCATCAACTTTTGCATTTTAATGTAAACAATCATATTTCGTAATATTTTGATTCAGAAACATTTCATAGTACTATACTATGTCTAACTATGTGAAAAAAATCAAATTGGAGTAGGTCGGGCAACTGATTATATTAGTTTGTTAGAAAAACCACTTTCCTTTGCTCCTAGCGCCTTCTCGTTCGCTCTATAGCGTTTTGAGCGGATAAAGAGCACAAGTGTGTAAGGGGACACAGGATGAATGCGAACTACTTTTGTTATGGTACTTTTGATTCAAACTGACTTTCTAGACATAAAATGTCACTTTTTTCACCTTATCATACTTTTTCATCAACTTTTGCATTTTAATGTAAACAATCATATTTCGTAATATTTTGGGTCAGAAACATTTCATAGTACTATACTATGTCTAACTATGTGAAAAAAATGAAATTGGAGTATGTCGGGCAACTGATTATATGAGTTTGTTAGAAAAACCACTTTCCTTTGCTCCTAGCGCCTTCTCGTTCGCTCTATAGCGTTTTGAGCGGATAAAGAGCACAAGTGTGTAAGGGGACACAGGATGAATGCGAACTACTTTTGTTATGGTACTTTTGATTCAAACTGACTTTCTAGACATAAAATGTCACTTTTTTCACCTTATCATACTTTTTCATCAACTTTTGCATTTTAATGTAAACAATCATATTTCGTAATATTTTGGGTCAGAAACATTTCATAGTACTATACTATGTCTAACTATGTGAAAAAAATGAAATTGGAGTATGTCGGGCAACTGATTATATTAGTTTGTTAGAAAAACCACTTTCCTTTGCTCCTTGCGCCTTCTCGTTCGCTCTATAGCGTTTTGAGCGGATAAAGAGCACAAGTGTGTAAGGGGACACAGGATGAATGCGAACTAGTTTTGTTATGGTACTTTTGATTCAAACTGACTTTCTAGACATAAAATGTCACTTTTTTCACCTTATCATACTTTTTCATCAACTTTTGCATTTTAATGTAAACAATCATATTTCGTAATATTTTGGGTCAGAAACATTTCATAGTACTATACTATGTCTAACTTTGTGAAAAAAATCAAATTGGAGTATGTCGGGCAACTGATTATATTAGTTTGTTAGAAAAACCACTTTCCTTTGCTCCTAGCGCCTTCTCGTTCGCTCTATAGCGTTTTGAGCGGATAAAGAGCACAAGTGTGCATGCAGACACAGGATGAATGGGAACTCGATTTGTTATTGTACTTTTGATGAAAACTGACTTTCTAGACATGAAATGTCACTTTTTTCACCTTATCATACTTTTTCATCAACTTTTGCATTTTAATGTAAACAATCATATTTCGTAATATTTTGGGTCAGAAACATTTCATAGTACTATATTATGTCTAACTATGTGAAAAAAATCAAATTGGAGTAGGTCGGGCAACTGATTATATGAGTTTGTTAGAAAAACCACTTTCCTTTGCTCCTAGCGCCTTCTCGTTCGCTCTATAGCGTTTTGAGCGGATAAAGAGCACAAGTGTGTAAGGGGACACAGGATGAATGCGAACTACTTTTGTTATGGTACTTTTGATTCAAACTGACTTTCTAGACATAAAATGTCACTTTTTTCACCTTATCATACTTTTTCATCAACTTTTGCATTTTAATGTAAACAATCATATTTCGTAATATTTTGGGTCAGAAACATTTCATAGTACTATACTATGTCTAACTATGTGAAAAAAATGAAATTGGAGTATGTCGGGCAACTGATTATATTAGTTTGTTAGAAAAACCACTTTCCTTTGCTCCTTGCGCCTTCTCGTTCGCTCTATAGCGTTTTGAGCGGATAAAGAGCACAAGTGTGTAAGGGGACACAGGATGAATGCGAACTAGTTTTGTTATGGTACTTTTGATTCAAACTGACTTTCTAGACATAAAATGTCACTTTTTTCACCTTATCATACTTTTTCATCAACTTTTGCATTTTAATGTAAACAATCATATTTCGTAATATTTTGGGTCAGAAACATTTCATAGTACTATACTATGTCTAACTTTGTGAAAAAAATCAAATTGGAGTATGTCGGGCAACTGATTATATTAGTTTGTTAGAAAAACCACTTTCCTTTGCTCCTAGCGCCTTCTCGTTCGCTCTATAGCGTTTTGAGCGGATAAAGAGCACAAGTGTGCATGCAGACCCAGGATGAATGGGAACTCGATTTGTTATTGTACTTTTGATGAAAACTGACTTTCTAGACATGAAATGTCACTTTTTTCACCTTATCATACTTTTTCATCAACTTTTGCATTTTAATGTAAACAATCATATTTCGTAATATTTTGGGTCAGAAACATTTCATAGTACTATATTATGTCTAACTATGTGAAAAAAATCAAATTGGAGTAGGTCGGGCAACTGATTATATGAGTTTGTTAGAAAAACCACTTTCCTTTGCTCCTAGCGCCTTCTCGTTCGCTCTATAGCGTTTTGAGCGGATAAAGAGCACAAGTGTGTAAGGGGACACAGGATGAATGCGAACTACTTTTGTTATGGTACTTTTGATTCAAACTGACTTTCTAGACATAAAATGTCACTTTTTTCACCTTATCATACTTTTTCATCAACTTTTGCATTTTAATGTAAACAATCATATTTCGTAATATTTTGGGTCAGAAACATTTCATAGTACTATACTATGTCTAACTATGTGAAAAAAATGAAATTGGAGTATGTCGGGCAACTGATTATATTAGTTTGTTAGAAAAACCACTTTCCTTTGCTCCTTGCGCCTTCTCGTTCGCTCTATAGCGTTTTGAGCGGATAAAGAGCACAAGTGTGTAAGGGGACACAGGATGAATGCGAACTAGTTTTGTTATGGTACTTTTGATTCAAACTGACTTTCTAGACATAAAATGTCACTTTTTTCACCTTATCATACTTTTTCATCAACTTTTGCATTTTAATGTAAACAATCATATTTCGTAATATTTTGGGTCAGAAACATTTCATAGTACTATACTATGTCTAACTTTGTGAAAAAAATCAAATTGGAGTATGTCGGGCAACTGATTATATTAGTTTGTTAGAAAAACCACTTTCCTTTGCTCCTAGCGCCTTCTCGTTCGCTCTATAGCGTTTTGAGCGGATAAAGAGCACAAGTGTGCATGCAGACACAGGATGAATGGGAACTCGATTTGTTATTGTACTTTTGATTCAAACTGACTTTCTAGACATGAAATGTCACTTTTTTCACCTTATCATACTTTTTCATCAACTTTTGCATTTTAATGTAAACAATCATATTTCGTAATATTTTGGGTCAGAAACATTTCATAGTACTATATTATGTCTAACTATGTGAAAAAAATCAAATTGGAGTAGGTCGGGCAACTGATTATATGAGTTTGTTAGAAAAACCACTTTCCTTTGCTCCTAGCGCCTTCTCGTTCGCTCTATAGCGTTTTGAGCGGATAAAGAGCACAAGTGTGTAAGGGGACACAGGATGAATGCGAACTACTTTTGTTATGGTACTTTTGATTCAAACTGACTTTCTAGACATAAAATGTCACTTTTTTCACCTTATCATACTTTTTCATCAACTTTTGCATTTTAATGTAAACAATCATATTTCGTAATATTTTGGGTCAGAAACATTTCATAGTACTATACTATGTCTAACTATGTGAAAAAAATGAAATTGGAGTATGTCGGGCAACTGATTATATTAGTTTGTTAGAAAAACCACTTTCCTTTGCTCCTAGCGCCTTCTCGTTCGCTCTATATCGTTTTGAGCGGATAAAGAGCACAAGTGTGCATGCAGACACAGGATGAATGGGAACTCGATTTGTTATTGTACTTTTGATTCAAACTGACTTTCTAGACATGAAATGTCACTTTTTTCACCTTATCATACTTTTTCATCAACTTTTGCATTTTAATGTAAACAATCATATTTCGTAATATTTTTTTGTCAGAAACATTTCATAGTACTATACTATGTCTAACTATGTGAAAAAAATCAAATTGGAGTAGGTCGGGCAACTGATTATATTAGTTTGTTAGAAAAACCACTTTCCTTTGCTCCTAGCGCCTTCTCGTTCGCTCTATAGCGTTTTGAGCGGATAAAGAGCACAAGTGTGTAAGGGGACACAGGATGAATGCGAACTAGTTTTGTTATGGTACTTTTGATTCAAACTGACTTTCTAGACATAAAATGTCACTTTTTTCACCTTATCATACTTTTTCATCAACTTTTGCATTTTAATGTAAACAATCATATTTCGTAATATTTTGGGTCAGAAACATTTCATAGTACTATACTATGTCTAACTATGTGAAAAAAATCAAATTGGAGTAGGTCGAGCAACTGATTATGAGTTTGTTAGAAAAACCACTTTCCTTTGCTCCTAGCGCCTTCTCGTTCGCTCTATAGCGTTTTGAGCGGATAAAGAGCACAAGTGTGCATGCAGACACAGGATGAATGGGAACTCGATTTGTTATTGTACTTTTGATGAAAACTGACTTTCTAGACATGAAATGTCACTTTTTTCACCTTATCATACTTTTTCATCAACTTTTGCATTTTAATGTAAACAATCATATTTCGTAATATTTTGGGTCAGAAACATTTCATAGTACTATACTATGTCTAACTATGTGAAAAAAATGAAATTGGAGTATGTCGGGCAACTGATTATATTAGTTTGTTAGAAAAACCACTTTCCTTTGCTCCTAGCGCCTTCTCGTTCGCTCTATAGCGTTTTGAGCGGATAAAGAGCACAAGTGTGTAAGGGGACACAGGATGAATGCGAACTAGTTTTGTTATGGTACTTTTGATTCAAACTGACTTTCTAGACATAAAATGTCACTTTTTTCACCTTATCATACTTTTTCATCAACTTTTGCATTTTAATGTAAACAATCATATTTCGTAATATTTTGGGTCAGAAACATTTCATAGTACTATACTATGTCTAACTATGTGAAAAAAATGAAATTGGAGTATGTCGGGCAACTGATTATATTAGTTTGTTAGAAAAACCACTTTCCTTTGCTCCTAGCGCCTTCTCGTTCGCTCTATAGCGTTTTGAGCGGATAAAGAGCACAAGTGTGCATGCAGACACAGGATGAATGGGAACTCGATTTGTTATTGTACTTTTGATTCAAACTGACTTTCTAGACATAAAATGTCACTTTTTTCACCATATCATACTTTTTCATCAACTTTTGCATTTTAATGTAAACAATCATATTTCGTAATATTTTGATTCAGAAACATTTCATAGTACTATACTATGTCTAACTATGTGAAAAAAAATCAAATTGGAGTAGGTCGGGCAACTGACTATATTAGTTTGTTAGAAAAACCACTTTCCTTTGCTCCTAGCACCTTCTCGTTCGCTCTATAGCGTTTTGAGCGGATAAAGAGCACAAGTGTGTAAGGGGACACAGGATGAATGCGAACTACTTTTGTTATGGTACTTTTGATTCAAACTGACTTTCTAGACATAAAATGTCACTTTTTTCACCTTATCATACTTTTTCATCAACTTTTGCATTTTAATGTAAACAATCATATTTCGTAATATTTTGGGTCAGAAACATTTCATAGTACTATACTATGTCTAACTATGTGAAAAAAATGAAATTGGAGTATGTCGGGCAACTGATTATATGAGTTTGTTAGAAAAACCACTTTCCTTTGCTCCTAGCGCCTTCTCGTTCGCTCTATAGCGTTTTGAGCGGATAAAGAGCACAAGTGTGTAAGGGGACACAGGATGAATGCGAACTACTTTTGTTATGGTACTTTTGATTCAAACTGACTTTCTAGACATAAAATGTCACTTTTTTCACCTTATCATACTTTTTCATCAACTTTTGCATTTTAATGTAAACAATCATATTTCGTAATATTTTGGGTCAGAAACATTTCATAGTACTATACTATGTCTAACTATGTGAAAAAAATGAAATTGGAGTATGTCGGGCAACTGATTATATTAGTTTGTTAGAAAAACCACTTTCCTTTGCTCCTTGCGCCTTCTCGTTCGCTCTATAGCGTTTTGAGCGGATAAAGAGCACAAGTGTGTAAGGGGACACAGGATGAATGCGAACTAGTTTTGTTATGGTACTTTTGATTCAAACTGACTTTCTAGACATAAAATGTCACTTTTTTCACCTTATCATACTTTTTCATCAACTTTTGCATTTTAATGTAAACAATCATATTTCGTAATATTTTGGGTCAGAAACATTTCATAGTACTATACTATGTCTAACTTTGTGAAAAAAATCAAATTGGAGTATGTCGGGCAACTGATTATATTAGTTTGTTAGAAAAACCACTTTCCTTTGCTCCTAGCGCCTTCTCGTTCGCTCTATAGCGTTTTGAGCGGATAAAGAGCACAAGTGTGCATGCAGACACAGGATGAATGGGAACTCGATTTGTTATTGTACTTTTGATGAAAACTGACTTTCTAGACATGAAATGTCACTTTTTTCACCTTATCATACTTTTTCATCAACTTTTGCATTTTAATGTAAACAATCATATTTCGTAATATTTTGGGTCAGAAACATTTCATAGTACTATATTATGTCTAACTATGTGAAAAAAATCAAATTGGAGTAGGTCGGGCAACTGATTATATGAGTTTGTTAGAAAAACCACTTTCCTTTGCTCCTAGCGCCTTCTCGTTCGCTCTATAGCGTTTTGAGCGGATAAAGAGCACAAGTGTGTAAGGGGACACAGGATGAATGCGAACTACTTTTGTTATGGTACTTTTGATTCAAACTGACTTTCTAGACATAAAATGTCACTTTTTTCACCTTATCATACTTTTTCATCAACTTTTGCATTTTAATGTAAACAATCATATTTCGTAATATTTTGGGTCAGAAACATTTCATAGTACTATACTATGTCTAACTATGTGAAAAAAATGAAATTGGAGTATGTCGGGCAACTGATTATATTAGTTTGTTAGAAAAACCACTTTCCTTTGCTCCTTGCGCCTTCTCGTTCGCTCTATAGCGTTTTGAGCGGATAAAGAGCACAAGTGTGTAAGGGGACACAGGATGAATGCGAACTAGTTTTGTTATGGTACTTTTGATTCAAACTGACTTTCTAGACATAAAATGTCACTTTTTTCACCTTATCATACTTTTTCATCAACTTTTGCATTTTAATGTAAACAATCATATTTCGTAATATTTTGGGTCAGAAACATTTCATAGTACTATACTATGTCTAACTTTGTGAAAAAAATCAAATTGGAGTATGTCGGGCAACTGATTATATTAGTTTGTTAGAAAAACCACTTTCCTTTGCTCCTAGCGCCTTCTCGTTCGCTCTATAGCGTTTTGAGCGGATAAAGAGCACAAGTGTGCATGCAGACACAGGATGAATGGGAACTCGATTTGTTATTGTACTTTTGATTCAAACTGACTTTCTAGACATGAAATGTCACTTTTTTCACCTTATCATACTTTTTCATCAACTTTTGCATTTTAATGTAAACAATCATATTTCGTAATATTTTGGGTCAGAAACATTTCATAGTACTATATTATGTCTAACTATGTGAAAAAAATCAAATTGGAGTAGGTCGGGCAACTGATTATATGAGTTTGTTAGAAAAACCACTTTCCTTTGCTCCTAGCGCCTTCTCGTTCGCTCTATAGCGTTTTGAGCGGATAAAGAGCACAAGTGTGTAAGGGGACACAGGATGAATGCGAACTACTTTTGTTATGGTACTTTTGATTCAAACTGACTTTCTAGACATAAAATGTCACTTTTTTCACCTTATCATACTTTTTCATCAACTTTTGCATTTTAATGTAAACAATCATATTTCGTAATATTTTGGGTCAGAAACATTTCATAGTACTATACTATGTCTAACTATGTGAAAAAAATGAAATTGGAGTATGTCGGGCAACTGATTATATTAGTTTGTTAGAAAAACCACTTTCCTTTGCTCCTAGCGCCTTCTCGTTCGCTCTATATCGTTTTGAGCGGATAAAGAGCACAAGTGTGCATGCAGACACAGGATGAATGGGAACTCGATTTGTTATTGTACTTTTGATTCAAACTGACTTTCTAGACATGAAATGTCACTTTTTTCACCTTATCATACTTTTTCATCAACTTTTGCATTTTAATGTAAACAATCATATTTCGTAATATTTTGGGTCAGAAACATTTCATAGTACTATACTATGTCTAACTATGTGAAAAAAATGAAATTGGAGTATGTCGGGCAACTGATTATATTAGTTTGTTAGAAAAACCACTTTCCTTTGCTCCTAGCGCCTTCTCGTTCGCTCTATAGCGTTTTGAGCGGATAAAGAGCACAAGTGTGTAAGGGGACACAGGATGAATGCGAACTAGTTTTGTTATGGTACTTTTGATTCAAACTGACTTTCTAGACATAAAATGTCACTTTTTTCACCTTATCATACTTTTTCATCAACTTTTGCATTTTAATGTAAACAATCATATTTCGTAATATTTTGGGTCAGAAACATTTCATAGTACTATACTATGTCTAACTATGTGAAAAAAATCAAATTGGAGTATGTCGGGCAACTGATTATATTAGTTTGTTAGAAAAACCACTTTCCTTTGCTCCTAGCGCCTTCTCGTTCGCTCTATAGCGTTTTGAGCGGATAAAGAGCACAAGTGTGCATGCAGACACAGGATGAATGGGAACTCGATTTGTTATTGTACTTTTGATGAAAACTGACTTTCTAGACATGAAATGTCACTTTTTTCACCTTATCATACTTTTTCATCAACTTTTGCATTTTAATGTAAACAATCATATTTCGTAATATTTTGGGTCAGAAACATTTCATAGTACTATACTATGTCTAACTATGTGAAAAAAATCAAATTGGAGTATGTCGGGCAACTGATTATATTAGTTTGTTAGAAAAACCACTTTCCTTTGCTCCTAGCGCCTTCTCGTTCGCTCTATAGCGTTTTGAGCGGATAAAGAGCACAAGTGTGTAAGGGGACACAGGATGAATGCGAACTAGTTTTGTTATGGTACTTTTGATTCAAACTGACTTTCTAGACATAAAATGTCACTTTTTTCACCTTATCATACTTTTTCATCAACTTTTGCATTTTAATGTAAACAATCATATTTCGTAATATTTTGGGTCAGAAACATTTCATAGTACTATACTATGTCTAACTATGTGAAAAAAATCAAATTGGAGTATGTCGGGCAACTGATTATATTAGTTTGTTAGAAAAACCACTTTCCTTTGCTCCTAGCGCCTTCTCGTTCGCTCTATAGCGTTTTGAGCGGATAAAGAGCACAAGTGTGTAAGGGGACACAGGATGAATGCGAACTACTTTTGTTATGGTACTTTTGATTCAAACTGACTTTCTAGACATAAAATGTCACTTTTTTCACCTTATCATACTTTTTCATCAACTTTTGCATTTTAATGTAAACAATCATATTTCGTAATATTTTGGGTCAGAAACATTTCATAGTACTATACTATGTCTAACTATGTGAAAAAAATGAAATTGGAGTATGTCGGGCAACTGATTATATTAGTTTGTTAGAAAAACCACTTTCCTTTGCTCCTAGCGCCTTCTCGTTCGCTCTATAGCGTTTTGAGCGGATAAAGAGCACAAGTGTGTAAGGGGACACAGGATGAATGCGAACTACTTTTGTTATGGTACTTTTGATTCAAACTGACTTTCTAGACATAAAATGTCACTTTTTTCACCTTATCATACTTTTTCATCAACTTTTGCATTTTAATGTAAACAATCATATTTCGTAATATTTTGGGTCAGAAACATTTCATAGTACTATACTATGTCTAACTATGTGAAAAAAATCAAATTGGAGTATGTCGGGCAACTGATTATATTAGTTTGTTAGAAAAACCACTTTCCTTTGCTCCTAGCGCCTTCTCGTTCGCTCTATAGCGTTTTGAGCGGATAAAGAGCACAAGTGTGTAAGGGGACACAGGATGAATGCGAACTAGTTTTGTTATGGTACTTTTGATTCAAACTGACTTTCTAGACATAAAATGTCACTTTTTTCACCTTATCATACTTTTTCATCAACTTTTGCATTTTAATGTAAACAATCATATTTCGTAATATTTTGGGTCAGAAACATTTCATAGTACTATACTATGTCTAACTATGTGAAAAAAATCAAATTGGAGTATGTCGGGCAACTGATTATATTAGTTTGTTAGAAAAACCACTTTCCTTTGCTCCTAGCGCCTTCTCGTTCGCTCTATAGCGTTTTGAGCGGATAAAGAGCACAAGTGTGCATGCAGACACAGGATGAATGGGAACTCGATTTGTTATTGTACTTTTGATTCAAACTGACTTTCTAGACATGAAATGTCACTTTTTTCACCTTATCATACTTTTTCATCAACTTTTGCATTTTAATGTAAACAATCATATTTCGTAATATTTTGGGTCAGAAACATTTCATAGTACTATACTATGTCTAACTATGTGAAAAAAATCAAATTGGAGTAGGTCGGGCAACTGATTATATTAGTTTGTTAGAAAAACCACTTTCCTTTGCTCCTAGCGCCTTCTCGTTCGCTCTATAGCGTTTTGAGCGGATAAAGAGCACAAGTGTGTAAGGGGACACAGGATGAATGCGAACTAGTTTTGTTATGGTACTTTTGATTCAAACTGACTTTCTAGACATAAAATGTCACTTTTTTCACCTTATCATACTTTTTCATCAACTTTTGCATTTTAATGTAAACAATCATATTTCGTAATATTTTGGGTCAGAAACATTTCATAGTACTATACTATGTCTAACTATGTGAAAAAAATCAAATTGGAGTAGGTCGGGCAACTGATTATATGAGTTTGTTAGAAAAACCACTTTCCTTTGCTCCTAGCGCCTTCTCGTTCGCTCTATAGCGTTTTGAGCGGATAAAGAGCACAAGTGTGCATGCAGACACAGGATGAATGGGAACTCGATTTGTTATTGTACTTTTGATTCAAACTGACTTTCTAGACATGAAATGTCACTTTTTTCACCTTATCATACTTTTTCATCAACTTTTGCATTTTAATGTAAACAATCATATTTCGTAATATTTTGGGTCAGAAACATTTCATAGTACTATACTATGTCTAACTATGTGAAAAAAATCAAATTGGAGTATGTCGGGCAACTGATTATATTAGTTTGTTAGAAAAACCACTTTCCTTTGCTCCTAGCGCCTTCTCGTTCGCTCTATAGCGTTTTGAGCGGATAAAGAGCACAAGTGTGTAAGGGGACACAGGATGAATGCGAACTAGTTTTGTTATGGTACTTTTGATTCAAACTGACTTTCTAGACATAAAATGTCACTTTTTTCACCTTATCATACTTTTTCATCAACTTTTGCATTTTAATGTAAACAATCATATTTCGTAATATTTTGGGTCAGAAACATTTCATAGTACTATACTATGTCTAACTATGTGAAAAAAATGAAATTGGAGTATGTCGGGCAACTGATTATATTAGTTTGTTAGAAAAACCACTTTCCTTTGCTCCTAGCGCCTTCTCGTTCGCTCTATAGCGTTTTGAGCGGATAAAGAGCACAAGTGTGTAAGGGGACACAGGATGAATGCGAACTAGTTTTGTTATGGTACTTTTGATTCAAACTGACTTTCTAGACATAAAATGTCACTTTTTTCACCTTATCATACTTTTTCATCAACTTTTGCATTTTAATGTAAACAATCATATTTCGTAATATTTTGGGTCAGAAACATTTCATAGTACTATACTATGTCTAACTATGTGAAAAAAATCAAATTGGAGTATGTCGGGCAACTGATTATATTAGTTTGTTAGAAAAACCACTTTCCTTTGCTCCTAGCGCCTTCTCGTTCGCTCTATAGCGTTTTGAGCGGATAAAGAGCACAAGTGTGCATGCAGACACAGGATGAATGGGAACTCGATTTGTTATTGTACTTTTGATTCAAACTGACTTTCTAGACATGAAATGTCACTTTTTTCACCTTATCATACTTTTTCATCAACTTTTGCATTTTAATGTAAACAATCATATTTCGTAATATTTTGGGTCAGAAACATTTCATAGTACTATACTATGTCTAACTATGTGAAAAAAATCAAATTGGAGTAGGTCGGGCAACTGATTATATGAGTTTGTTAGAAAAACCACTTTCCTTTGCTCCTAGCGCCTTCTCGTTCGCTCTATAGCGTTTTGAGCGGATAAAGAGCACAAGTGTGTAAGGGGACACAGGATGAATGCGAACTAGTTTTGTTATGGTACTTTTGATTCAAACTGACTTTCTAGACATAAAATGTCACTTTTTTCACCTTATCATACTTTTTCATCAACTTTTGCATTTTAATGTAAACAATCATATTTCGTAATATTTTGGGTCAGAAACATTTCATAGTACTATACTATGTCTAACTATGTGAAAAAAATGAAATTGGAGTATGTCGGGCAACTGATTATATTAGTTTGTTAGAAAAACCACTTTCCTTTGCTCCTAGCGCCTTCTCGTTCGCTCTATAGCGTTTTGAGCGGATAAAGAGCACAAGTGTGTAAGGGGACACAGGATGAATGCGAACTAGTTTTGTTATGGTACTTTTGATTCAAACTGACTTTCTAGACATAAAATGTCACTTTTTTCACCTTATCATACTTTTTCATCAACTTTTGCATTTTAATGTAAACAATCATATTTCGTAATATTTTGGGTCAGAAACATTTCATAGTACTATACTATGTCTAACTATGTGAAAAAAATGAAATTGGAGTATGTCGGGCAACTGATTATATTAGTTTGTTAGAAAAACCACTTTCCTTTGCTCCTAGCGCCTTCTCGTTCGCTCTATAGCGTTTTGAGCGGATAAAGAGCACAAGTGTGCATGCAGACACAGGATGAATGGGAACTCGATTTGTTATTGTACTTTTGATTCAAACTGACTTTCTAGACATAAAATGTCACTTTTTTCACCTTATCATACTTTTTCATCAACTTTTGCATTTTAATGTAAACAATCATATTTCGTAATATTTTGGGTCAGAAACATTTCATAGTACTATACTATGTCTAACTATGTGAAAAAAATCAAATTGGAGTAGGTCGGGCAACTGATTATATTAGTTTGTTAGAAAAACCACTTTCCTTTGCTCCTAGCGCCTTCTCGTTCGCTCTATAGCGTTTTGAGCGGATAAAGAGCACAAGTGTGTAAGGGGACACAGGATGAATGCGAACTACTTTTGTTATGGTACTTTTGATTCAAACTGACTTTCTAGACATAAAATGTCACTTTTTTCACCTTATCATACTTTTTCATCAACTTTTGCATTTTAATGTAAACAATCATATTTCGTAATATTTTGGGTCAGAAACATTTCATAGTACTATACTATGTCTAACTATGTGAAAAAAATGAAATTGGAGTATGTCGGGCAACTGATTATATTAGTTTGTTAGAAAAACCACTTTCCTTTGCTCCTAGCGCCTTCTCGTTCGCTCTATAGCGTTTTGAGCGGATAAAGAGCACAAGTGTGTAAGGGGACACAGGATGAATGCGAACTCGTTTTGTTATGGTACTTTTGATTCAAACTGACTTTCTAGACATAAAATGTCACTTTTTTCACCTTATCATACTTTTTCATCAACTTTTGCATTTTAATGTAAACAATCATATTTCGTAATATTTTGGGTCAGAAACATTTCATAGTACTATACTATGTCTAACTATGTGAAAAAAATGAAATTGGAGTATGTCGGGCAACTGATTATATTAGTTTGTTAGAAAAACCACTTTCCTTTGCTCCTAGCGCCTTCTCGTTCGCTCTATAGCGTTTTGAGCGGATAAAGAGCACAAGTGTGTAAGGGGACACAGGATGAATGCGAACTAGTTTTGTTATGGTACTTTTGATTCAAACTGACTTTCTAGACATAAAATGTCACTTTTTTCACCTTATCATACTTTTTCATCAACTTTTGCATTTTAATGTAAACAATCATATTTCGTAATATTTTGGGTCAGAAACATTTCATAGTACTATACTATGTCTAACTTTGTGAAAAAAATCAAATTGGAGTATGTCGGGCAACTGATTATATTAGTTTGTTAGAAAAACCACTTTCCTTTGCTCCTAGCGCCTTCTCGTTCGCTCTATAGCGTTTTGAGCGGATAAAGAGCACAAGTGTGCATGCAGACACAGGATGAATGGGAACTCGATTTGTTATTGTACTTTTGATGAAAACTGACTTTCTAGACATGAAATGTCACTTTTTTCACCTTATCATACTTTTTCATCAACTTTTGCATTTTAATGTAAACAATCATATTTCGTAATATTTTGGGTCAGAAACATTTCATAGTACTATACTATGTCTAACTATGTGAAAAAAATCAAATTGGAGTAGGTCGGGCAACTGATTATATGAGTTTGTTAGAAAAACCACTTTCCTTTGCTCCTAGCGCCTTCTCGTTCGCTCTATAGCGTTTTGAGCGGATAAAGAGCACAAGTGTGCATGCAGACACAGGATGAATGGGAACTCGATTTGTTATTGTACTTTTGATTCAAACTGACTTTCTAGACATGAAATGTCACTTTTTTCACCTTATCATACTTTTTCATCAACTTTTGCATTTTAATGTAAACAATCATATTTCGTAATATTTTGGGTCAGAAACATTTCATAGTACTATACTATGTCTAACTATGTGAAAAAAATCAAATTGGAGTAGGTCGGGCAACTGATTATATTAGTTTGTTAGAAAAACCACTTTCCTTTGCTCCTAGCGCCTTCTCGTTCGCTCTATAGCGTTTTGAGCGGATAAAGAGCACAAGTGTGTAAGGGGACACAGGATGAATGCGAACTAGTTTTGTTATGGTACTTTTGATTCAAACTGACTTTCTAGACATAAAATGTCACTTTTTTCACCTTATCATACTTTTTCATCAACTTTTGCATTTTAATGTAAACAATCATATTTCGTAATATTTTGGGTCAGAAACATTTCATAGTACTATACTATGTCTAACTATGTGAAAAAAATCAAATTGGAGTAGGTCGGGCAACTGATTATATGAGTTTGTTAGAAAAACCACTTTCCTTTGCTCCTAGCGCCTTCTCGTTCGCTCTATAGCGTTTTGAGCGGATAAAGAGCACAAGTGTGCATGCAGACACAGGATGAATGGGAACTCGATTTGTTATTGTACTTTTGATTCAAACTGACTTTCTAGACATGAAATGTCACTTTTTTCACCTTATCATACTTTTTCATCAACTTTTGCATTTTAATGTAAACAATCATATTTCGTAATATTTTGGGTCAGAAACATTTCATAGTACTATACTATGTCTAACTATGTGAAAAAAATGAAATTGGAGTATGTCGGGCAACTGATTATATTAGTTTGTTAGAAAAACCACTTTCCTTTGCTCCTAGCGCCTTCTCGTTCGCTCTATAGCGTTTTGAGCGGATAAAGAGCACAAGTGTGTAAGGGGACACAGGATGAATGCGAACTAGTTTTGTTATGGTACTTTTGATTCAAACTGACTTTCTAGACATAAAATGTCACTTTTTTCACCTTATCATACTTTTTCATCAACTTTTGCATTTTAATGTAAACAATCATATTTCGTAATATTTTGGGTCAGAAACATTTCATAGTACTATACTATGTCTAACTATGTGAAAAAAATGAAATTGGAGTATGTCGGGCAACTGATTATATTAGTTTGTTAGAAAAACCACTTTCCTTTGCTCCTAGCGCCTTCTCGTTCGCTCTATAGCGTTTTGAGCGGATAAAGAGCACAAGTGTGCATGCAGACACAGGATGAATGGGAACTCGATTTGTTATTGTACTTTTGATTCAAACTGACTTTCTAGACATGAAATGTCACTTTTTTCACCTTATCATACTTTTTCATCAACTTTTGCATTTTAATGTAAACAATCATATTTCGTAATATTTTTGGGTCAGAAACATTTCATAGTACTATACTATGTCTAACTATGTGAAAAAAATCAAATTGGAGTAGGTCGGGCAACTGATTATATTAGTTTGTTAGAAAAACCACTTTCCTTTGCTCCTAGCGCCTTCTCGTTCGCTCTATAGCGTTTTGAGCGGATAAAGAGCACAAGTGTGTAAGGGGACACAGGATGAATGCGAACTAGTTTTGTTATGGTACTTTTGATTCAAACTGACTTTCTAGACATAAAATGTCACTTTTTTCACCTTATCATACTTTTTCATCAACTTTTGCATTTTAATGTAAACAATCATATTTCGTAATATTTTGGGTCAGAAACATTTCATAGTACTATACTATGTCTAACTATGTGAAAAAAATCAAATTGGAGTATGTCGGGCAACTGATTATATTAGTTTGTTAGAAAAACCACTTTCCTTTGCTCCTAGCGCCTTCTCGTTCGCTCTATAGCGTTTTGAGCGGATAAAGAGCACAAGTGTGCATGCAGACACAGGATGAATGGGAACTCGATTTGTTATTGTACTTTTGATTCAAACTGACTTTCTAGACATGAAATGTCACTTTTTTCACCTTATCATACTTTTTCATCAACTTTTGCATTTTAATGTAAACAATCATATTTCGTAATATTTTGGGTCAGAAACATTTCATAGTACTATACTATGTCTAACTATGTGAAAAAAATGAAATTGGAGTATGTCGGGCAACTGATTATATTAGTTTGTTAGAAAAACCACTTTCCTTTGCTCCTAGCGCCTTCTCGTTCGCTCTATAGCGTTTTGAGCGGATAAAGAGCACAAGTGTGTAAGGGGACACAGGATGAATGCGAACTAGTTTTGTTATGGTACTTTTGATTCAAACTGACTTTCTAGACATAAAATGTCACTTTTTTCACCTTATCATACTTTTTCATCAACTTTTGCATTTTAATGTAAACAATCATATTTCGTAATATTTTGGGTCAGAAACATTTCATAGTACTATACTATGTCTAACTTTGTGAAAAAAATCAAATTGGAGTATGTCGGGCAACTGATTATATTAGTTTGTTAGAAAAACCACTTTCCTTTGCTCCTAGCGCCTTCTCGTTCGCTCTATAGCGTTTTGAGCGGATAAAGAGCACAAGTGTGCATGCAGACACAGGATGAATGGGAACTCGATTTGTTATTGTACTTTTGATGAAAACTGACTTTCTAGACATAAAATGTCACTTTTTTCACCTTATCATACTTTTTCATCAACTTTTGCATTTTAATGTAAACAATCATATTTCGTAATATTTTGGGTCAGAAACATTTCATAGTACTATACTATGTCTAACTATGTGAAAAAAATCAAATTGGAGTATGTCGGGCAACTGATTATATTAGTTTGTTAGAAAAACCACTTTCCTTTGCTCCTAGCGCCTTCTCGTTCGCTCTATAGCGTTTTGAGCGGATAAAGAGCACAAGTGTGCATGCAGACACAGGATGAATGGGAACTCGATTTGTTATTGTACTTTTGATTCAAACTGACTTTCTAGACATGAAATGTCACTTTTTTCACCTTATCATACTTTTTCATCAACTTTTGCATTTTAATGTAAACAATCATATTTCGTAATATTTTGGGTCAGAAACATTTCATAGTACTATACTATGTCTAACTATGTGAAAAAAATCAAATTGGAGTATGTCGGGCAACTGATTATATTAGTTTGTTAGAAAAACCACTTTCCTTTGCTCCTAGCGCCTTCTCGTTCGCTCTATAGCGTTTTGAGCGGATAAAGAGCACAAGTGTGTAAGGGGACACAGGATGAATGCGAACTAGTTTTGTTATGGTACTTTTGATTCAAACTGACTTTCTAGACATAAAATGTCACTTTTTTCACCTTATCATACTTTTTCATCAACTTTTGCATTTTAATGTAAACAATCATATTTCGTAATATTTTGGGTCAGAAACATTTCATAGTACTATACTATGTCTAACTATGTGAAAAAAATCAAATTGGAGTATGTCGGGCAACTGATTATATTAGTTTGTTAGAAAAACCACTTTCCTTTGCTCCTAGCGCCTTCTCGTTCGCTCTATAGCGTTTTGAGCGGATAAAGAGCACAAGTGTGTAAGGGGACACAGGATGAATGCGAACTAGTTTTGTTATGGTACTTTTGATTCAAACTGACTTTCTAGACATAAAATGTCACTTTTTTCACCTTATCATACTTTTTCATCAACTTTTGCATTTTAATGTAAACAATCATATTTCGTAATATTTTGGGTCAGAAACATTTCATAGTACTATACTATGTCTAACTATGTGAAAAAAATCAAATTGGAGTATGTCGGGCAACTGATTATATTAGTTTGTTAGAAAAACCACTTTCCTTTGCTCCTAGCGCCTTCTCGTTCGCTCTATAGCGTTTTGAGCGGATAAAGAGCACAAGTGTGCATGCAGACACAGGATGAATGGGAACTCGATTTGTTATTGTACTTTTGATTCAAACTGACTTTCTAGACATGAAATGTCACTTTTTTCACCTTATCATACTTTTTCATCAACTTTTGCATTTTAATGTAAACAATCATATTTCGTAATATTTTGGGTCAGAAACATTTCATAGTACTATACTATGTCTAACTATGTGAAAAAAATCAAATTGGAGTAGGTCGGGCAACTGATTATATTAGTTTGTTAGAAAAACCACTTTCCTTTGCTCCTAGCGCCTTCTCGTTCGCTCTATAGCGTTTTGAGCGGATAAAGAGCACAAGTGTGTAAGGGGACACAGGATGAATGCGAACTAGTTTTGTTATGGTACTTTTGATTCAAACTGACTTTCTAGACATAAAATGTCACTTTTTTCACCTTATCATACTTTTTCATCAACTTTTGCATTTTAATGTAAACAATCATATTTCGTAATATTTTGGGTCAGAAACATTTCATAGTACTATACTATGTCTAACTATGTGAAAAAAATCAAATTGGAGTATGTCGGGCAACTGATTATATTAGTTTGTTAGAAAAACCACTTTCCTTTGCTCCTAGCGCCTTCTCGTTCGCTCTATAGCGTTTTGAGCGGATAAAGAGCACAAGTGTGCATGCAGACACAGGATGAATGGGAACTCGATTTGTTATTGTACTTTTGATTCAAACTGACTTTCTAGACATGAAATGTCACTTTTTTCACCTTATCATACTTTTTCATCAACTTTTGCATTTTAATGTAAACAATCATATTTCGTAATATTTTGGGTCAGAAACATTTCATAGTACTATATTATGTCTAACTATGTGAAAAAAATCAAATTGGAGTAGGTCGGGCAACTGATTATATGAGTTTGTTAGAAAAACCACTTTCCTTTGCTCCTAGCGCCTTCTCGTTCGCTCTATAGCGTTTTGAGCGGATAAAGAGCACAAGTGTGTAAGGGGACACAGGATGAATGCGAACTAGTTTTGTTATGGTACTTTTGATTCAAACTGACTTTCTAGACATAAAATGTCACTTTTTTCACCTTATCATACTTTTTCATCAACTTTTGCATTTTAATGTAAACAATCATATTTCGTAATATTTTGGGTCAGAAACATTTCATAGTACTATACTATGTCTAACTATGTGAAAAAAATGAAATTGGAGTATGTCGGGCAACTGATTATATTAGTTTGTTAGAAAAACCACTTTCCTTTGCTCCTAGCGCCTTCTCGTTCGCTCTATAGCGTTTTGAGCGGATAAAGAGCACAAGTGTGCATGCAGACACAGGATGAATGGGAACTCGATTTGTTATTGTACTTTTGATTCAAACTGACTTTCTAGACATAAAATGTCACTTTTTTCACCTTATCATACTTTTTCATCAACTTTTGCATTTTAATGTAAACAATCATATTTCGTAATATTTTGGGTCAGAAACATTTCATAGTACTATACTATGTCTAACTATGTGAAAAAAATCAAATTGGAGTATGTCGGGCAACTGATTATATTAGTTTGTTAGAAAAACCACTTTCCTTTGCTCCTAGCGCCTTCTCGTTCGCTCTATAGCGTTTTGAGCGGATAAAGAGCACAAGTGTGTAAGGGGACACAGGATGAATGCGAACTAGTTTTGTTATGGTACTTTTGATTCAAACTGACTTTCTAGACATAAAATGTCACTTTTTTCACCTTATCATACTTTTTCATCAACTTTTGCATTTTAATGTAAACAATCATATTTCGTAATATTTTGGGTCAGAAACATTTCATAGTACTATACTATGTCTAACTATGTGAAAAAAATCAAATTGGAGTATGTCGGGCAACTGATTATATTAGTTTGTTAGAAAAACCACTTTCCTTTGCTCCTAGCGCCTTCTCGTTCGCTCTATAGCGTTTTGAGCGGATAAAGAGCACAAGTGTGCATGCAGACACAGGATGAATGGGAACTCGATTTGTTATTGTACTTTTGATGAAAACTGACTTTCTAGACATGAAATGTCACTTTTTTCACCTTATCATACTTTTTCATCAACTTTTGCATTTTAATGTAAACAATCATATTTCGTAATATTTTGGGTCAGAAACATTTCATAGTACTATACTATGTCTAACTATGTGAAAAAAATCAAATTGGAGTATGTCGGGCAACTGATTATATTAGTTTGTTAGAAAAACCACTTTCCTTTGCTCCTAGCGCCTTCTCGTTCGCTCTATAGCGTTTTGAGCGGATAAAGAGCACAAGTGTGTAAGGGGACACAGGATGAATGCGAACTACTTTTGTTATGGTACTTTTGATTCAAACTGACTTTCTAGACATAAAATGTCACTTTTTTCACCTTATCATACTTTTTCATCAACTTTTGCATTTTAATGTAAACAATCATATTTCGTAATATTTTGGGTCAGAAACATTTCATAGTACTATACTATGTCTAACTATGTGAAAAAAATCAAATTGGAGTATGTCGGGCAACTGATTATATTAGTTTGTTAGAAAAACCACTTTCCTTTGCTCCTAGCGCCTTCTCGTTCGCTCTATAGCGTTTTGAGCGGATAAAGAGCACAAGTGTGCATGCAGACACAGGATGAATGGGAACTCGATTTGTTATTGTACTTTTGATTCAAACTGACTTTCTAGACATAAAATGTCACTTTTTTCACCTTATCATACTTTTTCATCAACTTTTGCATTTTAATGTAAACAATCATATTTCGTAATATTTTGGGTCAGAAACATTTCATAGTACTATACTATGTCTAACTATGTGAAAAAAATCAAATTGGAGTAGGTCGAGCAACTGATTATATGAGTTTGTTAGAAAAACCACTTTCCTTTGCTCCTAGCGCCTTCTCGTTCGCTCTATAGCGTTTTGAGCGGATAAAGAGCACAAGTGTGCATGCAGACACAGGATGAATGGGAACTCGATTTGTTATTGTACTTTTGATGAAAACTGACTTTCTAGACATGAAATGTCACTTTTTTCACCTTATCATACTTTTTCATCAACTTTTGCATTTTAATGTAAACAATCATATTTCGTAATATTTTGGGTCAGAAACATTTCATAGTACTATATTATGTCTAACTATGTGAAAAAAATCAAATTGGAGTAGGTCGGGCAACTGATTATATGAGTTTGTTAGAAAAACCACTTTCCTTTGCTCCTAGCGCCTTCTCGTTCGCTCTATAGCGTTTTGAGCGGATAAAGAGCACAAGTGTGTAAGGGGACACAGGATGAATGCGAACTACTTTTGTTATGGTACTTTTGATTCAAACTGACTTTCTAGACATAAAATGTCACTTTTTTCACCTTATCATACTTTTTCATCAACTTTTGCATTTTAATGTAAACAATCATATTTCGTAATATTTTGGGTCAGAAACATTTCATAGTACTATACTATGTCTAACTATGTGAAAAAAATGAAATTGGAGTATGTCGGGCAACTGATTATATTAGTTTGTTAGAAAAACCACTTTCCTTTGCTCCTAGCGCCTTCTCGTTCGCTCTATAGCGTTTTGAGCGGATAAAGAGCACAAGTGTGTAAGGGGACACAGGATGAATGCGAACTAGTTTTGTTATGGTACTTTTGATTCAAACTGACTTTCTAGACATAAAATGTCACTTTTTTCACCTTATCATACTTTTTCATCAACTTTTGCATTTTAATGTAAACAATCATATTTCGTAATATTTTGGGTCAGAAACATTTCATAGTACTATACTATGTCTAACTATGTGAAAAAAATGAAATTGGAGTATGTCGGGCAACTGATTATATTAGTTTGTTAGAAAAACCACTTTCCTTTGCTCCTAGCGCCTTCTCGTTCGCTCTATAGCGTTTTGAGCGGATAAAGAGCACAAGTGTGCATGCAGACACAGGATGAATGGGAACTCGATTTGTTATTGTACTTTTGATTCAAACTGACTTTCTAGACATGAAATGTCACTTTTTTCACCTTATCATACTTTTTCAACAACTTTTGCATTTTAATGTAAACAATCATATTTCGTAATATTTTTTGTCAGAAACATTTCATAGTACTATACTATGTCTAACTATGTGAAAAAAATCAAATTGGAGTAGGTCGGGCAACTGATTATATTAGTTTGTTAGAAAAACCACTTTCCTTTGCTCCTAGCGCCTTCTCGTTCGCTCTATAGCGTTTTGAGCGGATAAAGAGCACAAGTGTGTAAGGGGACACAGGATGAATGCGAACTAGTTTTGTTATGGTACTTTTGATTCAAACTGACTTTCTAGACATAAAATGTCACTTTTTTCACCTTATCATACTTTTTCATCAACTTTTGCATTTTAATGTAAACAATCATATTTCGTAATATTTTGGGTCAGAAACATTTCATAGTACTATACTATGTCTAACTATGTGAAAAAAATCAAATTGGAGTAGGTCGAGCAACTGATTATGAGTTTGTTAGAAAAACCACTTTCCTTTGCTCCTAGCGCCTTCTCGTTCGCTCTATAGCGTTTTGAGCGGATAAAGAGCACAAGTGTGCATGCAGACACAGGATGAATGGGAACTCGATTTGTTATTGTACTTTTGATGAAAACTGACTTTCTAGACATGAAATGTCACTTTTTTCACCTTATCATACTTTTTCATCAACTTTTGCATTTTAATGTAAACAATCATATTTCGTAATATTTTGGGTCAGAAACATTTCATAGTACTATACTATGTCTAACTATGTGAAAAAAATGAAATTGGAGTATATCGGGCAACTGATTATATTAGTTTGTTAGAAAAACCACTTTCCTTTGCTCCTAGCGCCTTCTCGTTCGCTCTATAGCGTTTTGAGCGGATAAAGAGCACAAGTGTGTAAGGGGACACAGGATGAATGCGAACTAGTTTTGTTATGGTACTTTTGATTCAAACTGACTTTCTAGACATAAAATGTCACTTTTTTCACCTTATCATACTTTTTCATCAACTTTTGCATTTTAATGTAAACAATCATATTTCGTAATATTTTGGGTCAGAAACATTTCATAGTACTATACTATGTCTAACTTTGTGAAAAAAATCAAATTGGAGTATGTCGGGCAACTGATTATATTAGTTTGTTAGAAAAACCACTTTCCTTTGCTCCTAGCCCCTTCTCGTTCGCTCTATAGCGTTTTGAGCGGATAAAGAGCACAAGTGTGCATGCAGACACAGGATGAATGGGAACTCGATTTGTTATTGTACTTTTGATGAAAACTGACTTTCTAGACATAAAATGTCACTTTTTTCACCTTATCATACTTTTTCATCAACGTTTGCATTTTAATGTAAACAATCATATTTCGTAATATTTTGGGTCAGAAACATTTCATAGTACCTAACTATGTGAAAAAAATGAAATTGGAGTATGTCGGGCAACTGATTATATTAGTTTGTTAGAAAAACCACTTTCCTTTGCTCCTAGCGCCTTCTCGTTCGCTCTATAGCGTTTTGAGCGGATAAAGAGCACAAGTGTGCATGCAGACACAGGATGAATGGGAACTCGATTTGTTATTGTACTTTTGATTCAAACTGACTTTCTAGACATGAAATGTCACTTTTTTCACCTTATCATACTTTTTCATCAACTTTTGCATTTTAATGTAAACAATCATATTTCGTAATATTTTGGGTCAGAAACATTTCATAGTACTATACTATGTCTAACTATGTGAAAAAAATGAAATTGGAGTATGTCGGGCAACTGATTATATTAGTTTGTTAGAAAAACCACTTTCCTTTGCTCCTTGCGCCTTCTCGTTCGCTCTATAGCGTTTTGAGCGGATAAAGAGCACAAGTGTGTAAGGGGACACAGGATGAATGCGAACTAGTTTTGTTATGGTACTTTTGATTCAAACTGACTTTCTAGACATAAAATGTCACTTTTTTCACCTTATCATACTTTTTCATCAACTTTTGCATTTTAATGTAAACAATCATATTTCGTAATATTTTGGGTCAGAAACATTTCATAGTACTATACTATGTCTAACTTTGTGAAAAAAATCAAATTGGAGTATGTCGGGCAACTGATTATATTAGTTTGTTAGAAAAACCACTTTCCTTTGCTCCTAGCGCCTTCTCGTTCGCTCTATAGCGTTTTGAGCGGATAAAGAGCACAAGTGTGCATGCAGACACAGGATGAATGGGAACTCGATTTGTTATTGTACTTTTGATGAAAACTGACTTTCTAGACATGAAATGTCACTTTTTTCACCTTATCATACTTTTTCATCAACTTTTGCATTTTAATGTAAACAATCATATTTCGTAATATTTTGGGTCAGAAACATTTCATAGTACTATATTATGTCTAACTATGTGAAAAAAATCAAATTGGAGTAGGTCGGGCAACTGATTATATGAGTTTGTTAGAAAAACCACTTTCCTTTGCTCCTAGCGCCTTCTCGTTCGCTCTATAGCGTTTTGAGCGGATAAAGAGCACAAGTGTGTAAGGGGACACAGGATGAATGCGAACTACTTTTGTTATGGTACTTTTGATTCAAACTGACTTTCTAGACATAAAATGTCACTTTTTTCACCTTATCATACTTTTTCATCAACTTTTGCATTTTAATGTAAACAATCATATTTCGTAATATTTTGGGTCAGAAACATTTCATAGTACTATACTATGTCTAACTATGTGAAAAAAATGAAATTGGAGTATGTCGGGCAACTGATTATATTAGTTTGTTAGAAAAACCACTTTCCTTTGCTCCTTGCGCCTTCTCGTTCGCTCTATAGCGTTTTGAGCGGATAAAGAGCACAAGTGTGTAAGGGGACACAGGATGAATGCGAACTAGTTTTGTTATGGTACTTTTGATTCAAACTGACTTTCTAGACATAAAATGTCACTTTTTTCACCTTATCATACTTTTTCATCAACTTTTGCATTTTAATGTAAACAATCATATTTCGTAATATTTTGGGTCAGAAACATTTCATAGTACTATACTATGTCTAACTTTGTGAAAAAAATCAAATTGGAGTATGTCGGGCAACTGATTATATTAGTTTGTTAGAAAAACCACTTTCCTTTGCTCCTAGCGCCTTCTCGTTCGCTCTATAGCGTTTTGAGCGGATAAAGAGCACAAGTGTGCATGCAGACACAGGATGAATGGGAACTCGATTTGTTATTGTACTTTTGATTCAAACTGACTTTCTAGACATGAAATGTCACTTTTTTCACCTTATCATACTTTTTCATCAACTTTTGCATTTTAATGTAAACAATCATATTTCGTAATATTTTGGGTCAGAAACATTTCATAGTACTATATTATGTCTAACTATGTGAAAAAAATCAAATTGGAGTAGGTCGGGCAACTGATTATATGAGTTTGTTAGAAAAACCACTTTCCTTTGCTCCTAGCGCCTTCTCGTTCGCTCTATAGCGTTTTGAGCGGATAAAGAGCACAAGTGTGTAAGGGGACACAGGATGAATGCGAACTACTTTTGTTATGGTACTTTTGATTCAAACTGACTTTCTAGACATAAAATGTCACTTTTTTCACCTTATCATACTTTTTCATCAACTTTTGCATTTTAATGTAAACAATCATATTTCGTAATATTTTGGGTCAGAAACATTTCATAGTACTATACTATGTCTAACTATGTGAAAAAAATGAAATTGGAGTATGTCGGGCAACTGATTATATTAGTTTGTTAGAAAAACCACTTTCCTTTGCTCCTAGCGCCTTCTCGTTCGCTCTATATCGTTTTGAGCGGATAAAGAGCACAAGTGTGCATGCAGACACAGGATGAATGGGAACTCGATTTGTTATTGTACTTTTGATTCAAACTGACTTTCTAGACATGAAATGTCACTTTTTTCACCTTATCATACTTTTTCATCAACTTTTGCATTTTAATGTAAACAATCATATTTCGTAATATTTTTTTGTCAGAAACATTTCATAGTACTATACTATGTCTAACTATGTGAAAAAAATCAAATTGGAGTAGGTCGGGCAACTGATTATATTAGTTTGTTAGAAAAACCACTTTCCTTTGCTCCTAGCGCCTTCTCGTTCGCTCTATAGCGTTTTGAGCGGATAAAGAGCACAAGTGTGTAAGGGGACACAGGATGAATGCGAACTAGTTTTGTTATGGTACTTTTGATTCAAACTGACTTTCTAGACATAAAATGTCACTTTTTTCACCTTATCATACTTTTTCATCAACTTTTGCATTTTAATGTAAACAATCATATTTCGTAATATTTTGGGTCAGAAACATTTCATAGTACTATACTATGTCTAACTATGTGAAAAAAATCAAATTGGAGTAGGTCGAGCAACTGATTATGAGTTTGTTAGAAAAACCACTTTCCTTTGCTCCTAGCGCCTTCTCGTTCGCTCTATAGCGTTTTGAGCGGATAAAGAGCACAAGTGTGCATGCAGACACAGGATGAATGGGAACTCGATTTGTTATTGTACTTTTGATGAAAACTGACTTTCTAGACATGAAATGTCACTTTTTTCACCTTATCATACTTTTTCATCAACTTTTGCATTTTAATGTAAACAATCATATTTCGTAATATTTTGGGTCAGAAACATTTCATAGTACTATACTATGTCTAACTATGTGAAAAAAATCAAATTGGAGTATGTCGGGCAACTGATTATATTAGTTTGTTAGAAAAACCACTTTCCTTTGCTCCTAGCGCCTTCTCGTTCGCTCTATAGCGTTTTGAGCGGATAAAGAGCACAAGTGTGTAAGGGGACACAGGATGAATGCGAACTAGTTTTGTTATGGTACTTTTGATTCAAACTGACTTTCTAGACATAAAATGTCACTTTTTTCACCTTATCATACTTTTTCATCAACTTTTGCATTTTAATGTAAACAATCATATTTCGTAATATTTTGGGTCAGAAACATTTCATAGTACTATACTATGTCTAACTTTGTGAAAAAAATCAAATTGGAGTATGTCGGGCAACTGATTATATTAGTTTGTTAGAAAAACCACTTTCCTTTGCTCCTAGCGCCTTCTCGTTCGCTCTATAGCGTTTTGAGCGGATAAAGAGCACAAGTGTGCATGCAGACACAGGATGAATGGGAACTCGATTTGTTATTGTACTTTTGATGAAAACTGACTTTCTAGACATAAAATGTCACTTTTTTCACCTTATCATACTTTTTCATCAACTTTTGCATTTTAATGTAAACAATCATATTTCGTAATATTTTGGGTCAGAAACATTTCATAGTACTATACTATGTCTAACTATGTGAAAAAAATGAAATTGGAGTATGTCGGGCAACTGATTATATTAGTTTGTTAGAAAAACCACTTTCCTTTGCTCCTAGCGCCTTCTCGTTCGCTCTATATCGTTTTGAGCGGATAAAGAGCACAAGTGTGCATGCAGACACAGGATGAATGGGAACTCGATTTGTTATTGTACTTTTGATTCAAACTGACTTTCTAGACATGAAATGTCACTTTTTTCACCTTATCATACTTTTTCATCAACTTTTGCATTTTAATGTAAACAATCATATTTCGTAATATTTTTTTGTCAGAAACATTTCATAGTACTATACTATGTCTAACTATGTGAAAAAAATGAAATTGGAGTATGTCGGGCAACTGATTATATTAGTTTGTTAGAAAAACCACTTTCCTTTGCTCCTAGCGCCTTCTCGTTCGCTCTATAGCGTTTTGAGCGGATAAAGAGCACAAGTGTGTAAGGGGACACAGGATGAATGCGAACTACTTTTGTTATGGTACTTTTGATTCAAACTGACTTTCTAGACATAAAATGTCACTTTTTTCACCTTATCATACTTTTTCATCAACTTTTGCATTTTAATGTAAACAATCATATTTCGTAATATTTTGGGTCAGAAACATTTCATAGTACTATACTATGTCTAACTTTGTGAAAAAAATCAAATTGGAGTATGTCGGGCAACTGATTATATTAGTTTGTTAGAAAAACCACTTTCCTTTGCTCCTAGCGCCTTCTCGTTCGCTCTATAGCGTTTTGAGCGGATAAAGAGCACAAGTGTGCATGCAGACACAGGATGAATGGGAACTCGATTTGTTATTGTACTTTTGATGAAAACTGACTTTCTAGACATGAAATGTCACTTTTTTCACCTTATCATACTTTTTCATCAACTTTTGCATTTTAATGTAAACAATCATATTTCGTAATATTTTGGGTCAGAAACATTTCATAGTACTATACTATGTCTAACTATGTGAAAAAAATCAAATTGGAGTAGGTCGAGCAACTGATTATATGAGTTTGTTAGAAAAACCACTTTCCTTTGCTCCTAGCGCCATCTCGTTCGCTCTATAGCGTTTTGAGCGGATAAAGAGCACAAGTGTGCATGCAGACACAGGATGAATGGGAACTCGATTTGTTATTGTACTTTTGATGAAAACTGACTTTCTAGACATGAAATGTCACTTTTTTCACCTTATCATACTTTTTCATCAACTTTTGCATTTTAATGTAAACAATCATATTTCGTAATATTTTGGGTCAGAAACATTTCATAGTACTATATTATGTCTAACTATGTGAAAAAAATCAAATTGGAGTAGGTCGGGCAACTGATTATATGAGTTTGTTAGAAAAACCACTTTCCTTTGCTCCTAGCGCCTTCTCGTTCGCTCTATAGCGTTTGGAGCGGATAAAGAGCACAAGTGTGTAAGGGGACACAGGATGAATGCGAACTACTTTTGTTATGGTACTTTTGATTCAAACTGACTTTCTAGACATAAAATGTCACTTTTTTCACCTTATCATACTTTTTCATCAACTTTTGCATTTTAATGTAAACAATCATATTTCGTAATATTTTGGGTCAGAAACATTTCATAGTACTATACTATGTCTAACTATGTGAAAAAAATGAAATTGGAGTATGTCGGGCAACTGATTATATTAGTTTGTTAGAAAAACCACTTTCCTTTGCTCCTAGCGCCTTCTCGTTCGCTCTATAGCGTTTTGAGCGGATAAAGAGCACAAGTGTGTAAGGGGACACAGGATGAATGCGAACTAGTTTTGTTATGGTACTTTTGATTCAAACTGACTTTCTAGACATAAAATGTCACTTTTTTCACCTTATCATACTTTTTCATCAACTTTTGCATTTTAATGTAAACAATCATATTTCGTAATATTTTGGGTCAGAAACATTTCATAGTACTATACTATGTCTAACTATGTGAAAAAAATGAAATTGGAGTATGTCGGGCAACTGATTATATTAGTTTGTTAGAAAAACCACTTTCCTTTGCTCCTAGCGCCTTCTCGTTCGCTCTATAGCGTTTTGAGCGGATAAAGAGCACAAGTGTGCATGCAGACACAGGATGAATGGGAACTCGATTTGTTATTGTACTTTTGATTCAAACTGACTTTCTAGACATGAAATGTCACTTTTTTCACCTTATCATACTTTTTCATCAACTTTTGCATTTTAATGTAAACAATCATATTTCGTAATATTTTGGGTCAGAAACATTTCATAGTACTATATTATGTCTAACTATGTGAAAAAAATCAAATTGGAGTAGGTCGGGCAACTGATTATATGAGTTTGTTAGAAAAACCACTTTCCTTTGCTCCTAGCGCCTTCTCGTTCGCTCTATAGCGTTTTGAGCGGATAAAGAGCACAAGTGTGTAAGGGGACACAGGATGAATGCGAACTACTTTTGTTATGGTACTTTTGATTCAAACTGACTTTCTAGACATAAAATGTCACTTTTTTCACCTTATCATACTTTTTCATCAACTTTTGCATTTTAATGTAAACAATCATATTTCGTAATATTTTGGGTCAGAAACATTTCATAGTACTATACTATGTCTAACTATGTGAAAAAAATCAAATTGGAGTATGTCGGGCAACTGATTATATTAGTTTGTTAGAAAAACCACTTTCCTTTGCTCCTAGCGCCTTCTCGTTCGCTCTATATCGTTTTGAGCGGATAAAGAGCACAAGTGTGCATGCAGACACAGGATGAATGGGAACTCGATTTGTTATTGTACTTTTGATTCAAACTGACTTTCTAGACATGAAATGTCACTTTTTTCACCTTATCATACTTTTTCAACAACTTTTGCATTTTAATGTAAACAATCATATTTCGTAATATTTTTTTGTCAGAAACATTTCATAGTACTATACTATGTCTAACTATGTGAAAAAAATCAAATTGGAGTAGGTCGGGCAACTGATTATATTAGTTTGTTAGAAAAACCACTTTCCTTTGCTCCTAGCGCCTTCTCGTTCGCTCTATAGCGTTTTGAGCGGATAAAGAGCACAAGTGTGTAAGGGGACACAGGATGAATGCGAACTAGTTTTGTTATGGTACTTTTGATTCAAACTGACTTTCTAGACATAAAATGTCACTTTTTTCACCTTATCATACTTTTTCATCAACTTTTGCATTTTAATGTAAACAATCATATTTCGTAATATTTTGGGTCAGAAACATTTCATAGTACTATACTATGTCTAACTATGTGAAAAAAATGAAATTGGAGTATGTCGGGCAACTGATTATATTAGTTTGTTAGAAAAACCACTTTCCTTTGCTCCTAGCGCCTTCTCGTTCGCTCTATAGCGTTTTGAGCGGATAAAGAGCACAAGTGTGCATGCAGACACAGGATGAATGGGAACTCGATTTGTTATTGTACTTTTGATTCAAACTGACTTTCTAGACATGAAATGTCACTTTTTTCACCTTATCATACTTTTTCATCAACTTTTGCATTTTAATGTAAACAATCATATTTCGTAATATTTTTTTGTCAGAAACATTTCATAGTACTATACTATGTCTAACTATGTGAAAAAAATGAAATTGGAGTATGTCGGGCAACTGATTATATTAGTTTGTTAGAAAAACCACTTTCCTTTGCTCCTAGCGCCTTCTCGTTCGCTCTATAGCGTTTTGAGCGGATAAAGAGCACAAGTGTGTAAGGGGACACAGGATGAATGCGAACTAGTTTTGTTATGGTACTTTTGATTCAAACTGACTTTCTAGACATAAAATGTCACTTTTTTCACCTTATCATACTTTTTCATCAACTTTTGCATTTTAATGTAAACAATCATATTTCGTAATATTTTGGGTCAGAAACATTTCATAGTACTATACTATGTCTAACTTTGTGAAAAAAATCAAATTGGAGTATGTCGGGCAACTGATTATATTAGTTTGTTAGAAAAACCACTTTCCTTTGCTCCTAGCGCCTTCTCGTTCGCTCTATAGCGTTTTGAGCGGATAAAGAGCACAAGTGTGCATGCAGACACAGGATGAATGGGAACTCGATTTGTTATTGTACTTTTGATGAAAACTGACTTTCTAGACATGAAATGTCACTTTTTTCACCTTATCATACTTTTTCATCAACTTTTGCATTTTAATGTAAACAATCATATTTCGTAATATTTTGGGTCAGAAACATTTCATAGTACTATATTATGTCTAACTATGTGAAAAAAATCAAATTGGAGTAGGTCGGGCAACTGATTATATGAGTTTGTTAGAAAAACCACTTTCCTTTGCTCCTAGCGCCTTCTCGTTCGCTGTATAGCGTTTTGAGCGGATAAAGAGCACAAGTGTGTAAGGGGACACAGGATGAATGCGAACTACTTTTGTTATGGTACTTTTGATTCAAACTGACTTTCTAGACATAAAATGTCACTTTTTTCACCTTATCATACTTTTTCATCAACTTTTGCATTTTAATGTAAACAATCATATTTCGTAATATTTTGGGTCAGAAACATTTCATAGTACTATACTATGTCTAACTATGTGAAAAAAATCAAATTGGAGTAGGTCGAGCAACTGATTATATGAGTTTGTTAGAAAAACCACTTTCCTTTGCTCCTAGCGCCTTCTCGTTCGCTCTATAGCGTTTTGAGCGGATAAAGAGCACAAGTGTGCATGCAGACACAGGATGAATGGGAACTCGATTTGTTATTGTACTTTTGATGAAAACTGACTTTCTAGACATGAAATGTCACTTTTTTCACCTTATCATACTTTTTCATCAACTTTTGCATTTTAATGTAAACAATCATATTTCGTAATATTTTGGGTCAGAAACATTTCATAGTACTATACTATGTCTAACTATGTGAAAAAAATGAAATTGGAGTATGTCGGGCAACTGATTATATTAGTTTGTTAGAAAAACCACTTTCCTTTGCTCCTAGCGCCTTCTCGTTCGCTCTATAGCGTTTTGAGCGGATAAAGAGCACAAGTGTGTAAGGGGACACAGGATGAATGCGAACTAGTTTTGTTATGGTACTTTTGATTCAAACTGACTTTCTAGACATAAAATGTCACTTTTTTCACCTTATCATACTTTTTCATCAACTTTTGCATTTTAATGTAAACAATCATATTTCGTAATATTTTGGGTCAGAAACATTTCATAGTACTATACTATGTCTAACTTTGTGAAAAAAATCAAATTGGAGTATGTCGGGCAACTGATTATATTAGTTTGTTAGAAAAACCACTTTCCTTTGCTCCTAGCGCCTTCTCGTTCGCTCTATAGCGTTTTGAGCGGATAAAGAGCACAAGTGTGCATGCAGACACAGGATGAATGGGAACTCGATTTGTTATTGTACTTTTGATGAAAACTGACTTTCTAGACATGAAATGTCACTTTTTTCACCTTATCATACTTTTTCATCAACTTTTGCATTTTAATGTAAACAATCATATTTCGTAATATTTTGGGTCAGAAACATTTCATAGTACTATACTATGTCTAACTATGTGAAAAAAATCAAATTGGAGTAGGTCGGGCAACTGATTATATTAGTTTGTTAGAAAAACCACTTTCCTTTGCTCCTAGCGCCTTCTCGTTCGCTCTATAGCGTTTTGAGCGGATAAAGAGCACAAGTGTGTAAGGGGACACAGGATGAATGCGAACTAGTTTTGTTATGGTACTTTTGATTCAAACTGACTTTCTAGACATAAAATGTCACTTTTTTCACCTTATCATACTTTTTCATCAACTTTTGCATTTTAATGTAAACAATCATATTTCGTAATATTTTGGGTCAGAAACATTTCATAGTACTATACTATGTCTAACTATGTGAAAAAAATCAAATTGGAGTAGGTCGAGCAACTGATTATATGAGTTTGTTAGAAAAACCACTTTCCTTTGCTCCTAGCGCCTTCTCGTTCGCTCTATAGCGTTTTGAGCGGATAAAGAGCACAAGTGTGCATGCAGACACAGGATGAATGGGAACTCGATTTGTTATTGTACTTTTGATTCAAACTGACTTTCTAGACATGAAATGTCACTTTTTTCACCTTATCATACTTTTTCATCAACTTTTGCATTTTAATGTAAACAATCATATTTCGTAATATTTTGGGTCAGAAACATTTCATAGTACTATATTATGTCTAACTATGTGAAAAAAATCAAATTGGAGTAGGTCGGGCAACTGATTATATGAGTTTGTTAGAAAAACCACTTTCCTTTGCTCCTAGCGCCTTCTCGTTCGCTCTATAGCGTTTTGAGCGGATAAAGAGCACAAGTGTGTAAGGGGACACAGGATGAATGCGAACTACTTTTGTTATGGTACTTTTGATTCAAACTGACTTTCTAGACATAAAATGTCACTTTTTTCACCTTATCATACTTTTTCATCAACTTTTGCATTTTAATGTAAACAATCATATTTCGTAATATTTTAGGTCAGAAACATTTCATAGTACTATACTATGTCTAACTATGTGAAAAAAATGAAATTGGAGTATGTCGGGCAACTGATTATATGAGTTTGTTAGAAAAACCACTTTCCTTTGCTCCTAGCGCCTTCTCGTTCGCTCTATAGCGTTTTGAGCGGATAAAGAACACAAGTGTGCATGCAGACACAGGATGAATGGGAACTCGATTTGTTATTGTACTTTTGATTCAAACTGACTTTCTAGACATAAAATGTCACTTTTTTCACCATATCATACTTTTTCATCAACTTTTGCATTTTAATGTAAACAATCATATTTCGTAATATTTTGATTCAGAAACATTTCATAGTACTATACTATGTCTAACTATGTGAAAAAAATCAAATTGGAGTAGGTCGGGCAACTGATTATATTAGTTTGTCAGAAAAACCACTTTCCTTTGCTCCTAGCGCCTTCTCGTTCGCTGTATAGCGTTTTGAGCGGATAAAGAGCACAAGTGTGTAAGGGGACACAGGATGAATGCGAACTAGTTTTGTTATGGTACTTTTGATTCAAACTGACTTTCTAGGCATAAAATGTCACTTTTTTCACCTTATCATACTTTTTCATCAACTTTTGCATTTTAATGTAAACAATCATATTTCGTAATATTTTGGGTCAGAAACATTTCATAGTACTATATTATGTCTAACTATGTGAAAAAAATCAAATTGGAGTAGGTCGAGCAACTGATTATATGAGTTTGTTAGAAAAACCACTTTCCTTTGCTCCTAGCGCCTTCTCGTTCGCTCTATAGCGTTTTGAGCGGATAAAGAGCACAAGTGTGCATGCAGACACAGGATGAATGGGAACTCGATTTGTTATTGTACTTTTGATGAAAACTGACTTTCTAGACATGAAATGTCACTTTTTTCACCTTATCATACTTTTTCATCAACTTTTGCATTTTAATGTAAACAATCATATTTCGTAATATTTTGGGTCAGAAACATTTCATAGTACTATATTATGTCTAACTATGTGAAAAAAATCAAATTGGAGTAGGTCGGGCAACTGATTATATGAGTTTGTTAGAAAAACCACTTTCCTTTGCTCCTAGCGCCTTCTCGTTCGCTCTATAGCGTTTTGAGCGGATAAAGAGCACAAGTGTGTAAGGGGACACAGGATGAATGCGAACTACTTTTGTTATGGTACTTTTGATTCAAACTGACTTTCTAGACATAAAATGTCACTTTTTTCACCTTATCATACTTTTTCATCAACTTTTGCATTTTAATGTAAACAATCATATTTCGTAATATTTTGGGTCAGAAACATTTCATAGTACTATACTATGTCTAACTATGTGAAAAAAATGAAATTGGAGTATGTCCGGCAACTGATTATATTAGTTTGTTAGAAAAACCACTTTCCTTTGCTACTAGCGCCTTCTCGTTCGCTCTATAGCGTTTTGAGCGGATAAAGAGCACAAGTGTGCATGCAGACACAGGATGAATGGGAACTCGATTTGTTATTGTACTTTTGATTCAAACTGACGTTCTAGACATAAAATGTCACTTTTTTCACCATATCATACTTTTTCATCAACTTTTGCATTTTAATGTAAACAATCATATTTCGTAATATTTTGGGTCAGAAACATTTCATAGTACTATACTATGTCTAACTATGTGAAAAAAAATCAAATTGGAGTAGGTCGAGCAACTGATTATATGAGTTTGTTAGAAAAACCACTTTCCTTTGCTCCTAGCGCCTTCTCGTTCGCTCTATAGCGTTTTGAGCGGATAAAGAGCACAAGTGTGCATGCAGACACAGGATGAATGGGAACTCGATTTGTTATTGTACTTTTGATGAAAACTGACTTTCTAGACATGAAATGTCACTTTTTTCACCTTATCATACTTTTTCATCAACTTTTGCATTTTAATGTAAACAATCATATTTCGTAATATTTTGGGTCAGAAACATTTCATAGTACTATATTATGTCTAACTATGTGAAAAAAATCAAATTGGAGTAGGTCGGGCAACTGATTATATGAGTTTGTTAGAAAAACCACTTTCCTTTGCTCCTAGCGCCTTCTCGTTCGCTCTATAGCGTTTTGAGCGGATAAAGAGCACAAGTGTGTAAGGGGACACAGGATGAATGCGAACTACTTTTGTTATGGTACTTTTGATTCAAACGGACTTTCTAGACATAAAATGTCACTTTTTTCACCTTATCATACTTTTTCATCAACTTTTGCATTTTAATGTAAACAATCATATTTCGTAATATTTTGGGTCAGAAACATTTCATAGTACTATACTATGTCTAACTATGTGAAAAAAATGAAATTGGAGTATGTCGGGCAACTGATTATATTAGTTTGTTAGAAAAACCACTTTCCTTTGCTCCTAGCGCCTTCTCGTTCGCTCTATAGCGTTTTGAGCGGATAAAGAGCACAAGTGTGCATGCAGACACAGGATGAATGGGAACTCGATTTGTTATTGTACTTTTGATTCAAACTGACTTTCTAGACATAAAATGTCACTTTTTTCACCATATCATACTTTTTCATCAACTTTTGCATTTTAATGTAAACAATCATATTTCGTAATATTTTGATTCAGAAACATTTCATAGTACTATACTATGTCTAACTATGTGAAAAAAAATCAAATTGGAGTAGGTCGGGCAACTGACTATATTAGTTTGTTAGAAAAACCACTTTCCTTTGCTCCTAGCACCTTCTCGTTCGCTCTATAGCGTTTTGAGCGGATAAAGAGCACAAGTGTGTAAGGGGACACAGGATGAATGCGAACTAGTTTTGTTATGGTACTTTTGATTCAAACTGAGTTTCTAGACATAAAATGTCACTTTTTTCACCTTATCATACTTTTTCATCAACTTTTGCATTTTAATGTAAACAATCATATTTCGTAATATTTTGGGTCAGAAACATTTCATAGTACTATACTATGTCTAACTATGTGAAAAAAATCAAATTGGAGTAGGTCGAGCAACTGATTATATGAGTTTGTTAGAAAAACCACTTTCCTTTGCTCCTAGCGCCTTCTCGTTCGCTCTATAGCGTTTTGAGCGGATAAAGAGCACAAGTGTGCATGCAGACACAGGATGAATGGGAACTCGATTTGTTATTGTACTTTTGATGAAAACTGACTTTCTAGACATGAAATGTCACTTTTTTCACCTTATCATACTTTTTCATCAACTTTTGCATTTTAATGTAAACAATCATATTTCGTAATATTTTGGGTCAGAAACATTTCATAGTACTATATTATGTCTAACTATGTGAAAAAAATCAAATTGGAGTAGGTCGGGCAACTGATTATATGAGTTTGTTAGAAAAACCACTTTCCTTTGCTCCTAGCGCCTTCTCGTTCGCTCTATAGCGTTTTGAGCGGATAAAGAGCACAAGTGTGTAAGGGGACACAGGATGAATGCGAACTAGTTTTGTTATGGTACTTTTGATTCAAACTGACTTTCTAGACATAAAATGTCACTTTTTTCACCTTATCATACTTTTTCATCAACTTTTGCATTTTAATGTAAACAATCATATTTCGTAATATTTTGGGTCAGAAACATTTCATAGTACTATATTATGTCTAACTATGTGAAAAAAATCAAATTGGAGTAGGTCGAGCAACTGATTATATGAGTTTGTTAGAAAAACCACTTTCCTTTGCTCCTAGCGCCTTCTCGTTCGCTCTATAGCGTTTTGAGCGGATAAAGAGCACAAGTGTGCATGCAGACACAGGATGAATGGGAACTCGATTTGTTATTGTACTTTTGATGAAAACTGACTTTCTAGACATGAAATGTCACTTTTTTCACCTTATCATACTTTTTCATCAACTTTTGCATTTTAATGTAAACAATGATATTTCGTAATATTTTGGGTCAGAAACATTTCATAGTACTATATTATGTCTAACTATGTGAAAAAAATGAAATTGGAGTAGGTCGGGCATCTGATTATATGAGTTTGTTAGAAAAACCACTTTCCTTTGCTCCTAGCGCCTTCTCGTTCGCTCTATAGCGTTTTGAGCGGATAAAGAGCACAAGTGTGCATGCAGACACAGGATGAATGGGAACTCGATTTGTTATTGTACTTTTGATGAAAACTGACTTTCTAGACATAAAATGTCACTTTTTTCACCATATCATACTTTTTCATCAACTTTTGCATTTTAATGTAAACAATCATATTTCGTAATATTTTGATTCAGAAACATTTCATAGTACTATACTATGTCTAACTATGTGAAAAAAATCAAATTGGAGTAGGTCGGGCAACTGATTATATTAGTTTGTTAGAAAAACCACTTTCCTTTGCTCCTAGCGCCTTCTCGTTCGCTGTATAGCGTTTTGAGCGGATAAAGAGCACAAGTGTGTAAGGGGACACAGCATGAATGCGAACTAGTTTTGTTATGGTACTTTTGATTCAAACTGACTTTCTAGACATAAAATGTCACTTTTTTCACCTTATCATACTTTTTCATCAACTTTTGCATTTTAATGTAAACAATCATATTTCGTAATATTTTGGGTCAGAAACATTTCATAGTACTATACTATGTCTAACTATGTGAAAAAAATCAAATTGGAGTAGGTCGGGCAACTGATTATATTAGTTTGTTAGAAAAACCACTTTCCTTTGCTCCTAGCGCCTTCTCGTTCGCTGTATAGCGTTTTGAGCGGATAAAGAGCACAAGTGTGTAAGGGGACACAGGATGAATGCGAACTAGTTTTGTTATGGTACTTTTGATTCAAACTGACTTTCTAGACATAAAATGTCACTTTTTTCACCTTATCATACTTTTTCATCAACTTTTGCATTTTAATGTAAACAATCATATTTCGTAATATTTTGGGTCAGAAACATTTCATAGTACTATACTATGTGAAAAAAATGAAATTGGAGTATGTCGGGCAACTGATTATATTAGTTTGTTAGAAAAACCACTTTCCATTGCTCCTAGCGCCTTCTCGTTCGCTCTATAGCGTTTTGAGCGGATAAAGAGCACAAGTGTGCATGCAGACACAGGATGAATGGGAACTCGATTTGTTATTGTACTTTTGATTCAAACTGACTTTCTAGACATAAAATGTCACTTTTTTCACCATATCATACTGTTTCATCAACTTTTGCATTTTAATGTAAACAATCATATTTCGTAATATTTTGATTCAGAAACATTTCATAGTACTATACTATGTCTAACTATGTGAAAAAAATCAAATTGGAGTAGGTCGGGCAACTGATTATATTAGTTTGTTAGAAAAACCACTTTCCTTTGCTCCTAGCGCCTTCTCGTTCGCTGTATAGCGTTTTGAGCGGATAAAGAGCACAAGTGTGTAAGGGGACACAGGATGAATGCGAACTAGTTTTGTTATGGTACTTTTGATTCAAACTGACTTTCTAGACATAAAATGTCACTTTTTTCACCTTATCATACTTTTTCATCAACTTTTGCATTTTAATGTAAACAATCATATTTCGTAATATTTTGGGTCAGAAACATTTCATAGTACTATACTATGTCTAACTTTGTGAAAAAAATGAAATTGGAGTATGTCGGGCAACTGATTATATTAGTTTGTTAGAAAAACCACTTTCCTTTGCTCCTAGCGCCTTCTCGTTCGCTCTATAGCGTTTTGAGCGGATAAAGAGCACAAGTGTGCATGCAGACACAGGATGAATGGGAACTCGATTTGTTATTGTACTTTTGATGAAAACTGACTTTCTAGACATGAAATGTCACTTTTTTCACCTTATCATACTTTTTCATCAACTTTTGCATTTTAATGTAAACAATCATATTTCGTAATATTTTGGGTCAGAAACATTTCATAGTACTATATTATGTCTAACTATGTGAAAAAAATCAAATTGGAGTAGGTCGGGCAACTGATTATATGAGTTTGTTAGAAAAACCACTTTCCTTTGCTCCTAGCGCCTTCTCGTTCGCTCTATAGCGTTTTGAGCGGATAAAGAGCACAAATGTGCATGCAGACACAGGATGAATGGGAACTCGATTTGTTATTGTACTTTTGATTCAAACTGACTTTCTAGACATAAAATGTCACTTTTTTCACCATATCATACTTTTTCATCAACTTTTGCATTTTAATGTAAACAATCATATTTCGTAATATTTTGATTCAGAAACATTTCATAGTACTATACTATGTCTAACTATGTGATAAAAATCAAATTGGAGTAGGTCGGGCAACTGATTATATTAGTTTGTTAGAAAAACCACTTTCCTTTGCTCCTAGCGCCTTCTCGTTCGCTGTATAGCGTTTTGAGCGGATAAAGAGCACAAGTGTGTAAGGGGACACAGGATGAATGCGAACTAGTTTTGTTATTGTACTTTTGATTCAAACTGACTTTCTAGACATAAAATGTCACTTTTTTCACCTTATCATACTTTTTCATCAACTTTTGCATTTTAATGTAAACAATCATATTTCGTAATATTTTGGGTCAGAAACATTTCATAGTACTATACTATGTCTAACTATGTGAAAAAAATCAAATTGGAGTAGGTCGAGCAACTGATTATATGAGTTTGTTAGAAAAACCACTTTCCTTTGCTCCTAGCGCCTTCTCGTTCGCTCTATAGCGTTTTGAGCGGATAAAGAGCACAAGTGTGCATGCAGACACAGGATGAATGGGAACTCGATTTGTTATTGTACTTTTGATGAAAACTGACTTTCTAGACATGAAATGTCACTTTTTTCACCTTATCATACTTTTTCATCAACTTTTGCATTTTAATGTAAACAATCATATTTCGTAATATTTTTTTGTCAGAAACATTTCATAGTACTATACTATGTCTAACTATGTGAAAAAAATCAAATTGGAGTAGGTCGGGCAACTGATTATATTAGTTTGTTAGAAAAACCACTTTCCTTTGCTCCTAGCGCCTTCTCGTTCGCTCTATAGCGTTTTGAGCGGATAAAGAGCACAAGTGTGTAAGGGGACACAGGATGAATGCGAACTAGTTTTGTTATGGTACTTTTGATTCAAACTGACTTTCTAGACATAAAATGTCACTTTTTTCACCTTATCATACTTTTTCATCAACTTTTGCATTTTAATGTAAACAATCATATTTCGTAATATTTTGGGTCAGAAACATTTCATAGTACTATACTATGTCTAACTATGTGAAAAAAATCAAATTGGAGTAGGTCGAGCAACTGATTATGAGTTTGTTAGAAAAACCACTTTCCTTTGCTCCTAGCGCCTTCTCGTTCGCTCTATAGCGTTTTGAGCGGATAAAGAGCACAAGTGTGCATGCAGACACAGGATGAATGGGAACTCGATTTGTTATTGTACTTTTGATGAAAACTGACTTTCTAGACATGAAATGTCACTTTTTTCACCTTATCATACTTTTTCATCAACTTTTGCATTTTAATGTAAACAATCATATTTCGTAATATTTTGGGTCAGAAACATTTCATAGTACTATACTATGTCTAACTATGTGAAAAAAATGAAATTGGAGTATGTCGGGCAACTGATTATATTAGTTTGTTAGAAAAACCACTTTCCTTTGCTCCTAGCGCCTTCTCGTTCGCTCTATAGCGTTTTGAGCGGATAAAGAGCACAAGTGTGTAAGGGGACACAGGATGAATGCGAACTAGTTTTGTTATGGTACTTTTGATTCAAACTGACTTTCTAGACATAAAATGTCACTTTTTTCACCTTATCATACTTTTTCATCAACTTTTGCATTTTAATGTAAACAATCATATTTCGTAATATTTTGGGTCAGAAACATTTCATAGTACTATACTATGTCTAACTTTGTGAAAAAAATCAAATTGGAGTATGTCGGGCAACTGATTATATTAGTTTGTTAGAAAAACCACTTTCCTTTGCTCCTAGCGCCTTCTCGTTCGCTCTATAGCGTTTTGAGCGGATAAAGAGCACAAGTGTGCATGCAGACACAGGATGAATGGGAACTCGATTTGTTATTGTACTTTTGATGAAAACTGACTTTCTAGACATAAAATGTCACTTTTTTCACCTTATCATACTTTTTCATCAACTTTTGCATTTTAATGTAAACAATCATATTTCGTAATATTTTGGGTCAGAAACATTTCATAGTACTATACTATGTCTAACTATGTGAAAAAAATGAAATTGGAGTATGTCGGGCAACTGATTATATTAGTTTGTTAGAAAAACCACTTTCCTTTGCTCCTAGCGCCTTCTCGTTCGCTCTATATCGTTTTGAGCGGATAAAGAGCACAAGTGTGCATGCAGACACAGGATGAATGGGAACTCGATTTGTTATTGTACTTTTGATTCAAACTGACTTTCTAGACATGGAATGTCACTTTTTTCACCTTATCATACTTTTTCATCAACTTTTGCATTTTAATGTAAACAATCATATTTCGTAATATTTTTTTGTCAGAAACATTTCATAGTACTATACTATGTCTAACTATGTGAAAAAAATGAAATTGGAGTATGTCGGGCAACTGATTATATTAGTTTGTTAGAAAAACCACTTTCCTTTGCTCCTAGCGCCTTCTCGTTCGCTCTATAGCGTTTTGAGCGGATAAAGAGCACAAGTGTGTAAGGGGACACAGGATGAATGCGAACTACTTTTGTTATGGTACTTTTGATTCAAACTGACTTTCTAGACATAAAATGTCACTTTTTTCACCTTATCATACTTTTTCATCAACTTTTGCATTTTAATGTAAACAATCATATTTCGTAATATTTTGGGTCAGAAACATTTCATAGTACTATACTATGTCTAACTTTGTGAAAAAAATCAAATTGGAGTATGTCGGGCAACTGATTATATTAGTTTGTTAGAAAAACCACTTTCCTTTGCTCCTAGCGCCTTCTCGTTCGCTCTATAGCGTTTTGAGCGGATAAAGAGCACAAGTGTGCATGCAGACACAGGATGAATGGGAACTCGATTTGTTATTGTACTTTTGATGAAAACTGACTTTCTAGACATGAAATGTCACTTTTTTCACCTTATCATACTTTTTCATCAACTTTTGCATTTTAATGTAAACAATCATATTTCGTAATATTTTGGGTCAGAAACATTTCATAGTACTATACTATGTCTAACTATGTGAAAAAAATCAAATTGGAGTAGGTCGAGCAACTGATTATATGAGTTTGTTAGAAAAACCACTTTCCTTTGCTCCTAGCGCCATCTCGTTCGCTCTATAGCGTTTTGAGCGGATAAAGAGCACAAGTGTGCATGCAGACACAGGATGAATGGGAACTCGATTTGTTATTGTACTTTTGATGAAAACTGACTTTCTAGACATGAAATGTCACTTTTTTCACCTTATCATACTTTTTCATCAACTTTTGCATTTTAATGTAAACAATCATATTTCGTAATATTTTGGGTCAGAAACATTTCATAGTACTATATTATGTCTAACTATGTGAAAAAAATCAAATTGGAGTAGGTCGGGCAACTGATTATATGAGTTTGTTAGAAAAACCACTTTCCTTTGCTCCTAGCGCCTTCTCGTTCGCTCTATAGCGTTTGGAGCGGATAAAGAGCACAAGTGTGTAAGGGGACACAGGATGAATGCGAACTACTTTTGTTATGGTACTTTTGATTCAAACTGACTTTCTAGACATAAAATGTCACTTTTTTCACCTTATCATACTTTTTCATCAACTTTTGCATTTTAATGTAAACAATCATATTTCGTAATATTTTGGGTCAGAAACATTTCATAGTACTATACTATGTCTAACTATGTGAAAAAAATGAAATTGGAGTATGTCGGGCAACTGATTATATTAGTTTGTTAGAAAAACCACTTTCCTTTGCTCCTAGCGCCTTCTCGTTCGCTCTATAGCGTTTTGAGCGGATAAAGAGCACAAGTGTGTAAGGGGACACAGGATGAATGCGAACTAGTTTTGTTATGGTACTTTTGATTCAAACTGACTTTCTAGACATAAAATGTCACTTTTTTCACCTTATCATACTTTTTCATCAACTTTTGCATTTTAATGTAAACAATCATATTTCGTAATATTTTGGGTCAGAAACATTTCATAGTACTATACTATGTCTAACTATGTGAAAAAAATGAAATTGGAGTATGTCGGGCAACTGATTATATTAGTTTGTTAGAAAAACCACTTTCCTTTGCTCCTAGCGCCTTCTCGTTCGCTCTATAGCGTTTTGAGCGGATAAAGAGCACAAGTGTGCATGCAGACACAGGATGAATGGGAACTCGATTTGTTATTGTACTTTTGATTCAAACTGACTTTCTAGACATGAAATGTCACTTTTTTCACCTTATCATACTTTTTCATCAACTTTTGCATTTTAATGTAAACAATCATATTTCGTAATATTTTGGGTCAGAAACATTTCATAGTACTATATTATGTCTAACTATGTGAAAAAAATCAAATTGGAGTAGGTCGGGCAACTGATTATATGAGTTTGTTAGAAAAACCACTTTCCTTTGCTCCTAGCGCCTTCTCGTTCGCTCTATAGCGTTTTGAGCGGATAAAGAGCACAAGTGTGTAAGGGGACACAGGATGAATGCGAACTACTTTTGTTATGGTACTTTTGATTCAAACTGACTTTCTAGACATAAAATGTCACTTTTTTCACCTTATCATACTTTTTCATCAACTTTTGCATTTTAATGTAAACAATCATATTTCGTAATATTTTGGGTCAGAAACATTTCATAGTACTATACTATGTCTAACTATGTGAAAAAAATCAAATTGGAGTATGTCGGGCAACTGATTATATTAGTTTGTTAGAAAAACCACTTTCCTTTGCTCCTAGCGCCTTCTCGTTCGCTCTATATCGTTTTGAGCGGATAAAGAGCACAAGTGTGCATGCAGACACAGGATGAATGGGAACTCGATTTGTTATTGTACTTTTGATTCAAACTGACTTTCTAGACATGAAATGTCACTTTTTTCACCTTATCATACTTTTTCATCAACTTTTGCATTTTAATGTAAACAATCATATTTCGTAATATTTTTTGTCAGAAACATTTCATAGTACTATACTATGTCTAACTATGTGAAAAAAATCAAATTGGAGTAGGTCGGGCAACTGATTATATTAGTTTGTTAGAAAAACCACTTTCCTTTGCTCCTAGCGCCTTCTCGTTCGCTCTATAGCGTTTTGAGCGGATAAAGAGCACAAGTGTGTAAGGGGACACAGGATGAATGCGAACTAGTTTTGTTATGGTACTTTTGATTCAAACTGACTTTCTAGACATAAAATGTCACTTTTTTCACCTTATCATACTTTTTCATCAACTTTTGCATTTTAATGTAAACAATCATATTTCGTAATATTTTGGGTCAGAAACATTTCATAGTACTATACTATGTCTAACTATGTGAAAAAAATCAAATTGGAGTAGGTCGGGCAACTGATTATATGAGTTTGTTAGAAAAACCACTTTCCTTTGCTCCTAGCGCCTTCTCGTTCGCTCTATAGCGTTTTGAGCGGATAAAGAGCACAAGTGTGCATGCAGACACAGGATGAATGGGAACTCGATTTGTTATTGTACTTTTGATTCAAACTGACTTTCTAGACATGAAATGTCACTTTTTTCACCTTATCATACTTTTTCATCAACTTTTGCATTTTAATGTAAACAATCATATTTCGTAATATTTTTTTGTCAGAAACATTTCATAGTACTATACTATGTCTAACTATGTGAAAAAAATGAAATTGGAGTATGTCGGGCAACTGATTATATTAGTTTGTTAGAAAAACCACTTTCCTTTGCTCCTAGCGCCTTCTCGTTCGCTCTATAGCGTTTTGAGCGGATAAAGAGCACAAGTGTGTAAGGGGACACAGGATGAATGCGAACTAGTTTTGTTATGGTACTTTTGATTCAAACTGACTTTCTAGACATAAAATGTCACTTTTTTCACCTTATCATACTTTTTCATCAACTTTTGCATTTTAATGTAAACAATCATATTTCGTAATATTTTGGGTCAGAAACATTTCATAGTACTATACTATGTCTAACTATGTGAAAAAAATCAAATTGGAGTAGGTCGGGCAACTGATTATATTAGTTTGTTAGAAAAACCACTTTCCTTTGCTCCTAGCGCCTTCTCGTTCGCTCTATAGCGTTTTGAGCGGATAAAGAGCACAAGTGTGCATGCAGACACAGGATGAATGGGAACTCGATTTGTTATTGTACTTTTGATGAAAACTGACTTTCTAGACATGAAATGTCACTTTTTTCACCTTATCATACTTTTTCATCAACTTTTGCATTTTAATGTAAACAATCATATTTCGTAATATTTTGGGTCAGAAACATTTCATAGTACTATACTATGTCTAACTATGTGAAAAAAATCAAATTGGAGTAGGTCGGGCAACTGATTATATGAGTTTGTTAGAAAAACCACTTTCCTTTGCTCCTAGCGCCTTCTCGTTCGCTGTATAGCGTTTTGAGCGGATAAAGAGCACAAGTGTGTAAGGGGACACAGGATGAATGCGAACTACTTTTGTTATGGTACTTTTGATTCAAACTGACTTTCTAGACATAAAATGTCACTTTTTTCACCTTATCATACTTTTTCATCAACTTTTGCATTTTAATGTAAACAATCATATTTCGTAATATTTTGGGTCAGAAACATTTCATAGTACTATACTATGTCTAACTATGTGAAAAAAATCAAATTGGAGTAGGTCGAGCAACTGATTATATGAGTTTGTTAGAAAAACCACTTTCCTTTGCTCCTAGCGCCTTCTCGTTCGCTCTATAGCGTTTTGAGCGGATAAAGAGCACAAGTGTGCATGCAGACACAGGATGAATGGGAACTCGATTTGTTATTGTACTTTTGATGAAAACTGACTTTCTAGACATAAAATGTCACTTTTTTCACCATATCATACTTTTTCATCAACTTTTGCATTTTAATGTAAACAATCATATTTCGTAATATTTTGATTCAGAAACATTTCATAGTACTATACTATGTCTAACTATGTGAAAAAAATCAAATTGGAGTAGGTCGGGCAACTGATTATATTAGTTTGTTAGAAAAACCACTTTCCTTTGCTCCTAGCGCCTTCTCGTTCGCTGTATAGCGTTTTGAGCGGATAAAGAGCACAAGTGTGTAAGGGGACACAGGATGAATGCGAACTAGTTTTGTTATGGTACTTTTGATTCAAACTGACTTTCTAGACATAAAATGTCACTTTTTTCACCTTATCATACTTTTTCATCAACTTTTGCATTTTAATGTAAACAATCATATTTCGTAATATTTTGGGTCAGAAACATTTCATAGTACTATACTATGTCTAACTTTGTGAAAAAAATCAAATTGGAGTATGTCGGGCAACTGATTATATTAGTTTGTTAGAAAAACCACTTTCCTTTGCTCCTAGCGCCTTCTCGTTCGCTCTATAGCGTTTTGAGCGGATAAAGAGCACAAGTGTGCATGCAGACACAGGATGAATGGGAACTCGATTTGTTATTGTACTTTTGATGAAAACTGACTTTCTAGACATGAAATGTCACTTTTTTCACCTTATCATACTTTTTCATCAACTTTTGCATTTTAATGTAAACAATCATATTTCGTAATATTTTGGGTCAGAAACATTTCATAGTACTATATTATGTCTAACTATGTGAAAAAAATCAAATTGGAGTAGGTCGGGCAACTGATTATATGAGTTTGTTAGAAAAACCACTTTCCTTTGCTCCTAGCGCCTTCTCGTTCGCTCTATAGCGTTTTGAGCGGATAAAGAGCACAAATGTGCATGCAGACACAGGATGAATGGGAACTCGATTTGTTATTGTACTTTTGATTCAAACTGACTTTCTAGACATAAAATGTCACTTTTTTCACCATATCATACTTTTTCATCAACTTTTGCATTTTAATGTAAACAATCATATTTCGTAATATTTTGATTCAGAAACATTTCATAGTACTATACTATGTCTAACTATGTGATAAAAATCAAATTGGAGTAGGTCGGGCAACTGATTATATTAGTTTGTTAGAAAAACCACTTTCCTTTGCTCCTAGCGCCTTCTCGTTCGCTGTATAGCGTTTTGAGCGGATAAAGAGCACAAGTGTGTAAGGGGACACAGGATGAATGCGAACTAGTTTTGTTATTGTACTTTTGATTCAAACTGACTTTCTAGACATAAAATGTCACTTTTTTCACCTTATCATACTTTTTCATCAACTTTTGCATTTTAATGTAAACAATCATATTTCGTAATATTTTGGGTCAGAAACATTTCATAGTACTATACTATGTCTAACTATGTGAAAAAAATCAAATTGGAGTAGGTCGAGCAACTGATTATATGAGTTTGTTAGAAAAACCACTTTCCTTTGCTCCTAGCGCCTTCTCGTTCGCTCTATAGCGTTTTGAGCGGATAAAGAGCACAAGTGTGCATGCAGACACAGGATGAATGGGAACTCGATTTGTTATTGTACTTTTGATGAAAACTGACTTTCTAGACATGAAATGTCACTTTTTTCACCTTATCATACTTTTTCATCAACTTTTGCATTTTAATGTAAACAATCATATTTCGTAATATTTTGGGTCAGAAACATTTCATAGTACTATACTATGTCTAACTATGTGAAAAAAATCAAATTGGAGTAGGTCGGGCAACTGATTATATGAGTTTGTTAGAAAAACCACTTTCCTTTGCTCCTAGCGCCTTCTCGTTCGCTCTATAGCGTTTTGAGCGGATAAAGAGCACAAGTGTGCATGCAGACACAGGATGAATGGGAACTCGATTTGTTATTGTACTTTTGATTCAAACTGACTTTCTAGACATAAAATGTCACTTTTTTCACCTTATCATACTTTTTCATCAACTTTTGCATTTTAATGTAAACAATCATATTTCGTAATATTTTGGGTCAGAAACATTTCATAGTACTATACTATGTCTAACTATGTGAAAAAAATCAAATTGGAGTAGGTCGAGCAACTGATTATATGAGTTTGTTAGAAAAACCACTTTCCTTTGCTCCTAGCGCCTTCTCGTTCGCTCTATAGCGTTTTGAGCGGATAAAGAGCACAAGTGTGCATGCAGACACAGGATGAATGGGAACTCGATTTGTTATTGTACTTTTGATGAAAACTGACTTTCTAGACATGAAATGTCACTTTTTTCACCTTATCATACTTTTTCATCAACTTTTGCATTTTAATGTAAACAATCATATTTCGTAATATTTTGGGTCAGAAACATTTCATAGTACTATACTATGTCTAACTATGTGAAAAAAATCAAATTGGAGTAGGTCGAGCAACTGATTATATGAGTTTGTTAGAAAAACCACTTTCCTTTGCTCCTAGCGCCTTCTCGTTCGCTCTATAGCGTTTTGAGCGGATAAAGAGCACAAGTGTGCATGCAGACACAGGATGAATGGGAACTCGATTTGTTATTGTACTTTTGATGAAAACTGACTTTCTAGACATGAAATGTCACTTTTTTCACCTTATCATACTTTTTCATCAACTTTTGCATTTTAATGTAAACAATCATATTTCGTAATATTTTGGGTCAGAAACATTTCATAGTACTATATTATGTCTAACTATGTGAAAAAAATCAAATTGGAGTAGGTCGAGCAACTGATTATATGAGTTTGTTAGAAAAACCACTTTCCTTTGCTCCTAGCGCCTTCTCGTTCGCTCTATAGCGTTTTGAGCGGATAAAGAGCACAAATGTGCATGCAGACACAGGATGAATGGGAACTCGATTTGTTATTGTACTTTTGATGAAAACTGACTTTCTAGACATAAAATGTCACTTTTTTCACCATATCATACTTTTTCATCAACTTTTGCATTTTAATGTAAACAATCATATTTCGTAATATTTTGGGTCAGAAACATTTCATAGTACTATACTATGTCTAACTATGTGATAAAAATCAAATTGGAGTAGGTCGGGCAACTGATTATATTAGTTTGTTAGAAAAACCACTTTCCTTTGCTCCTAGCGCCTTCTCGTTCGCTGTATAGCGTTTTGAGCGGATAAAGAGCACAAGTGTGTAAGGGGACACAGGATGAATGCGAACTAGTTTTGTTATGGTACTTTTGATTCAAACTGACTTTCTAGACATAAAATGTCACTTTTTTCACCTTATCATACTTTTTCATCAACTTTTGCATTTTAATGTAAACAATCATATTTCGTAATATTTTGGGTCAGAAACATTTCATAGTACTATACTATGTCTAACTATGTGAAAAAAATCAAATTGGAGTAGGTCGAGCAACTGATTATATGAGTTTGTTAGAAAAACCACTTTCCTTTGCTCCTAGCGCCTTCTCGTTCGCTCTATAGCGTTTTGAGCGGATAAAGAGCACAAGTGTGCATGCAGACACAGGATGAATGGGAACTCGATTTGTTATTGTACTTTTGATGAAAACTGACTTTCTAGACATGAAATGTCACTTTTTTCACCTTATCATACTTTTTCATCAACTTTTGCATTTTAATGTAAACAATCATATTTCGTAATATTTTGGGTCAGAAACATTTCATAGTACTATACTATGTCTAACTATGTGAAAAAAATCAAATTCGAGTAGGTCGAGCAACTGATTATATGAGTTTGTTAGAAAAACCACTTTCCTTTGCTCCTAGCGCCTTCTCGTTCGCTCTATAGCGTTTTGAGCGGATAAAGAGCACAAGTGTGCATGCAGACACAGGATGAATGGGAACTCGATTTGTTATTGTACTTTTGATGAAAACTGACTTTCTAGACATGAAATGTCACTTTTTTCACCTTATCATACTTTTTCATCAACTTTTGCATTTTAATGTAAACAATCATATTTCGTAATATTTTGGGTCAGAAACATTTCATAGTACTATATTATGTCTAACTATGTGAAAAAAATCAAATTGGAGTAGGTCGGGCAACTGATTATATGAGTTTGTTAGAAAAACCACTTTCCTTTGCTCCTAGCGCCTTCTCGTTCGCTCTATAGCGTTTTGAGCGGATAAAGAGCACAAATGTGCATGCAGACACAGGATGAATGGGAACTCGATTTGTTATTGTACTTTTGATGAAAACTGACTTTCTAGACATAAAATGTCACTTTTTTCACCGTATCATACTTTTTCATCAACTTTTGCATTTTAATGTAAACAATCATATTTCGTAATATTTTGATTCAGAAACATTTCATAGTACTATACTATGTCTAACTATGTGATAAAAATCAAATTGGAGTAGGTCGGGCAACTGATTATATTAGTTTGTTAGAAAAACCACTTTCCTTTGCTCCTAGCGCCTTCTCGTTCGCTGTATAGCGTTTTGAGCGGATAAAGAGCACAAGTGTGTAAGGGGACACAGGATGAATGCGAACTAGTTTTGTTATGGTACTTTTGATTCAAACTGACTTTCTAGACATAAAATGTCACTTTTTTCACCTTATCATACTTTTTCATCAACTTTTGCATTTTAATGTAAACAATCATATTTCGTAATATTTTGGGTCAGAAACATTTCATAGTACTTTACTATGTCTAACTATGTGAAAAAAATCAAATTGGAGTAGGTCGAGCAACTGATTATATGAGTTTGTTAGAAAAACCACTTTCCTTTGCTCCTAGCGCCTTCTCGTTCGCTCTATAGCGTTTTGAGCGGATAAAGAGCACAAGTGTGCATGCAGACACAGGATGAATGGGAACTCGATTTGTTATTGTACTTTTGATGAAAACTGACTTTCTAGACATGAAATGTCACTTTTTTCACCTTATCATACTTTTTCATCAACTTTTGCATTTTAATGTAAACAATCATATTTCGTAATATTTTGGGTCAGAAACATTTCATAGTACTATACTATGTCTAACTATGTGAAAAAAATCAAATTCGAGTAGGTCGAGCAACTGATTATATGAGTTTGTTAGAAAAACCACTTTCCTTTGCTCCTAGCGCCTTCTCGTTCGCTCTATAGCGTTTTGAGCGGATAAAGAGCACAAGTGTGCATGCAGACACAGGATGAATGGGAACTCGATTTGTTATTGTACTTTTGATGAAAACTGACTTTCTAGACATGAAATGTCACTTTTTTCACCTTATCATACTTTTTCATCAACTTTTGCATTTTAATGTAAACAATCATATTTCGTAATATTTTGGGTCAGAAACATTTCATAGTACTATATTATGTCTAACTATGTGAAAAAAATCAAATTGGAGTAGGTCGGGCAACTGATTATATGAGTTTGTTAGAAAAACCACTTTCCTTTGCTCCTAGCGCCTTCTCGTTCGCTGTATAGCGTTTTGAGCGGATAAAGAGCACAAGTGTGTAAGGGGACACAGGATGAATGCGAACTAGTTTTGTTATGGTACTTTTGATTCAAACTGACTTTCTAGACATAAAATGTCACTTTTTTCACCTTATCATACTTTTTCATCAACTTTTGCATTTTAATGTAAACAATCATATTTCGTAATATTTTGGGTCAGAAACATTTCATAGTACTATACTATGTCTAACTATGTGAAAAAAATCAAATTGGAGTAGGTCGAGCAACTGATTATATGAGTTTGTTAGAAAAACCACTTTCCTTTGCTCCTAGCGCCTTCTCGTTCGCTCTATAGCGTTTTGAGCGGATAAAGAGCACAAGTGTGCATGCAGACACAGGATGAATGGGAACTCGATTTGTTATTGTACTTTTGATGAAAACTGACTTTCTAGACATGAAATGTCACTTTTTTCACCTTATCATACTTTTTCATCAACTTTTGCATTTTAATGTAAACAATCATATTTCGTAATATTTTGGGTCAGAAACATTTCATAGTACTATACTATGTCTAACTATGTGAAAAAAATCAAATTCGAGTAGGTCGAGCAACTGATTATATGAGTTTGTTAGAAAAACCACTTTCCTTTGCTCCTAGCGCCTTCTCGTTCGCTCTATAGCGTTTTGAGCGGATAAAGAGCACAAGTGTGCATGCAGACACAGGATGAATGGGAACTCGATTTGTTATTGTACTTTTGATGAAAACTGACTTTCTAGACATGAAATGTCACTTTTTTCACCTTATCATACTTTTTCATCAACTTTTGCATTTTAATGTAAACAATCATATTTCGTAATATTTTGGGTCAGAAACATTTCATAGTACTATATTATGTCTAACTATGTGAAAAAAATCAAATTGGAGTAGGTCGGGCAACTGATTATATGAGTTTGTTAGAAAAACCACTTTCCTTTGCTCCTAGCGCCTTCTCGTTCGCTCTATAGCGTTTTGAGCGGATAAAGAGCACAAATGTGCATGCAGACACAGGATGAATGGGAACTCGATTTGTTATTGTACTTTTGATGAAAACTGACTTTCTAGACATAAAATGTCACTTTTTTCACCATATCATACTTTTTCATCAACTTTTGCATTTTAATGTAAACAATCATATTTCGTAATATTTTGATTCAGAAACATTTCATAGTACTATACTATGTCTAACTATGTGATAAAAATCAAATTGGAGTAGGTCGGGCAACTGATTATATTAGTTTGTTAGAAAAACCACTTTCCTTTGCTCCTAGCGCCTTCTCGTTCGCTGTATAGCGTTTTGAGCGGATAAAGAGCACAAGTGTGTAAGGGGACACAGGATGAATGCGAACTAGTTTTGTTATGGTACTTTTGATGAAAACTGACTTTCTAGACATGAAATGTCACTTTTTTCACCTTATCATACTTTTTCATCAACTTTTGCATTTTAATGTAAACAATCATATTTCGTAATATTTTATGTCAGAAACATTTCATAGTACTATATTATGTCTAACTATGTGAAAAAAATCAAATTGGAGTAGGTCGGGCAACTGATTATATGAGTTTGTTAGAAAAACCACTTTCCTTTGCTCCTAGCGCCTTCTCGTTCGCTCTATAGCGTTTTGAGCGGATAAAGAGCACAAGTGTGCATGCAGACACAGGATGAATGGGAACTCGATTTGTTATTGTACTTTTGATGAAAACTGACTTTCTAGACATGAAATGTCACTTTTTTCACCTTATCATACTTTTTCATCAACTTTTGCATTTTAATGTAAACAATCATATTTCGTAATATTTTGGGTCAGAAACATTTCATAGTACTATACTATGTCTAACTATGTGAAAAAAATCAAATTGGAGTAGGTCGAGCAACTGATTATATGAGTTTGTTAGAAAAACCACTTTCCTTTGCTCCTAGCGCCTTCTCGTTCGCTCTATAGCGTTTTGAGCGGATAAAGAGCACAAGTGTGCATGCAGACACAGGATGAATGGGAACTCGATTTGTTATTGTACTTTTGATGAAAACTGACTTTCTAGACATGAAATGTCACTTTTTTCACCTTATCATACTTTTTCATCAACTTTTGCATTTTAATGTAAACAATCATATTTCGTAATATTTTGGGTCAGAAACATTTCATAGTACTATATTATGTCTAACTATGTGAAAAAAATCAAATTGGAGTAGGTCGAGCAACTGATTATATGAGTTTGTTAGAAAAACCACTTTCCTTTGCTCCTAGCGCCTTCTCGTTCGCTCTATAGCGTTTTGAGCGGATAAAGAGCACAAATGTGCATGCAGACACAGGATGAATGCGAACTCGATTTGTTATTGTACTTTTGATGAAAACTGACTTTCTAGACATAAAATGTCACTTTTTTCACCATATCATACTTTTTCATCAACTTTTGCATTTTAATGTAAACAATCATATTTCGTAATATTTTGATTCAGAAACATTTCATAGTACTATACTATGTCTAACTATGTGATAAAAATCAAATTGGAGTAGGTCGGGCAACTGATTATATTAGTTTGTTAGAAAAACCACTTTCCTTTGCTCCTAGCGCCTTCTCGTTCGCTCTATAGCGTTTTGAGCGGATAAAGAGCACAAGTGTGCATGCAGACACAGGATGAATGGGAACTCGATTTGTTATTGTACTTTTGATGAAAACTGACTTTCTAGACATGAAATGTCACTTTTTTCACCTTATCATACTTTTTCATCAACTTTTGCATTTTAATGTAAACAATCATATTTCGTAATATTTTGGGTCAGAAACATTTCATAGTACTATACTATGTCTAACTATGTGAAAAAAATCAAATTGGAGTAGGTCGAGCAACTGATTATATGAGTTTGTTAGAAAAACCACTTTCCTTTGCTCCTAGCGCCTTCTCGTTCGCTCTATAGCGTTTTGAGCGGATAAAGAGCACAAGTGTGCATGCAGACACAGGATGAATGGGAACTCGATTTGTTATTGTACTTTTGATGAAAACTGACTTTCTAGACATGAAATGTCACTTTTTTCACCTTATCATACTTTTTCATCAACTTTTGCATTTTAATGTAAACAATCATATTTCGTAATATTTTGGGTCAGAAACATTTCATAGTACTATATTATGTCTAACTATGTGAAAAAAATCAAATTGGAGTAGGTCGGGCAACTGATTATATGAGTTTGTTAGAAAAACCACTTTCCTTTGCTCCTAGCGCCTTCTCGTTCGCTCTATAGCGTTTTGAGCGGATAAAGAGCACAAATGTGCATGCAGACACAGGATGAATGGGAACTCGATTTGTTATTGTACTTTTGATGAAAACTGACTTTCTAGACATAAAATGTCACTTTTTTCACCATATCATACTTTTTCATCAACTTTTGCATTTTAATGTAAACAATCATATTTCGTAATATTTTGATTCAGAAACATTTCATAGTACTATACTATGTCTAACTATGTGATAAAAATCAAATTGGAGTAGGTCGGGCAACTGATTATATTAGTTTGTTAGAAAAACCACTTTCCTTTGCTCCTAGCGCCTTCTCGTTCGCTGTATAGCGTTTTGAGCGGATAAAGAGCACAAGTGTGTAAGGGGACACAGGATGAATGCGAACTAGTTTTGTTATTGTACTTTTGATTCAAACTGACTTTCTAGACATAAAATGTCACTTTTTTCACCTTATCATACTTTTTCATCAACTTTTGCATTTTAATGTAAACAATCATATTTCGTAATATTTTGGGTCAGAAACATTTCATAGTACTATACTATGTCTAACTATGTGAAAAAAATCAAATTGGAGTAGGTCGAGCAACTGATTATATGAGTTTGTTAGAAAAACCACTTTCCTTTGCTCCTAGCGCCTTCTCGTTCGCTCTATAGCGTTTTGAGCGGATAAAGAGCACAAGTGTGCATGCAGACACAGGATGAATGGGAACTCGATTTGTTATTGTACTTTTGATGAAAACTGACTTTCTAGACATGAAATGTCACTTTTTTCACCTTATCATACTTTTTCATCAACTTTTGCATTTTAATGTAAACAATCATATTTCGTAATATTTTGGGTCAGAAACATTTCATAGTACTATACTATGTCTAACTATGTGAAAAAAATCAAATTGGAGTAGGTCGAGCAACTGATTATATGAGTTTGTTAGAAAAACCACTTTCCTTTGCTCCTAGCGCCTTCTCGTTCGCTCTATAGCGTTTTGAGCGGATAAAGAGCACAAGTGTGCATGCAGACACAGGATGAATGGGAACTCGATTTGTTATTGTACTTTTGATGAAAACTGACTTTCTAGACATGAAATGTCACTTTTTTCACCTTATCATACTTTTTCATCAACTTTTGCATTTTAATGTAAACAATCATATTTCGTAATATTTTGGGTCAGAAACATTTCATAGTACTATACTATGTCTAACTAGGTGAAAAAAATCAAATTGGAGTAGGTCGAGCAACTGATTATATGAGTTTGTTAGAAAAACCACTTTCCTTTGCTCCTAGCGCCTTCTCGTTCGCTCTATAGCGTTTTGAGCGGATAAAGAGCACAAGTGTGCATGCAGACACAGGATGAATGGGAACTCGATTTGTTATTGTACTTTTGATGAAAACTGACTTTCTAGACATGAAATGTCACTTTTTTCACCTTATCATACTTTTTCATCAACTTTTGCATTTTAATGTAAACAATCATATTTCGTAATATTTTGGGTCAGAAACATTTCATAGTACTATACTATGTCTAACTATGTGAAAAAAATCAAATTGGAGTAGGTCGAGCAACTGATTATATGAGTTTGTTAGAAAAACCACTTTCCTTTGCTCCTAGCGCCTTCTCGTTCGCTCTATAGCGTTTTGAGCGGATAAAGAGCACAAGTGTGCATGCAGACACAGGATGAATGGGAACTCGATTTGTTATTGTACTTTTGATGAAAACTGACTTTCTAGACATGAAATGTCACTTTTTTCACCTTATCATACTTTTTCATCAACTTTTGCATTTTAATGTAAACAATCATATTTCGTAATATTTTGGGTCAGAAACATTTCATAGTACTATACTATGTCTAACTATGTGAAAAAAATCAAATTGGAGTAGGTCGAGCAACTGATTATATGAGTTTGTTAGAAAAACCACTTTCCTTTGCTCCTAGCGCCTTCTCGTTCGCTCTATAGCGTTTTGAGCGGATAAAGAGCACAAGTGTGCATGCAGACACAGGATGAATGGGAACTCGATTTGTTATTGTACTTTTGATGAAAACTGACTTTCTAGACATAAAATGTCACTTTTTTCACCTTATCATACTTTTTCATCAACTTTTGCATTTTAATGTAAACAATCATATTTCGTAATATTTTGGGTCAGAAACATTTCATAGTACTATACTATGTCTAACTATGTGAAAAAAATCAAATTGGAGTAGGTCGAGCAACTGATTATATGAGTTTGTTAGAAAAACCACTTTCCTTTGCTCCTAGCGCCTTCTCGTTCGCTCTATAGCGTTTTGAGCGGATAAAGAGCACAAGTGTGCATGCAGACACAGGATGAATGGGAACTCGATTTGTTATTGTACTTTTGATGAAAACTGACTTTCTAGACATGAAATGTCACTTTTTTCACCTTATCATACTTTTTCATCAACTTTTGCATTTTAATGTAAACAATCATATTTCGTAATATTTTGGGTCAGAAACATTTCATAGTACTATACTATGTCTAACTATGTGAAAAAAATCAAATTGGAGTAGGTCGAGCAACTGATTATATGAGTTTGTTAGAAAAACCACTTTCCTTTGCTCCTAGCGCCTTCTCGTTCGCTCTATAGCGTTTTGAGCGGATAAAGAGCACAAGTGTGCATGCAGACACAGGATGAATGGGAACTCGATTTGTTATTGTACTTTTGATGAAAACTGACTTTCTAGACATGAAATGTCACTTTTTTCACCTTATCATACTTTTTCATCAACTTTTGCATTTTAATGTAAACAATCATATTTCGTAATATTTTGGGTCAGAAACATTTCATAGTACTATATTATGTCTAACTATGTGAAAAAAATCAAATTGGAGTAGGTCGAGCAACTGATTATATGAGTTTGTTAGAAAAACCACTTTCCTTTGCTCCTAGCGCCTTCTCGTTCGCTCTATAGCGTTTTGAGCGGATAAAGAGCACAAATGTGCATGCAGACACAGGATGAATGGGAACTCGATTTGTTATTGTACTTTTGATGAAAACTGACTTTCTAGACATAAAATGTCACTTTTTTCACCATATCATACTTTTTCATCAACTTTTGCATTTTAATGTAAACAATCATATTTCGTAATATTTTGATTCAGAAACATTTCATAGTACTATACTATGTCTAACTATGTGATAAAAATCAAATTGGAGTAGGTCGGGCAACTGATTATATTAGTTTGTTAGAAAAACCACTTTCCTTTGCTCCTAGCGCCTTCTCGTTCGCTGTATAGCGTTTTGAGCGGATAAAGAGCACAAGTGTGTAAGGGGACACAGGATGAATGCGAACTAGTTTTGTTATTGTACTTTTGATTCAAACTGACTTTCTAGACATAAAATGTCACTTTTTTCACCTTATCATACTTTTTCATCAACTTTTGCATTTTAATGTAAACAATCATATTTCGTAATATTTTGGGTCAGAAACATTTCATAGTACTATACTATGTCTAACTATGTGAAAAAAATCAAATTGGAGTAGGTCGAGCAACTGATTATATGAGTTTGTTAGAAAAACCACTTTCCTTTGCTCCTAGCGCCTTCTCGTTCGCTCTATAGCGTTTTGAGCGGATAAAGAGCACAAGTGTGCATGCAGACACAGGATGAATGGGAACTCGATTTGTTATTGTACTTTTGATGAAAACTGACTTTCTAGACATGAAATGTCACTTTTTTCACCTTATCATACTTTTTCATCAACTTTTGCATTTTAATGTAAACAATCATATTTCGTAATATTTTGGGTCAGAAACATTTCATAGTACTATACTATGTCTAACTATGTGAAAAAAATCAAATTGGAGTAGGTCGAGCAACTGATTATATGAGTTTGTTAGAAAAACCACTTTCCTTTGCTCCTAGCGCCTTCTCGTTCGCTCTATAGCGTTTTGAGCGGATAAAGAGCACAAGTGTGCATGCAGACACAGGATGAATGGGAACTCGATTTGTTATTGTACTTTTGATGAAAACTGACTTTCTAGACATGAAATGTCACTTTTTTCACCTTATCATACTTTTTCATCAACTTTTGCATTTTAATGTAAACAATCATATTTCGTAATATTTTGGGTCAGAAACATTTCATAGTACTATACTATGTCTAACTATGTGAAAAAAATCAAATTGGAGTAGGTCGAGCAACTGATTATATGAGTTTGTTAGAAAAACCACTTTCCTTTGCTCCTAGCGCCTTCTCGTTCGCTCTATAGCGTTTTGAGCGGATAAAGAGCACAAGTGTGCATGCAGACACAGGATGAATGGGAACTCGATTTGTTATTGTACTTTTGATGAAAACTGACTTTCTAGACATGAAATGTCACTTTTTTCACCTTATCATACTTTTTCATCAACTTTTGCATTTTAATGTAAACAATCATATTTCGTAATATTTTGGGTCAGAAACATTTCATAGTACTATACTATGTCTAACTATGTGAAAAAAATCAAATTGGAGTAGGTCGAGCAACTGATTATATGAGTTTGTTAGAAAAACCACTTTCCTTTGCTCCTAGCGCCTTCTCGTTCGCTCTATAGCGTTTTGAGCGGATAAAGAGCACAAGTGTGCATGCAGACACAGGATGAATGGGAACTCGATTTGTTATTGTACTTTTGATGAAAACTGACTTTCTAGACATGAAATGTCACTTTTTTCACCTTATCATACTTTTTCATCAACTTTTGCATTTTAATGTAAACAATCATATTTCGTAATATTTTGGGTCAGAAACATTTCATAGTACTATACTATGTCTAACTAGGTGAAAAAAATCAAATTGGAGTAGGTCGAGCAACTGATTATATGAGTTTGTTAGAAAAACCACTTTCCTTTGCTCCTAGCGCCTTCTCGTTCGCTCTATAGCGTTTTGAGCGGATAAAGAGCACAAGTGTGCATGCAGACACAGGATGAATGGGAACTCGATTTGTTATTGTACTTTTGATGAAAACTGACTTTCTAGACATGAAATGTCACTTTTTTCACCTTATCATACTTTTTCATCAACTTTTGCATTTTAATGTAAACAATCATATTTCGTAATATTTTGGGTCAGAAACATTTCATAGTACTATACTATGTCTAACTATGTGAAAAAAATCAAATTGGAGTAGGTCGAGCAACTGATTATATGAGTTTGTTAGAAAAACCACTTTCCTTTGCTCCTAGCGCCTTCTCGTTCGCTCTATAGCGTTTTGAGCGGATAAAGAGCACAAGTGTGCATGCAGACACAGGATGAATGGGAACTCGATTTGTTATTGTACTTTTGATGAAAACTGACTTTCTAGACATGAAATGTCACTTTTTTCACCTTATCATACTTTTTCATCAACTTTTGCATTTTAATGTAAACAATCATATTTCGTAATATTTTGGGTCAGAAACATTTCATAGTACTATACTATGTCTAACTATGTGAAAAAAATCAAATTGGAGTAGGTCGAGCAACTGATTATATGAGTTTGTTAGAAAAACCACTTTCCTTTGCTCCTAGCGCCTTCTCGTTCGCTCTATAGCGTTTTGAGCGGATAAAGAGCACAAGTGTGCATGCAGACACAGGATGAATGGGAACTCGATTTGTTATTGTACTTTTGATGAAAACTGACTTTCTAGACATGAAATGTCACTTTTTTCACCTTATCATACTTTTTCATCAACTTTTGCATTTTAATGTAAACAATCATATTTCGTAATATTTTGGGTCAGAAACATTTCATAGTACTATACTATGTCTAACTATGTGAAAAAAATCAAATTGGAGTAGGTCGAGCAACTGATTATATGAGTTTGTTAGAAAAACCACTTTCCTTTGCTCCTAGCGCCTTCTCGTTCGCTCTATAGCGTTTTGAGCGGATAAAGAGCACAAGTGTGCATGCAGACACAGGATGAATGGGAACTCGATTTGTTATTGTACTTTTGATGAAAACTGACTTTCTAGACATGAAATGTCACTTTTTTCACCTTATCATACTTTTTCATCAACTTTTGCATTTTAATGTAAACAATCATATTTCGTAATATTTTGGGTCAGAAACATTTCATAGTACTATATTATGTCTAACTATGTGAAAAAAATCAAATTGGAGTAGGTCGAGCAACTGATTATATGAGTTTGTTAGAAAAACCACTTTCCTTTGCTCCTAGCGCCTTCTCGTTCGCTCTATAGCGTTTTGAGCGGATAAAGAGCACAAATGTGCATGCAGACACAGGATGAATGGGAACTCGATTTGTTATTGTACTTTTGATGAAAACTGACTTTCTAGACATAAAATGTCACTTTTTTCACCATATCATACTTTTTCATCAACTTTTGCATTTTAATGTAAACAATCATATTTCGTAATATTTTGATTCAGAAACATTTCATAGTACTATACTATGTCTAACTATGTGATGAAAATCAAATTGGAGTAGGTCGGGCAACTGATTATATTAGTTTGTTAGAAAAACCACTTTCCTTTGCTCCTAGCGCCTTCTCGTTCGCTGTATAGCGTTTTGAGCGGATAAAGAGCACAAGTGTGTAAGGGGACACAGGATGAATGCGAACTAGTTTTGTTATTGTACTTTTGATTCAAACTGACTTTCTAGACATAAAATGTCACTTTTTTCACCTTATCATACTTTTTCATCAACTTTTGCATTTTAATGTAAACAATCATATTTCGTAATATTTTGGGTCAGAAACATTTCATAGTACTATACTATGTCTAACTATGTGAAAAAAATCAAATTCGAGTAGGTCGAGCAACTGATTATATGAGTTTGTTAGAAAAACCACTTTCCTTTGCTCCTAGCGCCTTCTCGTTCGCTCTATAGCGTTTTGAGCGGATAAAGAGCACAAGTGTGCATGCAGACACAGGATGAATGGGAACTCGATTTGTTATTGTACTTTTGATGAAAACTGACTTTCTAGACATGAAATGTCACTTTTTTCACCTTATCATACTTTTTCATCAACTTTTGCATTTTAATGTAAACAATCATATTTCGTAATATTTTGGGTCAGAAACATTTCATAGTACTATACTATGTCTAACTATGTGAAAAAAATCAAATTGGAGTAGGTCGAGCAACTGATTATATGAGTTTGTTAGAAAAAACACTTTCCTTTGCTCCTAGCGCCTTCTCGTTCGCTCTATAGCGTTTTGAGCGGATAAAGAGCACAAGTGTGCATGCAGACACAGGATGAATGGGAACTCGATTTGTTATTGTACTTTTGATGAAAACTGACTTTCTAGACATGAAATGTCACTTTTTTCACCTTATCATACTTTTTCATCAACTTTTGCATTTTAATGTAAACAATCATATTTCGTAATATTTTGGGTCAGAAACATTTCATAGTACTATACTATGTCTAACTAGGTGAACAAAATCAAATTGGAGTAGGTCGAGCAACTGATTATATGAGTTTGTTAGAAAAACCACTTTCCTTTGCTCCTAGCGCCTTCTCGTTCGCTCTATAGCGTTTTGAGCGGATAAAGTGCACAAGTGTGCATGCAGACACAGGATGAATGGGAACTCGATTTGTTATTGTACTTTTGATGAAAACTGACTTTCTAGACATGAAATGTCACTTTTTTCACCTTATCATACTTTTTCATCAACTTTTGCATTTTAATGTAAACAATCATATTTCGTAATATTTTGGGTCAGAAACATTTCATAGTACTATACTATGTCTAACTATGTGAAAAAAATCAAATTGGAGTAGGTCGAGCAACTGATTATATGAGTTTGTTAGAAAAACCACTTTCCTTTGCTCCTAGCGCCTTCTCGTTCGCTCTATAGCGTTTTGAGCGGATAAAGAGCACAAGTGTGCATGCAGACACAGGATGAATGGGAACTCGATTTGTTATTGTACTTTTGATGAAAACTGACTTTCTAGACATGAAATGTCACTTTTTTCACCTTATCATACTTTTTCATCAACTTTTGCATTTTAATGTAAACAATCATATTTCGTAATATTTTGGGTCAGAAACATTTCATAGTACTATATTATGTCTAACTATGTGAAAAAAATCAAATTGGAGTAGGTCGGGCAACTGATTATATGAGTTTGTTAGAAAAACCACTTTCCTTTGCTCCTAGCGCCTTCTCGTTCGCTCTATAGCGTTTTGAGCGGATAAAGAGCACAAATATGCATGCAGACACAGGATGAATGGGAACTCGATTTGTTATTGTACTTTTGATGAAAACTGACTTTCTAGACATAAAATGTCACTTTTTTCACCATATCATACTTTTTCATCAACTTTTGCATTTTAATGTAAACAATCATATTTCGTAATATTTTGATTCAGAAACATTTCATAGTACTATACTATGTCTAACTATGTGATAAAAATCAAATTGGAGTAGGTCGGGCAACTGATTATATTAGTTTGTTAGAAAAACCACTTTCCTTTGCTCCTAGCGCCTTCTCGTTCGCTGTATAGCGTTTTGAGCGGATAAAGAGCACAAGTGTGTAAGGGGACACAGGATGAATGCGAACTAGTTTTGTTATGGTACTTTTGATTCAAACTGACTTTCTAGACATAAAATGTCACTTTTTTCACCTTATCATACTTTTTCATCAACTTTTGCATTTTAATGTAAACAATCATATTTCGTAATATTTTGGGTCAGAAACATTTCATAGTACTATACTATGTCTAACTATGTGAAAAAAATCAAATTGGAGTAGGTCGAGCAACTGATTATATGAGTTTGTTAGAAAAACCACTTTCCTTTGCTCCTAGCGCCTTCTCGTTCGCTCTATAGCGTTTTGAGCGGATAAAGAGCACAAGTGTGCATGCAGACACAGGATGAATGGGAACTCGATTTGTTATTGTACTTTTGATGAAAACTGACTTTCTAGACATGAAATGTCACTTTTTTCACCTTATCATACTTTTTCATCAACTTTTGCATTTTAATGTAAACAATCATATTTCGTAATATTTTGGGTCAGAAACATTTCATAGTACTATATTATGTCTAACTATGTGAAAAAAATCAAATTGGAGTAGGTCGGGCAACTGATTATATGAGTTTGTTAGAAAAACCACTTTCCATTGCTCCTAGCGCCTTCTCGTTCGCTCTATAGCGTTTTGAGCGGATAAAGAGCACAAGTGTGTAAGGGGACACAGGATGAATGCGAACTACTTTTGTTATGGTACTTTTGATTCAAACTGACTTTCTAGACATAAAATGTCACTTTTTTCACCTTATCATACTTTTTCATCAACTTTTGCATTTTAATGTAAACAATCATATTTCGTAATATTTTGGGTCAGAAACATTTCATAGTACTATACTATGTCTAACTATGTGAAAAAAATGAAATTGGAGTATGTCGGGCAACTGATTATATGAGTTTGTTAGAAAAACCACTTTCCTTTGCTCCTAGCGCCTTCTCGTTCGCTCTATAGCGTTTTGAGCGGATAAAGAGCACAAGTGTGCATGCAGACACAGGATGAATGGGAACTCGATTTGTTATTGTACTTTTGATTCAAACTGACTTTCTAGACATAAAATGTCACTTTTTTCACCATATCATACTTTTTCATCAACTTTTGCATTTTAATGTAAACAATCATATTTCGTAATATTTTGATTCAGAAACATTTCATAGTACTATACTATGTCTAACTATGTGAAAAAAATCAAATTGGAGTAGGTCGGGCAACTGATTATATTAGTTTGTTAGAAAAACCACTTTCCTTTGCTCCTAGCGCCTTCTCGTTCGCTCTATAGCGTTTTGAGCGGATAAAGAGCACAAGTGTGTAAGGGGACACAGGATGAATGCGAACTAGTTTTGTTATGGTACTTTTGATTCAAACTGACTTTCTAGACATAAAATGTCACTTTTTTCACCTTATCATACTTTTTCATCAACTTTTGCATTTTAATGTAAACAATCATATTTCGTAATATTTTGGGTCAGAAACATTTCATAGTACTATACTATGTCTAACTTTGTGAAAAAAATGAAATTGGAGTATGTCGGGCAACTGATTATTTTAGTTTGTTAGAAAAACCACTTTCCTTTGCTCCTAGCGCCTTCTCGTTCGCTCTATAGCGTTTTGAGCGGATAAAGAGCACAAGTGTGCATGCAGACACAGGATGAATGGGAACTCGATTTGTTATTGTACTTTTGATGAAAACTGACTTTCTAGACATGAAATGTCACTTTTTTCACCTTATCATACTTTTTCATCAACTTTTGCATTTTAATGTAAACAATCATATTTCGTAATATTTTGGGTCAGAAACATTTCATAGTACTATATTATGTCTAACTATGTGAAAAAAATCAAATTGGAGTAGGTCGGGCAACTGATTATATTAGTTTGTCAGAAAAACCACTTTCCTTTGCTCCTAGCGCCTTCTCGTTCGCTGTATAGCGTTTTGAGCGGATAAAGAGCACAAGTGTGTAAGGGGACACAGGATGAATGCGAACTAGTTTTGTTATGGTACTTTTGATTCAAATTGACTTTCTAGACATAAAATGTCACTTTTTTCACCATATCATACTTTTTCATCAACTTTTGCATTTTAATGTAAACAATCATATTTCGTAATATTTTGGGTCAGAAACATTTCATAGTACTATACTATGTCTAACTATGTGAAAAAAATCAAATTGGAGTAGGTCGAGCAACTGATTATATGAGTTTGTTAGAAAAACCACTTTCCTTTGCTCCTAGCGCCTTCTCGTTCGCTCTATAGCGTTTTGAGCGGATAAAGAGCACAAGTGTGCATGCAGACACAGGATGAATGGGAACTCGATTTGTTATTGTACTTTTGATGAAAACTGACTTTCTAGACATGAAATGTCACTTTTTTCACCTTATCATACTTTTTCATCAACTTTTGCATTTTAATGTAAACAATCATATTTCGTAATATTTTTTTGTCAGAAACATTTCATAGTACTATACTATGTCTAACTATGTGAAAAAAATCAAATTGGAGTAGGTCGGGCAACTGATTATATTAGTTTGTTAGAAAAACCACTTTCCTTTGCTCCTAGCGCCTTCTCGTTCGCTGTATAGCGTTTTGAGCGGATAAAGAGCACAAGTGTGTAAGGGGACACAGGATGAATGCGAACTAGTTTTGTTATGGTACTTTTGATTCAAACTGAGTTTCTAGACATAAAATGTCACTTTTTTCACCTTATCATACTTTTTCATCAACTTTTGCATTTTAATGTAAACAATCATATTTCGTAATATTTTGGGTCAGAAACATTTCATAGTACTATACTATGTCTAACTATGTGAAAAAAATCAAATTGGAGTAGGTCGAGCAACTGATTATATGAGTTTGTTAGAAAAACCACTTTCCTTTGCTCCTAGCGCCTTCTCGTTCGCTCTATAGCGTTTTGAGCGGATAAAGAGCACAAGTGTGCATGCAGACACAGGATGAATGGGAACTCGATTTGTTATTGTACTTTTGATTCAAACTGACTTTCTAGACATGAAATGTCACTTTTTTCACCTTATCATACTTTTTCATCAACTTTTGCATTTTAATGTAAACAATCATATTTCGTAATATTTTGGGTCAGAAACATTTCATAGTACTATATTATGTCTAACTATGTGAAAAAAATCAAATTGGAGTAGGTCGGGCAACTGATTATATGAGTTTGTTAGAAAAACCACTTTCCTTTGCTCCTAGCGCCTTCTCGTTCGCTCTATAGCGTTTTGAGCGGATAAAGAGCACAAGTGTGCATGCAGACACAAGATGAATGGGAACTCGATTTGTTATTGTACTTTTGATGAAAACTGACTTTCTAGACATAAAATGTCACTTTTTTCACCATATCATACTTTTTCATCAACTTTTGCATTTTAATGTAAACAATCATATTTCGTAATATTTTGGGTCAGAAACATTTCATAGTACTATACTATGTCTAACTTTGTGAAAAAAATGAAATTGGAGTATGTCGGGCAACTGATTATATTAGTTTGTTAGAAAAACCACTTTCCTTTGCTCCTAGCGCCTTCTCGTTCGCTGTATAGCGTTTTGAGCGGATAAAGAGCACAAGTGTGCATGCAGACACAGGATGAATGGGAACTCGATTTGTTATTGTACTTTTGATGAAAACTGACTTTCTAGACATGAAATGTCACTTTTTTCACCTTATCATACTTTTTCATCAACTTTTGCATTTTAATGTAAACAATCATATTTCGTAATATTTTGGGTCAGAAACATTTCATAGTACTATATTATGTCTAACTATGTGAAAAAAATCAAATTGGAGTAGGTCGGGCAACTGATTATATGAGTTTGTTAGAAAAACCACTTTCCATTGCTCCTAGCGCCTTCTCGTTCGCTGTATAGCGTTTTGAGCGGATAAAGAGCACAAGTGTGTAAGGGGACACAGGATGAATGCGAACTACTTTTGTTATGGTACTTTTGATTCAAACTGACTTTCTAGACATAAAATGTCACTTTTTTCACCTTATCATACTTTTTCATCAACTTTTGCATTTTAATGTAAACAATCATATTTCGTAATATTTTGGGTCAGAAACATTTCATAGTACTATACTATGTCTAACTATGTGAAAAAAATGAAATTGGAGTATGTCGGGCAACTGATTATATGAGTTTGTTAGAAAAACCACTTTCCTTTGCTCCTAGCGCCTTCTCGTTCGCTCTATAGCGTTTTGAGCGGATAAAGAGCACAAGTGTGCATGCAGACACAGGATGAATGGGAACTCGATTTGTTATTGTACTTTTGATTCAAACTGACTTTCTAGACATAAAATGTCACTTTTTTCACCATATCATACTTTTTCATCAACTTTTGCATTTTAATGTAAACAATCATATTTCGTAATATTTTGATTCAGAAACATTTCATAGTACTATACTATGTCTAACTATGTGAAAAAAATCAAATTGGAGTAGGTCGGGCAACTGATTATATTAGTTTGTCAGAAAAACCACTTTCCTTTGCTCCTAGCGCCTTCTCGTTCGCTGTATAGCGTTTTGAGCGGATAAAGAGCACAAGTGTGTAAGGGGACACAGGATGAATGCGAACTAGTTTTGTTATGGTACTTTTGATTCAAACTGACTTTCTAGACATGAAATGTCACTTTTTTCACCTTATCATACTTTTTCATCAACTTTTGCATTTTAATGTAAACAATCATATTTCGTAATATTTTGGGTCAGAAACATTTCATAGTACTATACTATGTCTAACTATGTGAAAAAAATCAAATTGGAGTAGGTCGGGCAACTGATTATATTAGTTTGTCAGAAAAACCACTTTCCTTTGCTCCTAGCGCCTTCTCGTTCGCTGTATAGCGTTTTGAGCGGATAAAGAGCACAAGTGTGTAAGGGGACACAGGATGAATGCGAACTAGTTTTGTTATGGTACTTTTGATTCAAACTGACTTTCTAGACATAAAATGTCACTTTTTTCACCATATCATACTTTTTCATCAACTTTTGCATTTTAATGTAAACAATCATATTTCGTAATATTTTGGGTCAGAAACATTTCATAGTACTATACTATGTCTAACTATGTGAAAAAAATCAAATTGGAGTAGGTCGAGCAACTGATTATATGAGTTTGTTAGAAAAACCACTTTCCTTTGCTCCTAGCGCCTTCTCGTTCGCTCTATAGCGTTTTGAGCGGATAAAGAGCACAAGTGTGCATGCAGACACAGGATGAATGGGAACTCGATTTGTTATTGTACTTTTGATGAAAACTGACTTTCTAGACATGAAATGTCACTTTTTTCACCTTATCATACTTTTTCATCAACTTTTGCATTTTAATGTAAACAATCATATTTCGTAATATTTTTTTGTCAGAAACATTTCATAGTACTATACTATGTCTAACTATGTGAAAAAAATCAAATTGGAGTAGGTCGGGCAACTGATTATATTAGTTTGTTAGAAAAACCACTTTCCTTTGCTCCTAGCGCCTTCTCGTTCGCTGTATAGCGTTTTGAGCGGATAAAGAGCACAAGTGTGTAAGGGGACACAGGATGAATGCGAACTAGTTTTGTTATGGTACTTTTGATTCAAACTGAGTTTCTAGACATAAAATGTCACTTTTTTCACCTTATCATACTTTTTCATCAACTTTTGCATTTTAATGTAAACAATCATATTTCGTAATATTTTGGGTCAGAAACATTTCATAGTACTATACTATGTCTAACTATGTGAAAAAAATCAAATTGGAGTAGGTCGAGCAACTGATTATATGAGTTTGTTAGAAAAACCACTTTCCTTTGCTCCTAGCGCCTTCTCGTTCGCTCTATAGCGTTTTGAGCGGATAAAGAGCACAAGTGTGCATGCAGACACAGGATGAATGGGAACTCGATTTGTTATTGTACTTTTGATTCAAACTGACTTTCTAGACATGAAATGTCACTTTTTTCACCTTATCATACTTTTTCATCAACTTTTGCATTTTAATGTAAACAATCATATTTCGTAATATTTTGGGTCAGAAACATTTCATAGTACTATATTATGTCTAACTATGTGAAAAAAATCAAATTGGAGTAGGTCGGGCAACTGATTATATGAGTTTGTTAGAAAAACCACTTTCCTTTGCTCCTAGCGCCTTCTCGTTCGCTCTATAGCGTTTTGAGCGGATAAAGAGCACAAGTGTGCATGCAGACACAAGATGAATGGGAACTCGATTTGTTATTGTACTTTTGATGAAAACTGACTTTCTAGACATAAAATGTCACTTTTTTCACCATATCATACTTTTTCATCAACTTTTGCATTTTAATGTAAACAATCATATTTCGTAATATTTTGGGTCAGAAACATTTCATAGTACTATACTATGTCTAACTTTGTGAAAAAAATGAAATTGGAGTATGTCGGGCAACTGATTATATTAGTTTGTTAGAAAAACCACTTTCCTTTGCTCCTAGCGCCTTCTCGTTCGCTGTATAGCGTTTTGAGCGGATAAAGAGCACAAGTGTGCATGCAGACACAGGATGAATGGGAACTCGATTTGTTATTGTACTTTTGATGAAAACTGACTTTCTAGACATGAAATGTCACTTTTTTCACCTTATCATACTTTTTCATCAACTTTTGCATTTTAATGTAAACAATCATATTTCGTAATATTTTGGGTCAGAAACATTTCATAGTACTATATTATGTCTAACTATGTGAAAAAAATCAAATTGGAGTAGGTCGGGCAACTGATTATATGAGTTTGTTAGAAAAACCACTTTCCTTTGCTCCTAGCGCCTTCTCGTTCGCTGTATAGCGTTTTGAGCGGATAAAGAGCACAAGTGTGTAAGGGGACACAGGATGAATGCGAACTAGTTTTGTTATGGTACTTTTGATTCAAACTGACTTTCTAGACATAAAATGTCACTTTTTTCACCTTATCATACTTTTTCATCAACTTTTGCATTTTAATGTAAACAATCATATTTCGTAATATTTTGATTCAGAAACATTTCATAGTACTATACTATGTCTAACTATGTGAAAAAAATGAAATTGGAGTATGTCGGGCAACTGATTATATGAGTTTGTTAGAAAAACCACTTTCCTTTGCTCCTAGCGCCTTCTCGTTCGCTCTATAGCGTTTTGAGCGGATAAAGAGCACAAGTGTGCATGCAGACACAGGATGAATGGGAACTCGATTTGTTATTGTACTTTTGATTCAAACTGACTTTCTAGACATAAAATGTCACTTTTTTCACCATATCATACTTTTTCATCAACTTTTGCATTTTAATGTAAACAATCATATTTCGTAATATTTTGATTCAGAAACATTTCATAGTACTATACTATGTCTAACTATGTGAAAAAAATCAAATTGGAGTAGGTCGGGCAACTGATTATATTAGTTTGTCAGAAAAACCACTTTCCTTTGCTCCTAGCGCCTTCTCGTTCGCTGTATAGCGTTTTGAGCGGATAAAGAGCACAAGTGTGTAAGGGGACACAGGATGAATGCGAACTAGTTTTGTTATGGTACTTTTGATTCAAACTGACTTTCTAGACATAAAATGTCACTTTTTTCACCTTATCATACTTTTTCATCAACTTTTGCATTTTAATGTAAACAATCATATTTCGTAATATTTTGGGTCAGAAACATTTCATAGTACTATACTATGTCTAACTTTGTGAAAAAAATGAAATTGGAGTATGTCGGGCAACTGATTATATTAGTTTGTTAGAAAAACCACTTTCCTTTGCTCCTAGCGCCTTCTCGTTCGCTCTATAGCGTTTTGAGCGGATAAAGAGCACAAGTGTGCATGCAGACACAGGATGAATGGGAACTCGATTTGTTATTGTACTTTTGATGAAAACTGACTTTCTAGACATGAAATGTCACTTTTTTCACCTTATCATACTTTTTCATCAACTTTTGCATTTTAATGTAAACAATCATATTTCGTAATATTTTGGGTCAGAAACATTTCATAGTACTATATTATGTCTAACTATGTGAAAAAAATCAAATTGGAGTAGGTCGGGCAACTGATTATATTAGTTTGTCAGAAAAACCACTTTCCTTTGCTCCTAGCGCCTTCTCGTTCGCTGTATAGCGTTTTGAGCGGATAAAGAGCACAAGTGTGTAAGGGGACACAGGATGAATGCGAACTAGTTTTGTTATGGTACTTTTGATTAAAACTGACTTTCTAGACATAAAATGTCACTTTTTTCACCATATCATACTTTTTCATCAACTTTTGCATTTTAATGTAAACAATCATATTTCATAATATTTTGGGTCAGAAACATTTCATAGTACTATACTATGTCTAACTATGTGAAAAAAATCAAATTGGAGTAGGTCGAGCAACTGATTATATGAGTTTGTTAGAAAAACCACTTTCCTTTGCTCCTAGCGCCTTCTCGTTCGCTCTATAGCGTTTTGAGCGGATAAAGAGCACAAGTGTGCATGCAGACACAGGATGAATGGGAACTCGATTTGTTATTGTACTTTTGATGAAAACTGACTTTCTAGACATGAAATGTCACTTTTTTCACCTTATCATACTTTTTCATCAACTTTTGCATTTTAATGTAAACAATCATATTTCGTAATATTTTTTTGTCAGAAACATTTCATAGTACTATACTATGTCTAACTATGTGAAAAAAATCAAATTGGAGTAGGTCGGGCAACTGATTATATTAGTTTGTTAGAAAAACCACTTTCCTTTGCTCCTAGCGCCTTCTCGTTCGCTGTATAGCGTTTTGAGCGGATAAAGAGCACAAGTGTGTAAGGGGACACAGGATGAATGCGAACTAGTTTTGTTTTGGTACTTTTGATTCAAACTGAGTTTCTAGACATAAAATGTCACTTTTTTCACCTTATCATACTTTTTCATCAACTTTTGCATTTTAATGTAAACAATCATATTTCGTAATATTTTGGGTCAGAAACATTTCATAGTACTATACTATGTCTAACTATGTGAAAAAAATCAAATTGGAGTAGGTCGAGCAACTGATTATATGAGTTTGTTAGAAAAACCACTTTCCTTTGCTCCTAGCGCCTTCTCGTTCGCTCTATAGCGTTTTGAGCGGATAAAGAGCACAAGTGTGCATGCAGACACAGGATGAATGGGAACTCGATTTGTTATTGTACTTTTGATGAAAACTGACTTTCTAGACATGAAATGTCACTTTTTTCACCTTATCATACTTTTTCATCAACTTTTGCATTTTAATGTAAACAATCATATTTCGTAATATTTTGGGTCAGAAACATTTCATAGTACTATATTATGTCTAACTATGTGAAAAAAATCAAATTGGAGTAGGTCGGGCAACTGATTATATGAGTTTGTTAGAAAAACCACTTTCCTTTGCTCCTAGCGCCTTCTCGTTCGCTCTATAGCGTTTTGAGCGGATAAAGAGCACAAGTGTGCATGCAGACACAAGATGAATGGGAACTCGATTTGTTATTGTACTTTTGATGAAAACTGACTTTCTAGACATAAAATGTCACTTTTTTCACCATATCATACTTTTTCATCAACTTTTGCATTTTAATGTAAACAATCATATTTCGTAATATTTTGGGTCAGAAACATTTCATAGTACTATACTATGTCTAACTTTGTGAAAAAAATGAAATTGGAGTATGTCGGGCAACTGATTATATTAGTTTGTTAGAAAAACCACTTTCCTTTGCTCCTAGCGCCTTCTCGTTCGCTGTATAGCGTTTTGAGCGGATAAAGAGCACAAGTGTGCATGCAGACACAGGATGAATGGGAACTCGATTTGTTATTGTACTTTTGATGAAAACTGACTTTCTAGACATGAAATGTCACTTTTTTCACCTTATCATACTTTTTCATCAACTTTTGCATTTTAATGTAAACAATCATATTTCGTAATATTTTGGGTCAGAAACATTTCATAGTACTATATTATGTCTAACTATGTGAAAAAAATCAAATTGGAGTAGGTCGGGCAACTGATTATATGAGTTTGTTAGAAAAACCACTTTCCATTGCTCCTAGCGCCTTCTCGTTCGCTCTATAGCGTTTTGAGCGGATAAAGAGCACAAGTGTGTAAGGGGACACAGGATGAATGCGAACTACTTTTGTTATGGTACTTTTGATTCAAACTGACTTTCTAGACATAAAATGTCACTTTTTTCACCTTATCATACTTTTTCATCAACTTTTGCATTTTAATGTAAACAATCATATTTCGTAATATTTTGGGTCAGAAACATTTCATAGTACTATACTATGTCTAACTATGTGAAAAAAATGAAATTGGAGTATGTCGGGCAACTGATTATATGAGTTTGTTAGAAAAACCACTTTCCTTTGCTCCTAGCGCCTTCTCGTTCGCTCTATAGCGTTTTGAGCGGATAAAGAGCACAAGTGTGCATGCAGACACAGGATGAATGGGAACTCGATTTGTTATTGTACTTTTGATTCAAACTGACTTTCTAGACATAAAATGTCACTTTTTTCACCTTATCATACTTTTTCATCAACTTTTGCATTTTAATGTAAACAATCATATTTCGTAATATTTTGGGTCAGAAACATTTCATAGTACTATACTATGTCTAACTATGTGAAAAAAATCAAATTGGAGTAGGTCGGGCAACTGATTATATGAGTTTGTTAGAAAAACCACTTTCCTTTGCTCCTAGCGCCTTCTCGTTCGCTCTATAGCGTTTTGAGCGGATAAAGAGCACAAGTGTGCATGCAGACACAGGATGAATGGGAACTCGATTTGTTATTGTACTTTTGATGAAAACTGACTTTCTAGACATGAAATGTCACTTTTTTCACCTTATCATACTTTTTCATCAACTTTTGCATTTTAATGTAAACAATCATATTTCGTAATATTTTGGGTCAGAAACATGTCATAGTACTATACTATGTCTAACTATGTGATAAAAATCAAATTGGAGTAGGTCGGGCAACTGATTATATTAGTTTGTTAGAAAAACCACTTTCCTTTGCTCCTAGCGCCTTCTCGTTCGCTGTATAGCGTTTTGAGCGGATAAAGAGCACAAGTGTGTAAGGGGACACAGGATGAATGCGAACTAGTTTTGTTATGGTACTTTTGATTCAAACTGACTTTCTAGACATAAAATGTCACTTTTTTCACCTTATCATACTTTTTCATCAACTTTTGCATTTTAATGTAAACAATCATATTTCGTAATATTTTGGGTCAGAAACATTTCATAGTACTATATTATGTCTAACTATGTGAAAAAAATCAAATTGGAGTAGGTCGGGCAACTGATTATATGAGTTTGTTAGAAAAACCACTTTCCTTTGCTCCTAGCGCCTTCTCGTTCGCTCTATAGCGTTTTGAGCGGATAAAGAGCACAAGTGTGCATGCAGACACAGGATGAATGGGAACTCGATTAGTTATTGTACTTTTGATGAAAACTGACTTTCTAGACATGAAATGTCACTTTTTTCACCTTATCATACTTTTTCATCAACTTTTGCATTTTAATGTAAACAATCATATTTCGTAATATTTTGGGTCAGAAACATTTCATAGTACTATATTATGTCTAACTATGTGAAAAAAATCAAATTGGAGTAGGTCGGGCAACTGATTATATGAGTTTGTTAGAAAAACCACTTTCCTTTGCTCCTAGCGCCTTCTCGTTCGCTCTATAGCGTTTTGAGCGGATAAAGAGCACAAATGTGCATGCAGACACAGGATGAATGGGAACTCGATTTGTTATTGTACTTTTGATGAAAACTGACTTTCTAGACATAAAATGTCACTTTTTTCACCATATCATACTTTTTCATCAACTTTTGCATTTTAATGTAAACAATCATATTTCGTAATATTTTGATTCAGAAACATTTCATAGTACTATACTATGTCTAACTATGTGATAAAAATCAAATTGGAGTAGGTCGGGCAACTGATTATATTAGTTTGTTAGAAAAACCACTTTCCTTTGCTCCTAGCGCCTTCTCGTTCGCTGTATAGCGTTTTGAGCGGATAAAGAGCACAAGTGTGTAAGGGGACACAGGATGAATGCGAACTAGTTTTGTTATTGTACTTTTGATTCAAACTGACTTTCTAGACATAAAATGTCACTTTTTTCACCTTATCATACTTTTTCATCAACTTTTGCATTTTAATGTAAACAATCATATTTCGTAATATTTTGGGTCAGAAACATTTCATAGTACTATACTATGTCTAACTATGTGAAAAAAATCAAATTGGAGTAGGTCGAGCAACTGATTATATGAGTTTGTTAGAAAAACCACTTTCCTTTGCTCCTAGCGCCTTCTCGTTCGCTCTATAGCGTTTTGAGCGGATAAAGAGCACAAGTGTGCATGCAGACACAGGATGAATGGGAACTCGATTTGTTATTGTACTTTTGATGAAAACTGACTTTCTAGACATGAAATGTCACTTTTTCACCTTATCATACTTTTTCATCAACTTTTGCATTTTAATGTAAACAATCATATTTCGTAATATTTTGGGTCAGAAACATTTCATAGTACTATACTATGTCTAACTATGTGAAAAAAATCAAATTGGAGTAGGTCGAGCAACTGATTATATGAGTTTGTTAGAAAAACCACTTTCCTTTGCTCCTAGCGCCTTCTCGTTCGCTCTATAGCGTTTTGAGCGGATAAAGAGCACAAGTGTGCATGCAGACACAGGATGAATGGGAACTCGATTTGTTATTGTACTTTTGATGAAAACTGACTTTCTAGACATGAAATGTCACTTTTTTCACCTTATCATACTTTTTCATCAACTTTTGCATTTTAATGTAAACAATCATATTTCGTAATATTTTGGGTCAGAAACATTTCATAGTACTATACTATGTCTAACTATGTGAAAAAAATCAAATTGGAGTAGGTCGAGCAACTGATTATATGAGTTTGTTAGAAAAACCACTTTCCTTTGCTCCTAGCGCCTTCTCGTTCGCTCTATAGCGTTTTGAGCGGATAAAGAGCACAAGTGTGCATGCAGACACAGGATGAATGGGAACTCGATTTGTTATTGTACTTTTGATGAAAACTGACTTTCTAGACATGAAATGTCACTTTTTTCACCTTATCATACTTTTTCATCAACTTTTGCATTTTAATGTAAACAATCATATTTAGTAATATTTTGGGTCAGAAACATTTCATAGTACTATATTATGTCTAACTATGTGAAAAAAATCAAATTGGAGTAGGTCGGGCAACTGATTATATGAGTTTGTTAGAAAAACCACTTTCCTTTGCTCCTAGCGCCTTCTCGTTCGCTCTATAGCGTTTTGAGCGGATAAAGAGCACAAGTGTGCATGCAGACACAGGATGAATGGGAACTCGATTTGTTATTGTACTTTTGATGAAAACTGACTTTCTAGACATGAAATGTCACTTTTTTCACCTTATCATACTTTTTCATCAACTTTTGCATTTTAATGTAAACAATCATATTTCGTAATATTTTGGGTCAGAAACATGTCATAGTACTATACTATGTCTAACTATGTGATAACAATCAAATTGGAGTAGGTCGGGCAACTGATTATATTAGTTTGTTAGAAAAACCACTTTCCTTTGCTCCTAGCGCCTTCTCGTTCGCTGTATAGCGTTTTGAGCGGATAAAGAGCACAAGTGTGTAAGGGGACACAGGATGAATGCGAACTAGTTTTGTTATGGTACTTTTGATTCAAACTGACTTTCTAGACATAAAATGTCACTTTTTTCACCTTATCATACTTTTTCATCAACTTTTGCATTTTAATGTAAACAATCATATTTCGTAATATTTTGGGTCAGAAACATTTCATAGTACTATATTATGTCTAACTATGTGAAAAAAATCAAATTGGAGTAGGTCGGGCAACTGATTATATGAGTTTGTTAGAAAAACCACTTTCCTTTGCTCCTAGCGCCTTCTCGTTCGCTCTATAGCGTTTTGAGCGGATAAAGAGCACAAGTGTGCATGCAGACACAGGATGAATGGGAACTCGATTAGTTATTGTACTTTTGATGAAAACTGACTTTCTAGACATGAAATGTCACTTTTTTCACCTTATCATACTTTTTCATCAACTTTTGCATTTTAATGTAAACAATCATATTTCGTAATATTTTGGGTCAGAAACATTTCATAGTACTATATTATGTCTAACTATGTGAAAAAAATCAAATTGGAGTAGGTCGGGCAACTGATTATATGAGTTTGTTAGAAAAACCACTTTCCTTTGCTCCTAGCGCCTTCTCGTTCGCTCTATAGCGTTTTGAGCGGATAAAGAGCACAAATGTGCATGCAGACACAGGATGAATGGGAACTCGATTTGTTATTGTACTTTTGATGAAAACTGACTTTCTAGACATAAAATGTCACTTTTTTCACCATATCATACTTTTTCATCAACTTTTGCATTTTAATGTAAACAATCATATTTCGTAATATTTTGATTCAGAAACATTTCATAGTACTATACTATGTCTAACTATGTGATAAAAATCAAATTGGAGTAGGTCGGGCAACTGATTATATTAGTTTGTTAGAAAAACCACTTTCCTTTGCTCCTAGCGCCTTCTCGTTCGCTGTATAGCGTTTTGAGCGGATAAAGAGCACAAGTGTGTAAGGGGACACAGGATGAATGCGAACTAGTTTTGTTATGGTACTTTTGATTCAAACTGACTTTCTAGACATAAAATGTCACTTTTTTCACCTTATCATACTTTTTCATCAACTTTTGCATTTTAATGTAAACAATCATATTTCGTAATATTTTGGGTCAGAAACATTTCATAGTACTATACTATGTCTAACTATGTGAAAAAAATCAAATTGGAGTAGGTCGAGCAACTGATTATATGAGTTTGTTAGAAAAACCACTTTCCTTTGCTCCTAGCGCCTTCTCGTTCGCTCTATAGCGTTTTGAGCGGATAAAGAGCACAAGTGTGCATGCAGACACAGGATGAATGGGAACTCGATTTGTTATTGTACTTTTGATGAAAACTGACTTTCTAGACATGAAATGTCACTTTTTTCACCTTATCATACTTTTTCATCAACTTTTGCATTTTAATGTAAACAATCATATTTCGTAATATTTTGGGTCAGAAACATTTCATAGTACTATACTATGTCTAACTATGTGAAAAAAATCAAATTGGAGTAGGTCGAGCAACTGATTATATGAGTTTGTTAGAAAAACCACTTTCCTTTGCTCCTAGCGCCTTCTCGTTCGCTCTATAGCGTTTTGAGCGGATAAAGAGCACAAGTGTGCATGCAGACACAGGATGAATGGGAACTCGATTTGTTATTGTACTTTTGATGAAAACTGACTTTCTAGACATGAAATGTCACTTTTTTCACCTTATCATACTTTTTCATCAACTTTTGCATTTTAATGTAAACAATCATATTTCGTAATATTTTGGGTCAGAAACATTTCATAGTACTATACTATGTCTAACTATGTGAAAAAAATCAAATTGGAGTAGGTCGAGCAACTGATTATATGAGTTTGTTAGAAAAACCACTTTCCTTTGCTCCTAGCGCCTTCTCGTTCGCTGTATAGCGTTTTGAGCGGATAAAGAGCACAAGTGTGTAAGGGGACACAGGATGAATGCGAACTAGTTTTGTTATGGTACTTTTGATTCAAACTGAGTTTCTAGACATAAAATGTCACTTTTTTCACCTTATCATACTTTTTCATCAACTTTTGCATTTTAATGTAAACAATCATATTTCGTAATATTTTGGGTCAGAAACATTTCATAGTACTATACTATGTCTAACTATGTGAAAAAAATCAAATTGGAGTAGGTCGAGCAACTGATTATATGAGTTTGTTAGAAAAACCACTTTCCTTTGCTCCTAGCGCCTTCTCGTTCGCTCTATAGCGTTTTGAGCGGATAAAGAGCACAAGTGTGCATGCAGACACAGGATGAATGGGAACTCGATTTGTTATTGTACTTTTGATGAAAACTGACTTTCTAGACATGAAATGTCACTTTTTTCACCTTATCATACTTTTTCATCAACTTTTGCATTTTAATGTAAACAATCATATTTCGTAATATTTTGGGTCAGAAACATTTCATAGTACTATATTATGTCTAACTATGTGAAAAAAATCAAATTGGAGTAGGTCGGGCAACTGATTATATGAGTTTGTTAGAAAAACCACTTTCCTTTGCTCCTAGCGCCTTCTCGTTCGCTCTATAGCGTTTTGAGCGGATAAAGAGCACAAGTGTGCATGCAGACACAGGATGAATGGGAACTCGATTTGTTATTGTACTTTTGATGAAAACTGACTTTCTAGACATGAAATGTCACTTTTTTCACCATATCATACTTTTTCATCAACTTTTGCATTTTAATGTAAACAATCATATTTCGTAATATTTTGATTCAGAAACATTTCATAGTACTATACTATGTCTAACTATGTGAAAAAAATCAAATTGGAGTAGGTCGGGCAACTGATTATATTAGTTTGTTAGAAAAACCACTTTCCTTTGCTCCTAGCGCCTTCTCGTTCGCTCTATAGCGTTTTGAGCGGATAAAGAGCACAAGTGTGTAAGGGGACACAGGATGAATGCGAACTAGTTTTGTTATGGTACTTTTGATTCAAACTGACTTTCTAGACATAAAATGTCACTTTTTTCACCTTATCATACTTTTTCATCAACTTTTGCATTTTAATGTAAACAATCATATTTCGTAATATTTTGGGTCAGAAACATTTCATAGTACTATACTATGTCTAACTTTGTGAAAAAAATGAAATTGGAGTATGTCGGGCAACTGATTATATTAGTTTGTTAGAAAAACCACTTTCCTTTGCTCCTAGCGCCTTCTCGTTCGCTCTATCGCGTTTTGAGCGGATAAAGAGCACAAGTGTGCATGCAGACACAGGATGAATGGGAACTCGATTTGTTATTGTACTTTTGATTCAAACTGACTTTCTAGACATGAAATGTCACTTTTTTCACCTTATCATACTTTTTCATCAACTTTTGCATTTTAATGTAAACAATCATATTTCGTAATATTTTGGGTCAGAAACATTTCATAGTACTATATTATGTCTAACTATGTGAAAAAAATCAAATTGGAGTAGGTCGGGCAACTGATTATATGAGTTTGTTAGAAAAACCACTTTCCATTGCTCCTAGCGCCTTCTCGTTCGCTCTATAGCGTTTTGAGCGGATAAAGAGCACAAGTGTGTAAGGGGACACAGGATGAATGCGAACTACTTTTGTTATGGTACTTTTGATTCAAACTGACTTTCTAGACATAAAATGTCACTTTTTTCACCTTATCATACTTTTTCATCAACTTTTGCATTTTAATGTAAACAATCATATTTCGTAATATTTTGGGTCAGAAACATTTCATAGTACTATACTATGTCTAACTATGTGAAAAAAATGAAATTGGAGTATGTCGGGCAACTGATTATATGAGTTTGTTAGAAAAACCACTTTCCTTTGCTCCTAGCGCCTTCTCGTTCGCTCTATAGCGTTTTGAGCGGATAAAGAGCACAAGTGTGCATGCAGACACAGGATGAATGGGAACTCGATTTGTTATTGTACTTTTGATTCAAACTGACTTTCTAGACATAAAATGTCACTTTTTTCACCATATCATACTTTTTCATCAACTTTTGCATTTTAATGTAAACAATCATATTTCGTAATATTTTGATTCAGAAACATTTCATAGTACTATACTATGTCTAACTATGTGAAAAAAATCAAATTGGAGTAGGTCGGGCAACTGATTATATTAGTTTGTTAGAAAAACCACTTTCCTTTGCTCCTAGCGCCTTCTCGTTCGCTCTATAGCGTTTTGAGCGGATAAAGAGCACAAGTGTGTAAGGGGACACAGGATGAATGCGAACTAGTTTTGTTATGGTACTTTTGATTCAAACTGACTTTCTAGACATAAAATGTCACTTTTTTCACCTTATCATACTTTTTCATCAACTTTTGCATTTTAATGTAAACAATCATATTTCGTAATATTTTGGGTCAGAAACATTTCATAGTACTATACTATGTCTAACTTTGTGAAAAAAATGAAATTGGAGTATGTCGGGCAACTGATTATATTAGTTTGTTAGAAAAACCACTTTCCTTTGCTCCTAGCGCCTTCTCGTTCGCTCTATAGCGTTTTGAGCGGATAAAGAGCACAAGTGTGCATGCAGACACAGGATGAATGCGAACTACTTTTGTTATGGTACTTTTTATTCAAACTGACTTTCTAGACATAAAATGTCACTTTTTTCACCTTATCATACTTTTTCATCAACTTTTGCATTTTAATGTAAACAATCATATTTCGTAATATTTTGGGTCAGAAACATTTCATAGTACTATACTATGTCTAACTTTGTGAAAAAAATCAAATTGGAGTATGTCGGGCAACTGATTATATTAGTTTGTTAGAAAAACCACTTTCCTTTGCTCCTAGCGCCTTCTCGTTCGCTGTATAGCGTTTTGAGCGGATAAAGAGCACAAGTGTGCATGCAGACACAGGATGAATGGGAACTCGATTTGTTATTGTACTTTTGATGAAAACTGACTTTCTAGACATGAAATGTCACTTTTTTCACCTTATCATACTTTTTCATCAACTTTTGCATTTTAATGTAAACAATCATATTTCGTAATATTTTGGGTCAGAAACATTTCATAGTACTATATTATGTCTAACTATGTGAAAAAAATCAAATTGGAGTAGGTCGGGCAACTGATTATATGAGTTTGTTAGAAAAACCACTTTCCTTTGCTCCTAGCGCCTTCTCGTTCGCTGTATAGCGTTTTGAGCGGATAAAGAGCACAAGTGTGTAAGGGGACACAGGATGAATGCGAACTACTTTTGTTATGGTACTTTTGATTCAAACTGACTTTCTAGACATAAAATGTCACTTTTTTCACCTTATCATACTTTTTCATCAACTTTTGCATTTTAATGTAAACAATCATATTTCGTAATATTTTGGGTCAGAAACATTTCATAGTACTATACTATGTCTAACTATGTGAAAAAAATCAAATTGGAGTATGTCGGGCAACTGATTATATTAGTTTGTTAGAAAAACCACTTTCCTTTGCTCCTAGCGCCTTCTCGTTCGCTCTATAGCGTTTTGAGCGGATAAAGAGCACAAGTGTGCATGCAGACACAGGATGAATGGGAACTCGATTTGTTATTGTACTTTTGATTCAAACTGACTTTCTAGACATGAAATGTCACTTTTTTCACCTTATCATACTTTTTCATCAACTTTTGCATTTTAATGTAAACAATCATATTTCGTAATATTTTGGGTCAGAAACATTTCATAGTACTATACTATGTCTAACTATGTGAAAAAAATCAAATTGGAGTAGGTCGAGCAACTGATTATATGAGTTTGTTAGAAAAACCACTTTCCTTTGCTCCTAGCGCCTTCTCGTTCGCTCTATAGCGTTTTGAGCGGATAAAGAGCACAAGTGTGCATGCAGACACAGGATGAATGGGAACTCGATTTGTTATTGTACTTTTGATGAAAACTGACTTTCTAGACATGAAATGTCACTTTTTTCACCTTATCATACTTTTTCATCAACTTTTGCATTTTAATGTAAACAATCATATTTCGTAATATTTTGGGTCAGAAACATTTCATAGTACTATACTATGTCTAACTATGTGAAAAAAATGAAATTGGAGTATGTCGGGCAACTGATTATATTAGTTTGTTAGAAAAACCACTTTCCTTTGCTCCTAGCGCCTTCTCGTTCGCTCTATAGCGTTTTGAGCGGATAAAGAGCACAAGTGTGTAAGGGGACACAGGATGAATGCGAACTAGTTTTGTTATGGTACTTTTGATTCAAACTGACTTTCTAGACATAAAATGTCACTTTTTTCACCTTATCATACTTTTTCATCAACTTTTGCATTTTAATGTAAACAATCATATTTCGTAATATTTTGGGTCAGAAACATTTCATAGTACTATACTATGTCTAACTTTGTGAAAAAAATCAAATTGGAGTATGTCGGGCAACTGATTATATTAGTTTGTTAGAAAAACCACTTTCCTTTGCTCCTAGCGCCTTCTCGTTCGCTCTATAGCGTTTTGAGCGGATAAAGAGCACAAGTGTGTAAGGGGACACAGGATGAATGCGAACTACTTTTGTTATGGTACTTTTGATTCAAACTGACTTTCTAGACATAAAATGTCACTTTTTTCACCTTATCATACTTTTTCATCAACTTTTGCATTTTAATGTAAACAATCATATTTCGTAATATTTTGGGTCAGAAACATTTCATAGTACTATACTATGTCTAACTATGTGAAAAAAATGAAATTGGAGTATGTCGGGCAACTGATTATATTAGTTTGTTAGAAAAACCACTTTCCTTTGCTCCTAGCGCCTTCTCGTTCGCTCTATAGCGTTTTGAGCGGATAAAGAGCACAAGTGTGCATGCAGACCCAGGATGAATGGGAACTCGATTTGTTATTGTACTTTTGATTCAAACTGACTTTCTAGACATGAAATGTCACTTTTTTCACCTTATCATACTTTTTCATCAACTTTTGCATTTTAATGTAAACAATCATATTTCGTAATATTTTGGGTCAGAAACATTTCATAGTACTATATTATGTCTAACTATGTGAAAAAAATCAAATTGGAGTAGGTCGGGCAACTGATTATATGAGTTTGTTAGAAAAACCACTTTCCTTTGCTCCTAGCGCCTTCTCGTTCGCTCTATAGCGTTTTGAGCGGATAAAGAGCACAAGTGTGTAAGGGGACACAGGATGAATGCGAACTACTTTTGTTATGGTACTTTTGATTCAAACTGACTTTCTAGACATAAAATGTCACTTTTTTCACCTTATCATACTTTTTCATCAACTTTTGCATTTTAATGTAAACAATCATATTTCGTAATATTTTGGGTCAGAAACATTTCATAGTACTATACTATGTCTAACTATGTGAAAAAAATGAAATTGGAGTATGTCGGGCAACTGATTATATGAGTTTGTTAGAAAAACCACTTTCCTTTGCTCCTAGCGCCTTCTCGTTCGCTCTATAGCGTTTTGAGCGGATAAAGAGCACAAGTGTGCATGCAGACACAGGATGAATGGGAACTCGATTTGTTATTGTACTTTTGATTCAAACTGACTTTCTAGACATAAAATGTCACTTTTTTCACCATATCATACTTTTTCATCAACTTTTGCATTTTAATGTAAACAATCATATTTCGTAATATTTTGATTCAGAAACATTTCATAGTACTATACTATGTCTAACTATGTGAAAAAAATCAAATTGGAGTAGGTCGGGCAACTGATTATATGAGTTTGTTAGAAAAACCACTTTCCTTTGCTCCTAGCGCCTTCTCGTTCGCTCTATAGCGTTTTGAGCGGATAAAGAGCACAAGTGTGTAAGGGGACACAGGATGAATGCGAACTACTTTTGTTATGGTACTTTTGATTCAAACTGACTTTCTAGACATAAAATGTCACTTTTTTCACCTTATCATACTTTTTCATCAACTTTTGCATTTTAATGTAAACAATCATATTTCGTAATATTTTGGGTCAGAAACATTTCATAGTACTATACTATGTCTAACTATGTGAAAAAAATGAAATTGGAGTATGTCGGGCAACTGATTATATTAGTTTGTTAGAAAAACCACTTTCCTTTGCTCCTAGCGCCTTCTCGTTCGCTCTATAGCGTTTTGAGCGGATAAAGAGCACAAGTGTGCATGCAGACACAGGATGAATGCGAACTAGTTTTGTTATGGTACTTTTGATTCAAACTGACTTTCTAGACATAAAATGTCACTTTTTTCACCTTATCATACTTTTTCATCAACTTTTGCATTTTAATGTAAACAATCATATTTCGTAATATTTTGGGTCAGAAACATTTCATAGTACTATACTATGTCTAACTATGTGAAAAAAATCAAATTGGAGTAGGTCGGGCAACTGATTATATGAGTTTGTTAGAAAAACCACTTTCCTTTGCTCCTAGCGCCTTCTCGTTCGCTCTATAGCGTTTTGAGCGGATAAAGAGCACAAGTGTGCATGCAGACACAGGATGAATGGGAACTCGATTTGTTATTGTACTTTTGATTCAAACTGACTTTCTAGACATAAAATGTCACTTTTTTCACCTTATCATACTTTTTCATCAACTTTTGCATTTTAATGTAAACAATCATATTTCGTAATATTTTGGGTCAGAAACATTTCATAGTACTATACTATGTCTAACTATGTGAAAAAAATCAAATTGGAGTAGGTCGGGCAACTGATTATATTAGTTTGTTAGAAAAACCACTTTCCTTTGCTCCTAGCGCCTTCTCGTTCGCTGTATAGCGTTTTGAGCGGATAAAGAGCACAAGTGTGTAAGGGGACACAGGATGAATGCGAACTCGATTTGTTATGGTACTTTTGATTCAAACTGACTTTCTAGACATAAAATGTCACTTTTTTCACCTTATCATACTTTTTCATCAACTTTTGCATTTTAATGTAAACAATCATATTTCGTAATATTTTGGGTCAGAAACATTTCATAGTACTATACTATGTCTAACTATGTGAAAAAAATCAAATTGGAGTAGGTCGGGCAACTGATTATATTAGTTTGTTAGAAAAACCACTTTCCTTTGCTCCTAGCGCCTTCTCGTTCGCTCTATAGCGTTTTGAGCGGATAAAGAGCACAAGTGTGCATGCAGACACAGGATGAATGGGAACTCGATTTGTTATTGTACTTTTGATTCAAACTGACTTTCTAGACATAAAATGTCACTTTTTTCACCTTATCATACTTTTTCATCAACTTTTGCATTTTAATGTAAACAATCATATTTCGTAATATTTTGGGTCAGAAACATTTCATAGTACTATACTATGTCTAACTATGTGAAAAAAATCAAATTGGAGTAGGTCGGGCAACTGATTATATTAGTTTGTTAGAAAAACCACTTTCCTTTGCTCCTAGCGCCTTCTCGTTCGCTCTATAGCGTTTTGAGCGGATAAAGAGCACAAGTGTGCATGCAGACACAGGATGAATGGGAACTCGATTTGTTATTGTACTTTTGATTCAAACTGACTTTCTAGACATAAAATGTCACTTTTTTCACCTTATCATACTTTTTCATCAACTTTTGCATTTTAATGTAAACAATCATATTTCGTAATATTTTGGGTCAGAAACATTTCATAGTACTATACTATGTCTAACTATGTGAAAAAAATGAAATTGGAGTATGTCGGGCAACTGATTATATGAGTTTGTTAGAAAAACCACTTTCCTTTGCTCCTAGCGCCTTCTCGTTCGCTCTATAGCGTTTTGAGCGGATAAAGAGCACAAGTGTGTAAGGGGACACAGGATGAATGCGAACTCTTTTGTTATGGTACTTTTGATTCAAACTGACTTTCTAGACATAAAATGTCACTTTTTTCACCTTATCATACTTTTTCATCAACTTTTGCATTTTAATGTAAACAATCATATTTCGTAATATTTTGGGTCAGAAACATTTCATAGTACTATACTATGTCTAACTATGTGAAAAAAATCAAATTGGAGTATGTCGGGCAACTGATTATATTAGTTTGTTAGAAAAACCACTTTCCTTTGCTCCTAGCGCCTTCTCGTTCGCTCTATAGCGTTTTGAGCGGATAAAGAGCACAAGTGTGTAAGGGGACACAGGATGAATGCGAACTACTTTTGTTATGGTACTTTTGATTCAAACTGACTTTCTAGACATAAAATGTCACTTTTTTCACCTTATCATACTTTTTCATCAACTTTTGCATTTTAATGTAAACAATCATATTTCGTAATATTTTGGGTCAGAAACATTTCATAGTACTATACTATGTCTAACTATGTGAAAAAAATGAAATTGGAGTATGTCGGGCAACTGATTATATTAGTTTGTTAGAAAAACCACTTTCCTTTGCTCCTAGCGCCTTCTCGTTCGCTCTATAGCGTTTTGAGCGGATAAAGAGCACAAGTGTGCATGCAGACACAGGATGAATGGGAACTCGATTTGTTATTGTACTTTTGATTAAAACTGACTTTCTAGACATGAAATGTCACTTTTTTCACCTTATCATACTTTTTCATCAACTTTTGCATTTTAATGTAAACAATCATATTTCGTAATATTTTGGGTCAGAAACATTTCATAGTACTATATTATGTCTAACTATGTGAAAAAAATCAAATTGGAGTAGGTCGGGCAACTGATTATATGAGTTTGTTAGAAAAACCACTTTCCTTTGCTCCTAGCGCCTTCTCGTTCGCTCTATAGCGTTTTGAGCGGATAAAGAGCACAAGTGTGTAAGGGGACACAGGATGAATGCGAACTACTTTTGTTATGGTACTTTTGATTCAAACTGACTTTCTAGACATAAAATGTCACTTTTTTCACCTTATCATACTTTTTCATCAACTTTTGCATTTTAATGTAAACAATCATATTTCGTAATATTTTGGGTCAGAAACATTTCATAGTACTATACTATGTCTAACTATGTGAAAAAAATGAAATTGGAGTATGTCGGGCAACTGATTATATTAGTTTGTTAGAAAAACCACTTTCCTTTGCTCCTAGCGCCTTCTCGTTCGCTCTATAGCGTTTTGAGCGGATAAAGAGCACAAGTGTGCATGCAGACACAGGATGAATGGGAACTCGATTTGTTATTGTACTTTTGATTCAAACTGACTTTCTAGACATGAAATGTCACTTTTTTCACCTTATCATACTTTTTCATCAACTTTTGCATTTTAATGTAAACAATCATATTTCGTAATATTTTTTGTCAGAAACATTTCATAGTACTATACTATGTCTAACTATGTGAAAAAAATCAAATTGGAGTAGGTCGGGCAACTGATTATATGAGTTTGTTAGAAAAACCACTTTCCTTTGCTCCTAGCGCCTTCTCGTTCGCTCTATAGCGTTTTGAGCGGATAAAGAGCACAAGTGTGTAAGGGGACACAGGATGAATGCGAACTACTTTTGTTATGGTACTTTTGATTCAAACTGACTTTCTAGACATAAAATGTCACTTTTTTCACCTTATCATACTTTTTCATCAACTTTTGCATTTTAATGTAAACAATCATATTTCGTAATATTTTGGGTCAGAAACATTTCATAGTACTATACTATGTCTAACTTTGTGAAAAAAATCAAATTGGAGTATGTCGGGCAACTGATTATATTAGTTTGTTAGAAAAACCACTTTCCTTTGCTCCTAGCGCCTTCTCGTTCGCTCTATGGCGTTTTGAGCGGATAAAGAGCACAAGTGTGCATGCAGACACAGGATGAATGGGAACTCGATTTGTTATTGTACTTTTGATGAAAACTGACTTTCTAGACATGAAATGTCACTTTTTTCACCTTATCATACTTTTTCATCAACTTTTGCATTTTAATGTAAACAATCATATTTCGTAATATTTTGGGTCAGAAACATTTCATAGTACTATATTATGTCTAACTATGTGAAAAAAATCAAATTGGAGTAGGTCGGGCAACTGATTATATGAGTTTGTTAGAAAAACCACTTTCCTTTGCTCCTAGCGCCTTCTCGTTCGCTGTATAGCGTTTTGAGCGGATAAAGAGCACAAGTGTGTAAGGGGACACAGGATGAATGCGAACTACTTTTGTTATGGTACTTTTGATTCAAACTGACTTTCTAGACATAAAATGTCACTTTTTTCACCTTATCATACTTTTTCATCAACTTTTGCATTTTAATGTAAACAATCATATTTCGTAATATTTTGGGTCAGAAACATTTCATAGTACTATACTATGTCTAACTATGTGAAAAAAATGAAATTGGAGTATGTCGGGCAACTGATTATATTAGTTTGTTAGAAAAACCACTTTCCTTTGCTCCTAGCGCCTTCTCGTTCGCTCTATAGCGCTTTGAGCGGATAAAGAGCACAAGTGTGCATGCAGACACAGGATGAATGGGAACTCGATTTGTTATTGTACTTTTGATGAAAACTGACTTTCTAGACATGAAATGTCACTTTTTTCACCTTATCATACTTTTTCATCAACTTTTGCATTTTAATGTAAACAATCATATTTCGTAATATTTTGGGTCAGAAACATTTCATAGTACTATACTATGTCTAACTATGTGAAAAAAATGAAATTGGAGTATGTCGGGCAACTGATTATATTAGTTTGTTAGAAAAACCACTTTCCTTTGCTCCTAGCGCCTTCTCGTTCGCTCTATAGCGTTTTGAGCGGATAAAGAGCACAAGTGTGTAAGGGTACACAGGATGAATGCGAACTAGTTTTGTTATGGTACTTTTGATTCAAACTGACTTTCTAGACATAAAATGTCACTTTTTTCACCTTATCATACTTTTTCATCAACTTTTGCATTTTAATGTAAACAATCATATTTCGTAATATTTTGGGTCAGAAACATTTCATAGTACTATACTATGTCTAACTTTGTGAAAAAAATCAAATTGGAGTATGTCGGGCAACTGATTATATTAGTTTGTTAGAAAAACCACTTTCCTTTGCTCCTAGCGCCTTCTCGTTCGCTCTATAGCGTTTTGAGCGGATAAAGAGCACAAGTGTGTAAGGGGACACAGGATGAATGCGAACTACTTTTGTTATGGTACTTTTTATTCAAACTGACTTTCTAGACATAAAATGTCACTTTTTTCACCTTATCATACTTTTTCATCAACTTTTGCATTTTAATGTAAACAATCATATTTCGTAATATTTTGGGTCAGAAACATTTCATAGTACTATACTATGTCTAACTTTGTGAAAAAAATCAAATTGGAGTATGTCGGGCAACTGATTATATTAGTTTGTTAGAAAAACCACTTTCCTTTGCTCCTAGCGCCTTCTCGTTCGCTGTATAGCGTTTTGAGCGGATAAAGAGCACAAGTGTGCATGCAGACACAGGATGAATGGGAACTCGATTTGTTATTGTACTTTTGATGAAAACTGACTTTCTAGACATGAAATGTCACTTTTTTCACCTTATCATACTTTTTCATCAACTTTTGCATTTTAATGTAAACAATCATATTTCGTAATATTTTGGGTCAGAAACATTTCATAGTACTATATTATGTCTAACTATGTGAAAAAAATCAAATTGGAGTAGGTCGGGCAACTGATTATATGAGTTTGTTAGAAAAACCACTTTCCTTTGCTCCTAGCGCCTTCTCGTTCGCTGTATAGCGTTTTGAGCGGATAAAGAGCACAAGTGTGTAAGGGGACACAGGATGAATGCGAACTACTTTTGTTATGGTACTTTTGATTCAAACTGACTTTCTAGACATAAAATGTCACTTTTTTCACCTTATCATACTTTTTCATCAACTTTTGCATTTTAATGTAAACAATCATATTTCGTAATATTTTGGGTCAGAAACATTTCATAGTACTATACTATGTCTAACTATGTGAAAAAAATGAAAGTGGAGTATGTCGGGCAACTGATTATATTAGTTTGTTAGAAAAACCACTTTCCTTTGCTCCTAGCGCCTTCTCGTTCGCTCTATAGCGCTTTGAGCGGATAAAGAGCACAAGTGTGCATGCAGACACAGGATGAATGGGAACTCGATTTGTTATTGTACTTTTGATTCAAACTGACTTTCTAGACATGAAATGTCACTTTTTTCACCTTATCATACTTTTTCATCAACTTTTGCATTTTAATGTAAACAATCATATTTCGTAATATTTTGGGTCAGAAACATTTCATAGTACTATACTATGTCTAACTATGTGAAAAAAATCAAATTGGAGTAGGTCGAGCAACTGATTATATGAGTTTGTTAGAAAAACCACTTTCCTTTGCTCCTAGCGCCTTCTCGTTCGCTCTATAGCGTTTTGAGCGGATAAAGAGCACAAGTGTGCATGCAGACACAGGATGAATGGGAACTCGATTTGTTATTGTACTTTTGATGAAAACTGACTTTCTAGACATGAAATGTCACTTTTTTCACCTTATCATACTTTTTCATCAACTTTTGCATTTTAATGTAAACAATCATATTTCGTAATATTTTGGGTCAGAAACATTTCATAGTACTATACTATGTCTAACTATGTGAAAAAAATGAAATTGGAGTATGTCGGGCAACTGATTATATTAGTTTGTTAGAAAAACCACTTTCCTTTGCTCCTAGCGCCTTCTCGTTCGCTCTATAGCGTTTTGAGCGGATAAAGAGCACAAGTGTGTAAGGGGACACAGGATGAATGCGAACTAGTTTTGTTATGGTACTTTTGATTCAAACTGACTTTCTAGACATAAAATGTCACTTTTTTCACCTTATCATACTTTTTCATCAACTTTTGCATTTTAATGTAAACAATCATATTTCGTAATATTTTGGGTCAGAAACATTTCATAGTACTATACTATGTCTAACTTTGTGAAAAAAATCAAATTGGAGTATGTCGGGCAACTGATTATATTAGTTTGTTAGAAAAACCACTTTCCTTTGCTCCTAGCGCCTTCTCGTTCGCTCTATAGCGTTTTGAGCGGATAAAGAGCACAAGTGTGTAAGGGGACACAGGATGAATGCGAACTACTTTTGTTATGGTACTTTTGATTCAAACTGACTTTCTAGACATAAAATGTCACTTTTTTCACCTTATCATACTTTTTCATCAACTTTTGCATTTTAATGTAAACAATCATATTTCGTAATATTTTGGGTCAGAAACATTTCATAGTACTATACTATGTCTAACTATGTGAAAAAAATGAAATTGGAGTATGTCGGGCAACTGATTATATTAGTTTGTTAGAAAAACCACTTTCCTTTGCTCCTAGCGCCTTCTCGTTCGCTCTATAGCGTTTTGAGCGGATAAAGAGCACAAGTGTGCATGCAGACCCAGGATGAATGGGAACTCGATTTGTTATTGTACTTTTGATGAAAACTGACTTTCTAGACATGAAATGTCACTTTTTTCACCTTATCATACTTTTTCATCAACTTTTGCATTTTAATGTAAACAATCATATTTCGTAATATTTTGGGTCAGAAACATTTCATAGTACTATATTATGTCTAACTATGTGAAAAAAATCAAATTGGAGTAGGTCGGGCAACTGATTATATGAGTTTGTTAGAAAAACCACTTTCCTTTGCTCCTAGCGCCTTCTCGTTCGCTCTATAGCGTTTTGAGCGGATAAAGAGCACAAGTGTGTAAGGGGACACAGGATGAATGCGAACTACTTTTGTTATGGTACTTTTGATTCAAACTGACTTTCTAGACATAAAATGTCACTTTTTTCACCTTATCATACTTTTTCATCAACTTTTGCATTTTAATGTAAACAATCATATTTCGTAATATTTTGGGTCAGAAACATTTCATAGTACTATACTATGTCTAACTATGTGAAAAAAATGAAATTGGAGTATGTCGGGCAACTGATTATATTAGTTTGTTAGAAAAACCACTTTCCTTTGCTCCTTGCGCCTTCTCGTTCGCTCTATAGCGTTTTGAGCGGATAAAGAGCACAAGTGTGTAAGGGGACACAGGATGAATGCGAACTAGTTTTGTTATGGTACTTTTGATTCAAACTGACTTTCTAGACATAAAATGTCACTTTTTTCACCTTATCATACTTTTTCATCAACTTTTGCATTTTAATGTAAACAATCATATTTCGTAATATTTTGGGTCAGAAACATTTCATAGTACTATACTATGTCTAACTTTGTGAAAAAAATCAAATTGGAGTATGTCGGGCAACTGATTATATTAGTTTGTTAGAAAAACCACTTTCCTTTGCTCCTAGCGCCTTCTCGTTCGCTCTATAGCGTTTTGAGCGGATAAAGAGCACAAGTGTGCATGCAGACACAGGATGAATGGGAACTCGATTTGTTATTGTACTTTTGATGAAAACTGACTTTCTAGACATGAAATGTCACTTTTTTCACCTTATCATACTTTTTCATCAACTTTTGCATTTTAATGTAAACAATCATATTTCGTAATATTTTGGGTCAGAAACATTTCATAGTACTATATTATGTCTAACTATGTGAAAAAAATCAAATTGGAGTAGGTCGGGCAACTGATTATATGAGTTTGTTAGAAAAACCACTTTCCTTTGCTCCTAGCGCCTTCTCGTTCGCTCTATAGCGTTTTGAGCGGATAAAGAGCACAAGTGTGTAAGGGGACACAGGATGAATGCGAACTACTTTTGTTATGGTACTTTTGATTCAAACTGACTTTCTAGACATAAAATGTCACTTTTTTCACCTTATCATACTTTTTCATCAACTTTTGCATTTTAATGTAAACAATCATATTTCGTAATATTTTGGGTCAGAAACATTTCATAGTACTATACTATGTCTAACTATGTGAAAAAAATGAAATTGGAGTATGTCGGGCAACTGATTATATTAGTTTGTTAGAAAAACCACTTTCCTTTGCTCCTTGCGCCTTCTCGTTCGCTCTATAGCGTTTTGAGCGGATAAAGAGCACAAGTGTGTAAGGGGACACAGGATGAATGCGAACTAGTTTTGTTATGGTACTTTTGATTCAAACTGACTTTCTAGACATAAAATGTCACTTTTTTCACCTTATCATACTTTTTCATCAACTTTTGCATTTTAATGTAAACAATCATATTTCGTAATATTTTGGGTCAGAAACATTTCATAGTACTATACTATGTCTAACTTTGTGAAAAAAATCAAATTGGAGTATGTCGGGCAACTGATTATATTAGTTTGTTAGAAAAACCACTTTCCTTTGCTCCTAGCGCCTTCTCGTTCGCTCTATAGCGTTTTGAGCGGATAAAGAGCACAAGTGTGCATGCAGACACAGGATGAATGGGAACTCGATTTGTTATTGTACTTTTGATTCAAACTGACTTTCTAGACATGAAATGTCACTTTTTTCACCTTATCATACTTTTTCATCAACTTTTGCATTTTAATGTAAACAATCATATTTCGTAATATTTTGGGTCAGAAACATTTCATAGTACTATATTATGTCTAACTATGTGAAAAAAATCAAATTGGAGTAGGTCGGGCAACTGATTATATGAGTTTGTTAGAAAAACCACTTTCCTTTGCTCCTAGCGCCTTCTCGTTCGCTCTATAGCGTTTTGAGCGGATAAAGAGCACAAGTGTGTAAGGGGACACAGGATGAATGCGAACTACTTTTGTTATGGTACTTTTGATTCAAACTGACTTTCTAGACATAAAATGTCACTTTTTTCACCTTATCATACTTTTTCATCAACTTTTGCATTTTAATGTAAACAATCATATTTCGTAATATTTTGGGTCAGAAACATTTCATAGTACTATACTATGTCTAACTATGTGAAAAAAATGAAATTGGAGTATGTCGGGCAACTGATTATATTAGTTTGTTAGAAAAACCACTTTCCTTTGCTCCTAGCGCCTTCTCGTTCGCTCTATATCGTTTTGAGCGGATAAAGAGCACAAGTGTGCATGCAGACACAGGATGAATGGGAACTCGATTTGTTATTGTACTTTTGATTCAAACTGACTTTCTAGACATGAAATGTCACTTTTTTCACCTTATCATACTTTTTCATCAACTTTTGCATTTTAATGTAAACAATCATATTTCGTAATATTTTTTTGTCAGAAACATTTCATAGTACTATACTATGTCTAACTATGTGAAAAAAATCAAATTGGAGTAGGTCGGGCAACTGATTATATTAGTTTGTTAGAAAAACCACTTTCCTTTGCTCCTAGCGCCTTCTCGTTCGCTCTATAGCGTTTTGAGCGGATAAAGAGCACAAGTGTGTAAGGGGACACAGGATGAATGCGAACTAGTTTTGTTATGGTACTTTTGATTCAAACTGACTTTCTAGACATAAAATGTCACTTTTTTCACCTTATCATACTTTTTCATCAACTTTTGCATTTTAATGTAAACAATCATATTTCGTAATATTTTGGGTCAGAAACATTTCATAGTACTATACTATGTCTAACTATGTGAAAAAAATCAAATTGGAGTAGGTCGAGCAACTGATTATGAGTTTGTTAGAAAAACCACTTTCCTTTGCTCCTAGCGCCTTCTCGTTCGCTCTATAGCGTTTTGAGCGGATAAAGAGCACAAGTGTGCATGCAGACACAGGATGAATGGGAACTCGATTTGTTATTGTACTTTTGATGAAAACTGACTTTCTAGACATGAAATGTCACTTTTTTCACCTTATCATACTTTTTCATCAACTTTTGCATTTTAATGTAAACAATCATATTTCGTAATATTTTGGGTCAGAAACATTTCATAGTACTATACTATGTCTAACTATGTGAAAAAAATGAAATTGGAGTATGTCGGGCAACTGATTATATTAGTTTGTTAGAAAAACCACTTTCCTTTGCTCCTAGCGCCTTCTCGTTCGCTCTATAGCGTTTTGAGCGGATAAAGAGCACAAGTGTGTAAGGGGACACAGGATGAATGCGAACTAGTTTTGTTATGGTACTTTTGATTCAAACTGACTTTCTAGACATAAAATGTCACTTTTTTCACCTTATCATACTTTTTCATCAACTTTTGCATTTTAATGTAAACAATCATATTTCGTAATATTTTGGGTCAGAAACATTTCATAGTACTATACTATGTCTAACTTTGTGAAAAAAATCAAATTGGAGTATGTCGGGCAACTGATTATATTAGTTTGTTAGAAAAACCACTTTCCTTTGCTCCTAGCGCCTTCTCGTTCGCTCTATAGCGTTTTGAGCGGATAAAGAGCACAAGTGTGCATGCAGACACAGGATGAATGGGAACTCGATTTGTTATTGTACTTTTGATGAAAACTGACTTTCTAGACATAAAATGTCACTTTTTTCACCTTATCATACTTTTTCATCAACTTTTGCATTTTAATGTAAACAATCATATTTCGTAATATTTTGGGTCAGAAACATTTCATAGTACTATACTATGTCTAACTATGTGAAAAAAATGAAATTGGAGTATGTCGGGCAACTGATTATATTAGTTTGTTAGAAAAACCACTTTCCTTTGCTCCTAGCGCCTTCTCGTTCGCTCTATAGCGTTTTGAGCGGATAAAGAGCACAAGTGTGCATGCAGACACAGGATGAATGGGAACTCGATTTGTTATTGTACTTTTGATTCAAACTGACTTTCTAGACATAAAATGTCACTTTTTTCACCATATCATACTTTTTCATCAACTTTTGCATTTTAATGTAAACAATCATATTTCGTAATATTTTGATTCAGAAACATTTCATAGTACTATACTATGTCTAACTATGTGAAAAAAAATCAAATTGGAGTAGGTCGGGCAACTGACTATATTAGTTTGTTAGAAAAACCACTTTCCTTTGCTCCTAGCACCTTCTCGTTCGCTCTATAGCGTTTTGAGCGGATAAAGAGCACAAGTGTGTAAGGGGACACAGGATGAATGCGAACTACTTTTGTTATGGTACTTTTGATTCAAACTGACTTTCTAGACATAAAATGTCACTTTTTTCACCTTATCATACTTTTTCATCAACTTTTGCATTTTAATGTAAACAATCATATTTCGTAATATTTTGGGTCAGAAACATTTCATAGTACTATACTATGTCTAACTATGTGAAAAAAATGAAATTGGAGTATGTCGGGCAACTGATTATATTAGTTTGTTAGAAAAACCACTTTCCTTTGCTCCTAGCGCCTTCTCGTTCGCTCTATAGCGTTTTGAGCGGATAAAGAGCACAAGTGTGCATGCAGACCCAGGATGAATGGGAACTCGATTTGTTATTGTACTTTTGATGAAAACTGACTTTCTAGACATGAAATGTCACTTTTTTCACCTTATCATACTTTTTCATCAACTTTTGCATTTTAATGTAAACAATCATATTTCGTAATATTTTGGGTCAGAAACATTTCATAGTACTATATTATGTCTAACTATGTGAAAAAAATCAAATTGGAGTAGGTCGGGCAACTGATTATATGAGTTTGTTAGAAAAACCACTTTCCTTTGCTCCTAGCGCCTTCTCGTTCGCTCTATAGCGTTTTGAGCGGATAAAGAGCACAAGTGTGTAAGGGGACACAGGATGAATGCGAACTACTTTTGTTATGGTACTTTTGATTCAAACTGACTTTCTAGACATAAAATGTCACTTTTTTCACCTTATCATACTTTTTCATCAACTTTTGCATTTTAATGTAAACAATCATATTTCGTAATATTTTGGGTCAGAAACATTTCATAGTACTATACTATGTCTAACTATGTGAAAAAAATGAAATTGGAGTATGTCGGGCAACTGATTATATTAGTTTGTTAGAAAAACCACTTTCCTTTGCTCCTTGCGCCTTCTCGTTCGCTCTATAGCGTTTTGAGCGGATAAAGAGCACAAGTGTGTAAGGGGACACAGGATGAATGCGAACTAGTTTTGTTATGGTACTTTTGATTCAAACTGACTTTCTAGACATAAAATGTCACTTTTTTCACCTTATCATACTTTTTCATCAACTTTTGCATTTTAATGTAAACAATCATATTTCGTAATATTTTGGGTCAGAAACATTTCATAGTACTATACTATGTCTAACTTTGTGAAAAAAATCAAATTGGAGTATGTCGGGCAACTGATTATATTAGTTTGTTAGAAAAACCACTTTCCTTTGCTCCTAGCGCCTTCTCGTTCGCTCTATAGCGTTTTGAGCGGATAAAGAGCACAAGTGTGCATGCAGACACAGGATGAATGGGAACTCGATTTGTTATTGTACTTTTGATTCAAACTGACTTTCTAGACATGAAATGTCACTTTTTTCACCTTATCATACTTTTTCATCAACTTTTGCATTTTAATGTAAACAATCATATTTCGTAATATTTTGGGTCAGAAACATTTCATAGTACTATATTATGTCTAACTATGTGAAAAAAATCAAATTGGAGTAGGTCGGGCAACTGATTATATGAGTTTGTTAGAAAAACCACTTTCCTTTGCTCCTAGCGCCTTCTCGTTCGCTCTATAGCGTTTTGAGCGGATAAAGAGCACAAGTGTGTAAGGGGACACAGGATGAATGCGAACTACTTTTGTTATGGTACTTTTGATTCAAACTGACTTTCTAGACATAAAATGTCACTTTTTTCACCTTATCATACTTTTTCATCAACTTTTGCATTTTAATGTAAACAATCATATTTCGTAATATTTTGGGTCAGAAACATTTCATAGTACTATACTATGTCTAACTATGTGAAAAAAATGAAATTGGAGTATGTCGGGCAACTGATTATATTAGTTTGTTAGAAAAACCACTTTCCTTTGCTCCTAGCGCCTTCTCGTTCGCTCTATATCGTTTTGAGCGGATAAAGAGCACAAGTGTGCATGCAGACACAGGATGAATGGGAACTCGATTTGTTATTGTACTTTTGATTCAAACTGACTTTCTAGACATGAAATGTCACTTTTTTCACCTTATCATACTTTTTCATCAACTTTTGCATTTTAATGTAAACAATCATATTTCGTAATATTTTTTTGTCAGAAACATTTCATAGTACTATACTATGTCTAACTATGTGAAAAAAATCAAATTGGAGTAGGTCGGGCAACTGATTATATTAGTTTGTTAGAAAAACCACTTTCCTTTGCTCCTAGCGCCTTCTCGTTCGCTCTATAGCGTTTTGAGCGGATAAAGAGCACAAGTGTGTAAGGGGACACAGGATGAATGCGAACTAGTTTTGTTATGGTACTTTTGATTCAAACTGACTTTCTAGACATAAAATGTCACTTTTTTCACCTTATCATACTTTTTCATCAACTTTTGCATTTTAATGTAAACAATCATATTTCGTAATATTTTGGGTCAGAAACATTTCATAGTACTATACTATGTCTAACTATGTGAAAAAAATCAAATTGGAGTAGGTCGAGCAACTGATTATGAGTTTGTTAGAAAAACCACTTTCCTTTGCTCCTAGCGCCTTCTCGTTCGCTCTATAGCGTTTTGAGCGGATAAAGAGCACAAGTGTGCATGCAGACACAGGATGAATGGGAACTCGATTTGTTATTGTACTTTTGATGAAAACTGACTTTCTAGACATGAAATGTCACTTTTTTCACCTTATCATACTTTTTCATCAACTTTTGCATTTTAATGTAAACAATCATATTTCGTAATATTTTGGGTCAGAAACATTTCATAGTACTATACTATGTCTAACTATGTGAAAAAAATGAAATTGGAGTATGTCGGGCAACTGATTATATTAGTTTGTTAGAAAAACCACTTTCCTTTGCTCCTAGCGCCTTCTCGTTCGCTCTATAGCGTTTTGAGCGGATAAAGAGCACAAGTGTGTAAGGGGACACAGGATGAATGCGAACTAGTTTTGTTATGGTACTTTTGATTCAAACTGACTTTCTAGACATAAAATGTCACTTTTTTCACCTTATCATACTTTTTCATCAACTTTTGCATTTTAATGTAAACAATCATATTTCGTAATATTTTGGGTCAGAAACATTTCATAGTACTATACTATGTCTAACTTTGTGAAAAAAATCAAATTGGAGTATGTCGGGCAACTGATTATATTAGTTTGTTAGAAAAACCACTTTCCTTTGCTCCTAGCGCCTTCTCGTTCGCTCTATAGCGTTTTGAGCGGATAAAGAGCACAAGTGTGCATGCAGACACAGGATGAATGGGAACTCGATTTGTTATTGTACTTTTGATGAAAACTGACTTTCTAGACATAAAATGTCACTTTTTTCACCTTATCATACTTTTTCATCAACTTTTGCATTTTAATGTAAACAATCATATTTCGTAATATTTTGGGTCAGAAACATTTCATAGTACTATACTATGTCTAACTATGTGAAAAAAATGAAATTGGAGTATGTCGGGCAACTGATTATATTAGTTTGTTAGAAAAACCACTTTCCTTTGCTCCTAGCGCCTTCTCGTTCGCTCTATAGCGTTTTGAGCGGATAAAGAGCACAAGTGTGCATGCAGACACAGGATGAATGGGAACTCGATTTGTTATTGTACTTTTGATTCAAACTGACTTTCTAGACATAAAATGTCACTTTTTTCACCATATCATACTTTTTCATCAACTTTTGCATTTTAATGTAAACAATCATATTTCGTAATATTTTGATTCAGAAACATTTCATAGTACTATACTATGTCTAACTATGTGAAAAAAAATCAAATTGGAGTAGGTCGGGCAACTGACTATATTAGTTTGTTAGAAAAACCACTTTCCTTTGCTCCTAGCACCTTCTCGTTCGCTCTATAGCGTTTTGAGCGGATAAAGAGCACAAGTGTGTAAGGGGACACAGGATGAATGCGAACTACTTTTGTTATGGTACTTTTGATTCAAACTGACTTTCTAGACATAAAATGTCACTTTTTTCACCTTATCATACTTTTTCATCAACTTTTGCATTTTAATGTAAACAATCATATTTCGTAATATTTTGGGTCAGAAACATTTCATAGTACTATACTATGTCTAACTATGTGAAAAAAATGAAATTGGAGTATGTCGGGCAACTGATTATATGAGTTTGTTAGAAAAACCACTTTCCTTTGCTCCTAGCGCCTTCTCGTTCGCTCTATAGCGTTTTGAGCGGATAAAGAGCACAAGTGTGTAAGGGGACACAGGATGAATGCGAACTACTTTTGTTATGGTACTTTTGATTCAAACTGACTTTCTAGACATAAAATGTCACTTTTTTCACCTTATCATACTTTTTCATCAACTTTTGCATTTTAATGTAAACAATCATATTTCGTAATATTTTGGGTCAGAAACATTTCATAGTACTATACTATGTCTAACTATGTGAAAAAAATGAAATTGGAGTATGTCGGGCAACTGATTATATTAGTTTGTTAGAAAAACCACTTTCCTTTGCTCCTTGCGCCTTCTCGTTCGCTCTATAGCGTTTTGAGCGGATAAAGAGCACAAGTGTGTAAGGGGACACAGGATGAATGCGAACTAGTTTTGTTATGGTACTTTTGATTCAAACTGACTTTCTAGACATAAAATGTCACTTTTTTCACCTTATCATACTTTTTCATCAACTTTTGCATTTTAATGTAAACAATCATATTTCGTAATATTTTGGGTCAGAAACATTTCATAGTACTATACTATGTCTAACTTTGTGAAAAAAATCAAATTGGAGTATGTCGGGCAACTGATTATATTAGTTTGTTAGAAAAACCACTTTCCTTTGCTCCTAGCGCCTTCTCGTTCGCTCTATAGCGTTTTGAGCGGATAAAGAGCACAAGTGTGCATGCAGACACAGGATGAATGGGAACTCGATTTGTTATTGTACTTTTGATGAAAACTGACTTTCTAGACATGAAATGTCACTTTTTTCACCTTATCATACTTTTTCATCAACTTTTGCATTTTAATGTAAACAATCATATTTCGTAATATTTTGGGTCAGAAACATTTCATAGTACTATATTATGTCTAACTATGTGAAAAAAATCAAATTGGAGTAGGTCGGGCAACTGATTATATGAGTTTGTTAGAAAAACCACTTTCCTTTGCTCCTAGCGCCTTCTCGTTCGCTCTATAGCGTTTTGAGCGGATAAAGAGCACAAGTGTGTAAGGGGACACAGGATGAATGCGAACTACTTTTGTTATGGTACTTTTGATTCAAACTGACTTTCTAGACATAAAATGTCACTTTTTTCACCTTATCATACTTTTTCATCAACTTTTGCATTTTAATGTAAACAATCATATTTCGTAATATTTTGGGTCAGAAACATTTCATAGTACTATACTATGTCTAACTATGTGAAAAAAATGAAATTGGAGTATGTCGGGCAACTGATTATATTAGTTTGTTAGAAAAACCACTTTCCTTTGCTCCTTGCGCCTTCTCGTTCGCTCTATAGCGTTTTGAGCGGATAAAGAGCACAAGTGTGTAAGGGGACACAGGATGAATGCGAACTAGTTTTGTTATGGTACTTTTGATTCAAACTGACTTTCTAGACATAAAATGTCACTTTTTTCACCTTATCATACTTTTTCATCAACTTTTGCATTTTAATGTAAACAATCATATTTCGTAATATTTTGGGTCAGAAACATTTCATAGTACTATACTATGTCTAACTTTGTGAAAAAAATCAAATTGGAGTATGTCGGGCAACTGATTATATTAGTTTGTTAGAAAAACCACTTTCCTTTGCTCCTAGCGCCTTCTCGTTCGCTCTATAGCGTTTTGAGCGGATAAAGAGCACAAGTGTGCATGCAGACCCAGGATGAATGGGAACTCGATTTGTTATTGTACTTTTGATGAAAACTGACTTTCTAGACATGAAATGTCACTTTTTTCACCTTATCATACTTTTTCATCAACTTTTGCATTTTAATGTAAACAATCATATTTCGTAATATTTTGGGTCAGAAACATTTCATAGTACTATATTATGTCTAACTATGTGAAAAAAATCAAATTGGAGTAGGTCGGGCAACTGATTATATGAGTTTGTTAGAAAAACCACTTTCCTTTGCTCCTAGCGCCTTCTCGTTCGCTCTATAGCGTTTTGAGCGGATAAAGAGCACAAGTGTGTAAGGGGACACAGGATGAATGCGAACTACTTTTGTTATGGTACTTTTGATTCAAACTGACTTTCTAGACATAAAATGTCACTTTTTTCACCTTATCATACTTTTTCATCAACTTTTGCATTTTAATGTAAACAATCATATTTCGTAATATTTTGGGTCAGAAACATTTCATAGTACTATACTATGTCTAACTATGTGAAAAAAATGAAATTGGAGTATGTCGGGCAACTGATTATATTAGTTTGTTAGAAAAACCACTTTCCTTTGCTCCTTGCGCCTTCTCGTTCGCTCTATAGCGTTTTGAGCGGATAAAGAGCACAAGTGTGTAAGGGGACACAGGATGAATGCGAACTAGTTTTGTTATGGTACTTTTGATTCAAACTGACTTTCTAGACATAAAATGTCACTTTTTTCACCTTATCATACTTTTTCATCAACTTTTGCATTTTAATGTAAACAATCATATTTCGTAATATTTTGGGTCAGAAACATTTCATAGTACTATACTATGTCTAACTTTGTGAAAAAAATCAAATTGGAGTATGTCGGGCAACTGATTATATTAGTTTGTTAGAAAAACCACTTTCCTTTGCTCCTAGCGCCTTCTCGTTCGCTCTATAGCGTTTTGAGCGGATAAAGAGCACAAGTGTGCATGCAGACACAGGATGAATGGGAACTCGATTTGTTATTGTACTTTTGATTCAAACTGACTTTCTAGACATGAAATGTCACTTTTTTCACCTTATCATACTTTTTCATCAACTTTTGCATTTTAATGTAAACAATCATATTTCGTAATATTTTTTTGTCAGAAACATTTCATAGTACTATACTATGTCTAACTATGTGAAAAAAATCAAATTGGAGTAGGTCGGGCAACTGATTATATTAGTTTGTTAGAAAAACCACTTTCCTTTGCTCCTAGCGCCTTCTCGTTCGCTCTATAGCGTTTTGAGCGGATAAAGAGCACAAGTGTGTAAGGGGACACAGGATGAATGCGAACTAGTTTTGTTATGGTACTTTTGATTCAAACTGACTTTCTAGACATAAAATGTCACTTTTTTCACCTTATCATACTTTTTCATCAACTTTTGCATTTTAATGTAAACAATCATATTTCGTAATATTTTGGGTCAGAAACATTTCATAGTACTATACTATGTCTAACTATGTGAAAAAAATCAAATTGGAGTAGGTCGAGCAACTGATTATGAGTTTGTTAGAAAAACCACTTTCCTTTGCTCCTAGCGCCTTCTCGTTCGCTCTATAGCGTTTTGAGCGGATAAAGAGCACAAGTGTGCATGCAGACACAGGATGAATGGGAACTCGATTTGTTATTGTACTTTTGATGAAAACTGACTTTCTAGACATGAAATGTCACTTTTTTCACCTTATCATACTTTTTCATCAACTTTTGCATTTTAATGTAAACAATCATATTTCGTAATATTTTGGGTCAGAAACATTTCATAGTACTATACTATGTCTAACTATGTGAAAAAAATGAAATTGGAGTATGTCGGGCAACTGATTATATTAGTTTGTTAGAAAAACCACTTTCCTTTGCTCCTAGCGCCTTCTCGTTCGCTCTATAGCGTTTTGAGCGGATAAAGAGCACAAGTGTGTAAGGGGACACAGGATGAATGCGAACTAGTTTTGTTATGGTACTTTTGATTCAAACTGACTTTCTAGACATAAAATGTCACTTTTTTCACCTTATCATACTTTTTCATCAACTTTTGCATTTTAATGTAAACAATCATATTTCGTAATATTTTGGGTCAGAAACATTTCATAGTACTATACTATGTCTAACTTTGTGAAAAAAATCAAATTGGAGTATGTCGGGCAACTGATTATATTAGTTTGTTAGAAAAACCACTTTCCTTTGCTCCTAGCGCCTTCTCGTTCGCTCTATAGCGTTTTGAGCGGATAAAGAGCACAAGTGTGCATGCAGACACAGGATGAATGGGAACTCGATTTGTTATTGTACTTTTGATGAAAACTGACTTTCTAGACATAAAATGTCACTTTTTTCACCTTATCATACTTTTTCATCAACTTTTGCATTTTAATGTAAACAATCATATTTCGTAATATTTTGGGTCAGAAACATTTCATAGTACTATACTATGTCTAACTATGTGAAAAAAATGAAATTGGAGTATGTCGGGCAACTGATTATATTAGTTTGTTAGAAAAACCACTTTCCTTTGCTCCTAGCGCCTTCTCGTTCGCTCTATAGCGTTTTGAGCGGATAAAGAGCACAAGTGTGCATGCAGACACAGGATGAATGGGAACTCGATTTGTTATTGTACTTTTGATTCAAACTGACTTTCTAGACATAAAATGTCACTTTTTTCACCATATCATACTTTTTCATCAACTTTTGCATTTTAATGTAAACAATCATATTTCGTAATATTTTGATTCAGAAACATTTCATAGTACTATACTATGTCTAACTATGTGAAAAAAAATCAAATTGGAGTAGGTCGGGCAACTGACTATATTAGTTTGTTAGAAAAACCACTTTCCTTTGCTCCTAGCACCTTCTCGTTCGCTCTATAGCGTTTTGAGCGGATAAAGAGCACAAGTGTGTAAGGGGACACAGGATGAATGCGAACTACTTTTGTTATGGTACTTTTGATTCAAACTGACTTTCTAGACATAAAATGTCACTTTTTTCACCTTATCATACTTTTTCATCAACTTTTGCATTTTAATGTAAACAATCATATTTCGTAATATTTTGGGTCAGAAACATTTCATAGTACTATACTATGTCTAACTATGTGAAAAAAATGAAATTGGAGTATGTCGGGCAACTGATTATATTAGTTTGTTAGAAAAACCACTTTCCTTTGCTCCTAGCGCCTTCTCGTTCGCTCTATAGCGTTTTGAGCGGATAAAGAGCACAAGTGTGTAAGGGGACACAGGATGAATGCGAACTACTTTTGTTATGGTACTTTTGATTCAAACTGACTTTCTAGACATAAAATGTCACTTTTTTCACCTTATCATACTTTTTCATCAACTTTTGCATTTTAATGTAAACAATCATATTTCGTAATATTTTGGGTCAGAAACATTTCATAGTACTATACTATGTCTAACTATGTGAAAAAAATGAAATTGGAGTATGTCGGGCAACTGATTATATGAGTTTGTTAGAAAAACCACTTTCCTTTGCTCCTAGCGCCTTCTCGTTCGCTCTATAGCGTTTTGAGCGGATAAAGAGCACAAGTGTGTAAGGGGACACAGGATGAATGCGAACTACTTTTGTTATGGTACTTTTGATTCAAACTGACTTTCTAGACATAAAATGTCACTTTTTTCACCTTATCATACTTTTTCATCAACTTTTGCATTTTAATGTAAACAATCATATTTCGTAATATTTTGGGTCAGAAACATTTCATAGTACTATACTATGTCTAACTATGTGAAAAAAATGAAATTGGAGTATGTCGGGCAACTGATTATATTAGTTTGTTAGAAAAACCACTTTCCTTTGCTCCTTGCGCCTTCTCGTTCGCTCTATAGCGTTTTGAGCGGATAAAGAGCACAAGTGTGTAAGGGGACACAGGATGAATGCGAACTAGTTTTGTTATGGTACTTTTGATTCAAACTGACTTTCTAGACATAAAATGTCACTTTTTTCACCTTATCATACTTTTTCATCAACTTTTGCATTTTAATGTAAACAATCATATTTCGTAATATTTTGGGTCAGAAACATTTCATAGTACTATACTATGTCTAACTTTGTGAAAAAAATCAAATTGGAGTATGTCGGGCAACTGATTATATTAGTTTGTTAGAAAAACCACTTTCCTTTGCTCCTAGCGCCTTCTCGTTCGCTCTATAGCGTTTTGAGCGGATAAAGAGCACAAGTGTGCATGCAGACACAGGATGAATGGGAACTCGATTTGTTATTGTACTTTTGATGAAAACTGACTTTCTAGACATGAAATGTCACTTTTTTCACCTTATCATACTTTTTCATCAACTTTTGCATTTTAATGTAAACAATCATATTTCGTAATATTTTGGGTCAGAAACATTTCATAGTACTATATTATGTCTAACTATGTGAAAAAAATCAAATTGGAGTAGGTCGGGCAACTGATTATATGAGTTTGTTAGAAAAACCACTTTCCTTTGCTCCTAGCGCCTTCTCGTTCGCTCTATAGCGTTTTGAGCGGATAAAGAGCACAAGTGTGTAAGGGGACACAGGATGAATGCGAACTACTTTTGTTATGGTACTTTTGATTCAAACTGACTTTCTAGACATAAAATGTCACTTTTTTCACCTTATCATACTTTTTCATCAACTTTTGCATTTTAATGTAAACAATCATATTTCGTAATATTTTGGGTCAGAAACATTTCATAGTACTATACTATGTCTAACTATGTGAAAAAAATGAAATTGGAGTATGTCGGGCAACTGATTATATTAGTTTGTTAGAAAAACCACTTTCCTTTGCTCCTTGCGCCTTCTCGTTCGCTCTATAGCGTTTTGAGCGGATAAAGAGCACAAGTGTGTAAGGGGACACAGGATGAATGCGAACTAGTTTTGTTATGGTACTTTTGATTCAAACTGACTTTCTAGACATAAAATGTCACTTTTTTCACCTTATCATACTTTTTCATCAACTTTTGCATTTTAATGTAAACAATCATATTTCGTAATATTTTGGGTCAGAAACATTTCATAGTACTATACTATGTCTAACTTTGTGAAAAAAATCAAATTGGAGTATGTCGGGCAACTGATTATATTAGTTTGTTAGAAAAACCACTTTCCTTTGCTCCTAGCGCCTTCTCGTTCGCTCTATAGCGTTTTGAGCGGATAAAGAGCACAAGTGTGCATGCAGACACAGGATGAATGGGAACTCGATTTGTTATTGTACTTTTGATTCAAACTGACTTTCTAGACATGAAATGTCACTTTTTTCACCTTATCATACTTTTTCATCAACTTTTGCATTTTAATGTAAACAATCATATTTCGTAATATTTTGGGTCAGAAACATTTCATAGTACTATACTATGTCTAACTATGTGAAAAAAATCAAATTGGAGTAGGTCGGGCAACTGATTATATTAGTTTGTTAGAAAAACCACTTTCCTTTGCTCCTAGCGCCTTCTCGTTCGCTCTATAGCGTTTTGAGCGGATAAAGAGCACAAGTGTGTAAGGGGACACAGGATGAATGCGAACTACTTTTGTTATGGTACTTTTGATTCAAACTGACTTTCTAGACATAAAATGTCACTTTTTTCACCTTATCATACTTTTTCATCAACTTTTGCATTTTAATGTAAACAATCATATTTCGTAATATTTTGGGTCAGAAACATTTCATAGTACTATACTATGTCTAACTATGTGAAAAAAATGAAATTGGAGTATGTCGGGCAACTGATTATATTAGTTTGTTAGAAAAACCACTTTCCTTTGCTCCTAGCGCCTTCTCGTTCGCTCTATATCGTTTTGAGCGGATAAAGAGCACAAGTGTGCATGCAGACACAGGATGAATGGGAACTCGATTTGTTATTGTACTTTTGATTCAAACTGACTTTCTAGACATGAAATGTCACTTTTTTCACCTTATCATACTTTTTCATCAACTTTTGCATTTTAATGTAAACAATCATATTTCGTAATATTTTTTTGTCAGAAACATTTCATAGTACTATACTATGTCTAACTATGTGAAAAAAATCAAATTGGAGTAGGTCGGGCAACTGATTATATTAGTTTGTTAGAAAAACCACTTTCCTTTGCTCCTAGCGCCTTCTCGTTCGCTCTATAGCGTTTTGAGCGGATAAAGAGCACAAGTGTGTAAGGGGACACAGGATGAATGCGAACTAGTTTTGTTATGGTACTTTTGATTCAAACTGACTTTCTAGACATAAAATGTCACTTTTTTCACCTTATCATACTTTTTCATCAACTTTTGCATTTTAATGTAAACAATCATATTTCGTAATATTTTGGGTCAGAAACATTTCATAGTACTATACTATGTCTAACTATGTGAAAAAAATCAAATTGGAGTAGGTCGAGCAACTGATTATGAGTTTGTTAGAAAAACCACTTTCCTTTGCTCCTAGCGCCTTCTCGTTCGCTCTATAGCGTTTTGAGCGGATAAAGAGCACAAGTGTGCATGCAGACACAGGATGAATGGGAACTCGATTTGTTATTGTACTTTTGATGAAAACTGACTTTCTAGACATGAAATGTCACTTTTTTCACCTTATCATACTTTTTCATCAACTTTTGCATTTTAATGTAAACAATCATATTTCGTAATATTTTGGGTCAGAAACATTTCATAGTACTATACTATGTCTAACTATGTGAAAAAAATGAAATTGGAGTATGTCGGGCAACTGATTATATTAGTTTGTTAGAAAAACCACTTTCCTTTGCTCCTAGCGCCTTCTCGTTCGCTCTATAGCGTTTTGAGCGGATAAAGAGCACAAGTGTGTAAGGGGACACAGGATGAATGCGAACTAGTTTTGTTATGGTACTTTTGATTCAAACTGACTTTCTAGACATAAAATGTCACTTTTTTCACCTTATCATACTTTTTCATCAACTTTTGCATTTTAATGTAAACAATCATATTTCGTAATATTTTGGGTCAGAAACATTTCATAGTACTATACTATGTCTAACTTTGTGAAAAAAATCAAATTGGAGTATGTCGGGCAACTGATTATATTAGTTTGTTAGAAAAACCACTTTCCTTTGCTCCTAGCGCCTTCTCGTTCGCTCTATAGCGTTTTGAGCGGATAAAGAGCACAAGTGTGCATGCAGACACAGGATGAATGGGAACTCGATTTGTTATTGTACTTTTGATGAAAACTGACTTTCTAGACATAAAATGTCACTTTTTTCACCTTATCATACTTTTTCATCAACTTTTGCATTTTAATGTAAACAATCATATTTCGTAATATTTTGGGTCAGAAACATTTCATAGTACTATACTATGTCTAACTATGTGAAAAAAATGAAATTGGAGTATGTCGGGCAACTGATTATATTAGTTTGTTAGAAAAACCACTTTCCTTTGCTCCTAGCGCCTTCTCGTTCGCTCTATATCGTTTTGAGCGGATAAAGAGCACAAGTGTGCATGCAGACACAGGATGAATGGGAACTCGATTTGTTATTGTACTTTTGATTCAAACTGACTTTCTAGACATGAAATGTCACTTTTTTCACCTTATCATACTTTTTCATCAACTTTTGCATTTTAATGTAAACAATCATATTTCGTAATATTTTTTTGTCAGAAACATTTCATAGTACTATACTATGTCTAACTATGTGAAAAAAATGAAATTGGAGTATGTCGGGCAACTGATTATATTAGTTTGTTAGAAAAACCACTTTCCTTTGCTCCTAGCGCCTTCTCGTTCGCTCTATAGCGTTTTGAGCGGATAAAGAGCACAAGTGTGTAAGGGGACACAGGATGAATGCGAACTAGTTTTGTTATGGTACTTTTGATTCAAACTGACTTTCTAGACATAAAATGTCACTTTTTTCACCTTATCATACTTTTTCATCAACTTTTGCATTTTAATGTAAACAATCATATTTCGTAATATTTTGGGTCAGAAACATTTCATAGTACTATACTATGTCTAACTTTGTGAAAAAAATCAAATTGGAGTATGTCGGGCAACTGATTATATTAGTTTGTTAGAAAAACCACTTTCCTTTGCTCCTAGCGCCTTCTCGTTCGCTCTATAGCGTTTTGAGCGGATAAAGAGCACAAGTGTGCATGCAGACACAGGATGAATGGGAACTCGATTTGTTATTGTACTTTTGATGAAAACTGACTTTCTAGACATGAAATGTCACTTTTTTCACCTTATCATACTTTTTCATCAACTTTTGCATTTTAATGTAAACAATCATATTTCGTAATATTTTGGGTCAGAAACATTTCATAGTACTATACTATGTCTAACTATGTGAAAAAAATCAAATTGGAGTAGGTCGAGCAACTGATTATATGAGTTTGTTAGAAAAACCACTTTCCTTTGCTCCTAGCGCCATCTCGTTCGCTCTATAGCGTTTTGAGCGGATAAAGAGCACAAGTGTGCATGCAGACACAGGATGAATGGGAACTCGATTTGTTATTGTACTTTTGATTCAAACTGACTTTCTAGACATGAAATGTCACTTTTTTCACCTTATCATACTTTTTCATCAACTTTTGCATTTTAATGTAAACAATCATATTTCGTAATATTTTGGGTCAGAAACATTTCATAGTACTATACTATGTCTAACTATGTGAAAAAAATCAAATTGGAGTAGGTCGAGCAACTGATTATATGAGTTTGTTAGAAAAACCACTTTCCTTTGCTCCTAGCGCCTTCTCGTTCGCTCTATAGCGTTTTGAGCGGATAAAGAGCACAAGTGTGCATGCAGACACAGGATGAATGGGAACTCGATTTGTTATTGTACTTTTGATGAAAACTGACTTTCTAGACATGAAATGTCACTTTTTTCACCTTATCATACTTTTTCATCAACTTTTGCATTTTAATGTAAACAATCATATTTCGTAATATTTTGGGTCAGAAACATTTCATAGTACTATATTATGTCTAACTATGTGAAAAAAATCAAATTGGAGTAGGTCGGGCAACTGATTATATGAGTTTGTTAGAAAAACCACTTTCCTTTGCTCCTAGCGCCTTCTCGTTCGCTCTATAGCGTTTGGAGCGGATAAAGAGCACAAGTGTGTAAGGGGACACAGGATGAATGCGAACTACTTTTGTTATGGTACTTTTGATTCAAACTGACTTTCTAGACATAAAATGTCACTTTTTTCACCTTATCATACTTTTTCATCAACTTTTGCATTTTAATGTAAACAATCATATTTCGTAATATTTTGGGTCAGAAACATTTCATAGTACTATACTATGTCTAACTATGTGAAAAAAATGAAATTGGAGTATGTCGGGCAACTGATTATATTAGTTTGTTAGAAAAACCACTTTCCTTTGCTCCTAGCGCCTTCTCGTTCGCTCTATAGCGTTTTGAGCGGATAAAGAGCACAAGTGTGTAAGGGGACACAGGATGAATGCGAACTAGTTTTGTTATGGTACTTTTGATTCAAACTGACTTTCTAGACATAAAATGTCACTTTTTTCACCTTATCATACTTTTTCATCAACTTTTGCATTTTAATGTAAACAATCATATTTCGTAATATTTTGGGTCAGAAACATTTCATAGTACTATACTATGTCTAACTATGTGAAAAAAATGAAATTGGAGTATGTCGGGCAACTGATTATATTAGTTTGTTAGAAAAACCACTTTCCTTTGCTCCTAGCGCCTTCTCGTTCGCTCTATAGCGTTTTGAGCGGATAAAGAGCACAAGTGTGCATGCAGACACAGGATGAATGGGAACTCGATTTGTTATTGTACTTTTGATTCAAACTGACTTTCTAGACATGAAATGTCACTTTTTTCACCTTATCATACTTTTTCAACAACTTTTGCATTTTAATGTAAACAATCATATTTCGTAATATTTTTTTGTCAGAAACATTTCATAGTACTATACTATGTCTAACTATGTGAAAAAAATGAAATTGGAGTAGGTCGGGCAACTGATTATATTAGTTTGTTAGAAAAACCACTTTCCTTTGCTCCTAGCGCCTTCTCGTTCGCTCTATAGCGTTTTGAGCGGATAAAGAGCACAAGTGTGTAAGGGGACACAGGATGAATGCGAACTAGTTTTGTTATGGTACTTTTGATTCAAACTGACTTTCTAGACATAAAATGTCACTTTTTTCACCTTATCATACTTTTTCATCAACTTTTGCATTTTAATGTAAACAATCATATTTCGTAATATTTTGGGTCAGAAACATTTCATAGTACTATACTATGTCTAACTATGTGAAAAAAATCAAATTGGAGTAGGTCGAGCAACTGATTATGAGTTTGTTAGAAAAACCACTTTCCTTTGCTCCTAGCGCCTTCTCGTTCGCTCTATAGCGTTTTGAGCGGATAAAGAGCACAAGTGTGCATGCAGACACAGGATGAATGGGAACTCGATTTGTTATTGTACTTTTGATGAAAACTGACTTTCTAGACATGAAATGTCACTTTTTTCACCTTATCATACTTTTTCATCAACTTTTGCATTTTAATGTAAACAATCATATTTCGTAATATTTTGGGTCAGAAACATTTCATAGTACTATACTATGTCTAACTATGTGAAAAAAATGAAATTGGAGTATATCGGGCAACTGATTATATTAGTTTGTTAGAAAAACCACTTTCCTTTGCTCCTAGCGCCTTCTCGTTCGCTCTATAGCGTTTTGAGCGGATAAAGAGCACAAGTGTGTAAGGGGACACAGGATGAATGCGAACTAGTTTTGTTATGGTACTTTTGATTCAAACTGACTTTCTAGACATAAAATGTCACTTTTTTCACCTTATCATACTTTTTCATCAACTTTTGCATTTTAATGTAAACAATCATATTTCGTAATATTTTGGGTCAGAAACATTTCATAGTACTATACTATGTCTAACTTTGTGAAAAAAATCAAATTGGAGTATGTCGGGCAACTGATTATATTAGTTTGTTAGAAAAACCACTTTCCTTTGCTCCTAGCCCCTTCTCGTTCGCTCTATAGCGTTTTGAGCGGATAAAGAGCACAAGTGTGCATGCAGACACAGGATGAATGGGAACTCGATTTGTTATTGTACTTTTGATGAAAACTGACTTTCTAGACATAAAATGTCACTTTTTTCACCTTATCATACTTTTTCATCAACGTTTGCATTTTAATGTAAACAATCATATTTCGTAATATTTTGGGTCAGAAACATTTCATAGTACCTAACTATGTGAAAAAAATGAAATTGGAGTATGTCGGGCAACTGATTATATTAGTTTGTTAGAAAAACCACTTTCCTTTGCTCCTAGCGCCTTCTCGTTCGCTCTATAGCGTTTTGAGCGGATAAAGAGCACAAGTGTGCATGCAGACACAGGATGAATGGGAACTCGATTTGTTATTGTACTTTTGATTCAAACTGACTTTCTAGACATGAAATGTCACTTTTTTCACCTTATCATACTTTTTCATCAACTTTTGCATTTTAATGTAAACAATCATATTTCGTAATATTTTGGGTCAGAAACATTTCATAGTACTATACTATGTCTAACTATGTGAAAAAAATGAAATTGGAGTATGTCGGGCAACTGATTATATTAGTTTGTTAGAAAAACCACTTTCCTTTGCTCCTTGCGCCTTCTCGTTCGCTCTATAGCGTTTTGAGCGGATAAAGAGCACAAGTGTGTAAGGGGACACAGGATGAATGCGAACTAGTTTTGTTATGGTACTTTTGATTCAAACTGACTTTCTAGACATAAAATGTCACTTTTTTCACCTTATCATACTTTTTCATCAACTTTTGCATTTTAATGTAAACAATCATATTTCGTAATATTTTGGGTCAGAAACATTTCATAGTACTATACTATGTCTAACTTTGTGAAAAAAATCAAATTGGAGTATGTCGGGCAACTGATTATATTAGTTTGTTAGAAAAACCACTTTCCTTTGCTCCTAGCGCCTTCTCGTTCGCTCTATAGCGTTTTGAGCGGATAAAGAGCACAAGTGTGCATGCAGACACAGGATGAATGGGAACTCGATTTGTTATTGTACTTTTGATGAAAACTGACTTTCTAGACATGAAATGTCACTTTTTTCACCTTATCATACTTTTTCATCAACTTTTGCATTTTAATGTAAACAATCATATTTCGTAATATTTTGGGTCAGAAACATTTCATAGTACTATATTATGTCTAACTATGTGAAAAAAATCAAATTGGAGTAGGTCGGGCAACTGATTATATGAGTTTGTTAGAAAAACCACTTTCCTTTGCTCCTAGCGCCTTCTCGTTCGCTCTATAGCGTTTTGAGCGGATAAAGAGCACAAGTGTGTAAGGGGACACAGGATGAATGCGAACTACTTTTGTTATGGTACTTTTGATTCAAACTGACTTTCTAGACATAAAATGTCACTTTTTTCACCTTATCATACTTTTTCATCAACTTTTGCATTTTAATGTAAACAATCATATTTCGTAATATTTTGGGTCAGAAACATTTCATAGTACTATACTATGTCTAACTATGTGAAAAAAATGAAATTGGAGTATGTCGGGCAACTGATTATATTAGTTTGTTAGAAAAACCACTTTCCTTTGCTCCTTGCGCCTTCTCGTTCGCTCTATAGCGTTTTGAGCGGATAAAGAGCACAAGTGTGTAAGGGGACACAGGATGAATGCGAACTAGTTTTGTTATGGTACTTTTGATTCAAACTGACTTTCTAGACATAAAATGTCACTTTTTTCACCTTATCATACTTTTTCATCAACTTTTGCATTTTAATGTAAACAATCATATTTCGTAATATTTTGGGTCAGAAACATTTCATAGTACTATACTATGTCTAACTTTGTGAAAAAAATCAAATTGGAGTATGTCGGGCAACTGATTATATTAGTTTGTTAGAAAAACCACTTTCCTTTGCTCCTAGCGCCTTCTCGTTCGCTCTATAGCGTTTTGAGCGGATAAAGAGCACAAGTGTGCATGCAGACACAGGATGAATGGGAACTCGATTTGTTATTGTACTTTTGATTCAAACTGACTTTCTAGACATGAAATGTCACTTTTTTCACCTTATCATACTTTTTCATCAACTTTTGCATTTTAATGTAAACAATCATATTTCGTAATATTTTGGGTCAGAAACATTTCATAGTACTATATTATGTCTAACTATGTGAAAAAAATCAAATTGGAGTAGGTCGGGCAACTGATTATATGAGTTTGTTAGAAAAACCACTTTCCTTTGCTCCTAGCGCCTTCTCGTTCGCTCTATAGCGTTTTGAGCGGATAAAGAGCACAAGTGTGTAAGGGGACACAGGATGAATGCGAACTACTTTTGTTATGGTACTTTTGATTCAAACTGACTTTCTAGACATAAAATGTCACTTTTTTCACCTTATCATACTTTTTCATCAACTTTTGCATTTTAATGTAAACAATCATATTTCGTAATATTTTGGGTCAGAAACATTTCATAGTACTATACTATGTCTAACTATGTGAAAAAAATGAAATTGGAGTATGTCGGGCAACTGATTATATTAGTTTGTTAGAAAAACCACTTTCCTTTGCTCCTAGCGCCTTCTCGTTCGCTCTATATCGTTTTGAGCGGATAAAGAGCACAAGTGTGCATGCAGACACAGGATGAATGGGAACTCGATTTGTTATTGTACTTTTGATTCAAACTGACTTTCTAGACATGAAATGTCACTTTTTTCACCTTATCATACTTTTTCATCAACTTTTGCATTTTAATGTAAACAATCATATTTCGTAATATTTTTTTGTCAGAAACATTTCATAGTACTATACTATGTCTAACTATGTGAAAAAAATCAAATTGGAGTAGGTCGGGCAACTGATTATATTAGTTTGTTAGAAAAACCACTTTCCTTTGCTCCTAGCGCCTTCTCGTTCGCTCTATAGCGTTTTGAGCGGATAAAGAGCACAAGTGTGTAAGGGGACACAGGATGAATGCGAACTAGTTTTGTTATGGTACTTTTGATTCAAACTGACTTTCTAGACATAAAATGTCACTTTTTTCACCTTATCATACTTTTTCATCAACTTTTGCATTTTAATGTAAACAATCATATTTCGTAATATTTTGGGTCAGAAACATTTCATAGTACTATACTATGTCTAACTATGTGAAAAAAATCAAATTGGAGTAGGTCGAGCAACTGATTATGAGTTTGTTAGAAAAACCACTTTCCTTTGCTCCTAGCGCCTTCTCGTTCGCTCTATAGCGTTTTGAGCGGATAAAGAGCACAAGTGTGCATGCAGACACAGGATGAATGGGAACTCGATTTGTTATTGTACTTTTGATGAAAACTGACTTTCTAGACATGAAATGTCACTTTTTTCACCTTATCATACTTTTTCATCAACTTTTGCATTTTAATGTAAACAATCATATTTCGTAATATTTTGGGTCAGAAACATTTCATAGTACTATACTATGTCTAACTATGTGAAAAAAATGAAATTGGAGTATGTCGGGCAACTGATTATATTAGTTTGTTAGAAAAACCACTTTCCTTTGCTCCTAGCGCCTTCTCGTTCGCTCTATAGCGTTTTGAGCGGATAAAGAGCACAAGTGTGTAAGGGGACACAGGATGAATGCGAACTAGTTTTGTTATGGTACTTTTGATTCAAACTGACTTTCTAGACATAAAATGTCACTTTTTTCACCTTATCATACTTTTTCATCAACTTTTGCATTTTAATGTAAACAATCATATTTCGTAATATTTTGGGTCAGAAACATTTCATAGTACTATACTATGTCTAACTTTGTGAAAAAAATCAAATTGGAGTATGTCGGGCAACTGATTATATTAGTTTGTTAGAAAAACCACTTTCCTTTGCTCCTAGCGCCTTCTCGTTCGCTCTATAGCGTTTTGAGCGGATAAAGAGCACAAGTGTGCATGCAGACACAGGATGAATGGGAACTCGATTTGTTATTGTACTTTTGATGAAAACTGACTTTCTAGACATAAAATGTCACTTTTTTCACCTTATCATACTTTTTCATCAACTTTTGCATTTTAATGTAAACAATCATATTTCGTAATATTTTGGGTCAGAAACATTTCATAGTACTATACTATGTCTAACTATGTGAAAAAAATGAAATTGGAGTATGTCGGGCAACTGATTATATTAGTTTGTTAGAAAAACCACTTTCCTTTGCTCCTAGCGCCTTCTCGTTCGCTCTATATCGTTTTGAGCGGATAAAGAGCACAAGTGTGCATGCAGACACAGGATGAATGGGAACTCGATTTGTTATTGTACTTTTGATTCAAACTGACTTTCTAGACATGAAATGTCACTTTTTTCACCTTATCATACTTTTTCATCAACTTTTGCATTTTAATGTAAACAATCATATTTCGTAATATTTTTTTGTCAGAAACATTTCATAGTACTATACTATGTCTAACTATGTGAAAAAAATGAAATTGGAGTATGTCGGGCAACTGATTATATTAGTTTGTTAGAAAAACCACTTTCCTTTGCTCCTAGCGCCTTCTCGTTCGCTCTATAGCGTTTTGAGCGGATAAAGAGCACAAGTGTGTAAGGGGACACAGGATGAATGCGAACTACTTTTGTTATGGTACTTTTGATTCAAACTGACTTTCTAGACATAAAATGTCACTTTTTTCACCTTATCATACTTTTTCATCAACTTTTGCATTTTAATGTAAACAATCATATTTCGTAATATTTTGGGTCAGAAACATTTCATAGTACTATACTATGTCTAACTTTGTGAAAAAAATCAAATTGGAGTATGTCGGGCAACTGATTATATTAGTTTGTTAGAAAAACCACTTTCCTTTGCTCCTAGCGCCTTCTCGTTCGCTCTATAGCGTTTTGAGCGGATAAAGAGCACAAGTGTGCATGCAGACACAGGATGAATGGGAACTCGATTTGTTATTGTACTTTTGATGAAAACTGACTTTCTAGACATGAAATGTCACTTTTTTCACCTTATCATACTTTTTCATCAACTTTTGCATTTTAATGTAAACAATCATATTTCGTAATATTTTGGGTCAGAAACATTTCATAGTACTATACTATGTCTAACTATGTGAAAAAAATCAAATTGGAGTAGGTCGAGCAACTGATTATATGAGTTTGTTAGAAAAACCACTTTCCTTTGCTCCTAGCGCCATCTCGTTCGCTCTATAGCGTTTTGAGCGGATAAAGAGCACAAGTGTGCATGCAGACACAGGATGAATGGGAACTCGATTTGTTATTGTACTTTTGATGAAAACTGACTTTCTAGACATGAAATGTCACTTTTTTCACCTTATCATACTTTTTCATCAACTTTTGCATTTTAATGTAAACAATCATATTTCGTAATATTTTGGGTCAGAAACATTTCATAGTACTATATTATGTCTAACTATGTGAAAAAAATCAAATTGGAGTAGGTCGGGCAACTGATTATATGAGTTTGTTAGAAAAACCACTTTCCTTTGCTCCTAGCGCCTTCTCGTTCGCTCTATAGCGTTTGGAGCGGATAAAGAGCACAAGTGTGTAAGGGGACACAGGATGAATGCGAACTACTTTTGTTATGGTACTTTTGATTCAAACTGACTTTCTAGACATAAAATGTCACTTTTTTCACCTTATCATACTTTTTCATCAACTTTTGCATTTTAATGTAAACAATCATATTTCGTAATATTTTGGGTCAGAAACATTTCATAGTACTATACTATGTCTAACTATGTGAAAAAAATGAAATTGGAGTATGTCGGGCAACTGATTATATTAGTTTGTTAGAAAAACCACTTTCCTTTGCTCCTAGCGCCTTCTCGTTCGCTCTATAGCGTTTTGAGCGGATAAAGAGCACAAGTGTGTAAGGGGACACAGGATGAATGCGAACTACTTTTGTTATGGTACTTTTGATTCAAACTGACTTTCTAGACATAAAATGTCACTTTTTTCACCTTATCATACTTTTTCATCAACTTTTGCATTTTAATGTAAACAATCATATTTCGTAATATTTTGGGTCAGAAACATTTCATAGTACTATACTATGTCTAACTATGTGAAAAAAATGAAATTGGAGTATGTCGGGCAACTGATTATATTAGTTTGTTAGAAAAACCACTTTCCTTTGCTCCTAGCGCCTTCTCGTTCGCTCTATAGCGTTTTGAGCGGATAAAGAGCACAAGTGTGCATGCAGACACAGGATGAATGGGAACTCGATTTGTTATTGTACTTTTGATTCAAACTGACTTTCTAGACATGAAATGTCACTTTTTTCACCTTATCATACTTTTTCATCAACTTTTGCATTTTAATGTAAACAATCATATTTCGTAATATTTTGGGTCAGAAACATTTCATAGTACTATATTATGTCTAACTATGTGAAAAAAATCAAATTGGAGTAGGTCGGGCAACTGATTATATGAGTTTGTTAGAAAAACCACTTTCCTTTGCTCCTAGCGCCTTCTCGTTCGCTCTATAGCGTTTTGAGCGGATAAAGAGCACAAGTGTGTAAGGGGACACAGGATGAATGCGAACTACTTTTGTTATGGTACTTTTGATTCAAACTGACTTTCTAGACATAAAATGTCACTTTTTTCACCTTATCATACTTTTTCATCAACTTTTGCATTTTAATGTAAACAATCATATTTCGTAATATTTTGGGTCAGAAACATTTCATAGTACTATACTATGTCTAACTATGTGAAAAAAATCAAATTGGAGTATGTCGGGCAACTGATTATATTAGTTTGTTAGAAAAACCACTTTCCTTTGCTCCTAGCGCCTTCTCGTTCGCTCTATATCGTTTTGAGCGGATAAAGAGCACAAGTGTGCATGCAGACACAGGATGAATGGGAACTCGATTTGTTATTGTACTTTTGATTCAAACTGACTTTCTAGACATGAAATGTCACTTTTTTCACCTTATCATACTTTTTCAACAACTTTTGCATTTTAATGTAAACAATCATATTTCGTAATATTTTTTTGTCAGAAACATTTCATAGTACTATACTATGTCTAACTATGTGAAAAAAATCAAATTGGAGTAGGTCGGGCAACTGATTATATTAGTTTGTTAGAAAAACCACTTTCCTTTGCTCCTAGCGCCTTCTCGTTCGCTCTATAGCGTTTTGAGCGGATAAAGAGCACAAGTGTGTAAGGGGACACAGGATGAATGCGAACTAGTTTTGTTATGGTACTTTTGATTCAAACTGACTTTCTAGACATAAAATGTCACTTTTTTCACCTTATCATACTTTTTCATCAACTTTTGCATTTTAATGTAAACAATCATATTTCGTAATATTTTGGGTCAAAAACATTTCATAGTACTATACTATGTCTAACTATGTGAAAAAAATGAAATTGGAGTATGTCGGGCAACTGATTATATTAGTTTGTTAGAAAAACCACTTTCCTTTGCTCCTAGCGCCTTCTCGTTCGCTCTATAGCGTTTTGAGCGGATAAAGAGCACAAGTGTGCATGCAGACACAGGATGAATGGGAACTCGATTTGTTATTGTACTTTTGATTCAAACTGACTTTCTAGACATGAAATGTCACTTTTTTCACCTTATCATACTTTTTCATCAACTTTTGCATTTTAATGTAAACAATCATATTTCGTAATATTTTTTTGTCAGAAACATTTCATAGTACTATACTATGTCTAACTATGTGAAAAAAATGAAATTGGAGTATGTCGGGCAACTGATTATATTAGTTTGTTAGAAAAACCACTTTCCTTTGCTCCTAGCGCCTTCTCGTTCGCTCTATAGCGTTTTGAGCGGATAAAGAGCACAAGTGTGTAAGGGGACACAGGATGAATGCGAACTAGTTTTGTTATGGTACTTTTGATTCAAACTGACTTTCTAGACATAAAATGTCACTTTTTTCACCTTATCATACTTTTTCATCAACTTTTGCATTTTAATGTAAACAATCATATTTCGTAATATTTTGGGTCAGAAACATTTCATAGTACTATACTATGTCTAACTTTGTGAAAAAAATCAAATTGGAGTATGTCGGGCAACTGATTATATTAGTTTGTTAGAAAAACCACTTTCCTTTGCTCCTAGCGCCTTCTCGTTCGCTCTATAGCGTTTTGAGCGGATAAAGAGCACAAGTGTGCATGCAGACACAGGATGAATGGGAACTCGATTTGTTATTGTACTTTTGATGAAAACTGACTTTCTAGACATGAAATGTCACTTTTTTCACCTTATCATACTTTTTCATCAACTTTTGCATTTTAATGTAAACAATCATATTTCGTAATATTTTGGGTCAGAAACATTTCATAGTACTATATTATGTCTAACTATGTGAAAAAAATCAAATTGGAGTAGGTCGGGCAACTGATTATATGAGTTTGTTAGAAAAACCACTTTCCTTTGCTCCTAGCGCCTTCTCGTTCGCTGTATAGCGTTTTGAGCGGATAAAGAGCACAAGTGTGTAAGGGGACACAGGATGAATGCGAACTACTTTTGTTATGGTACTTTTGATTCAAACTGACTTTCTAGACATAAAATGTCACTTTTTTCACCTTATCATACTTTTTCATCAACTTTTGCATTTTAATGTAAACAATCATATTTCGTAATATTTTGGGTCAGAAACATTTCATAGTACTATACTATGTCTAACTATGTGAAAAAAATCAAATTGGAGTAGGTCGAGCAACTGATTATATGAGTTTGTTAGAAAAACCACTTTCCTTTGCTCCTAGCGCCTTCTCGTTCGCTCTATAGCGTTTTGAGCGGATAAAGAGCACAAGTGTGCATGCAGACACAGGATGAATGGGAACTCGATTTGTTATTGTACTTTTGATGAAAACTGACTTTCTAGACATGAAATGTCACTTTTTTCACCTTATCATACTTTTTCATCAACTTTTGCATTTTAATGTAAACAATCATATTTCGTAATATTTTGGGTCAGAAACATTTCATAGTACTATACTATGTCTAACTATGTGAAAAAAATGAAATTGGAGTATGTCGGGCAACTGATTATATTAGTTTGTTAGAAAAACCACTTTCCTTTGCTCCTAGCGCCTTCTCGTTCGCTCTATAGCGTTTTGAGCGGATAAAGAGCACAAGTGTGTAAGGGGACACAGGATGAATGCGAACTAGTTTTGTTATGGTACTTTTGATTCAAACTGACTTTCTAGACATAAAATGTCACTTTTTTCACCTTATCATACTTTTTCATCAACTTTTGCATTTTAATGTAAACAATCATATTTCGTAATATTTTGGGTCAGAAACATTTCATAGTACTATACTATGTCTAACTTTGTGAAAAAAATCAAATTGGAGTATGTCGGGCAACTGATTATATTAGTTTGTTAGAAAAACCACTTTCCTTTGCTCCTAGCGCCTTCTCGTTCGCTCTATAGCGTTTTGAGCGGATAAAGAGCACAAGTGTGCATGCAGACACAGGATGAATGGGAACTCGATTTGTTATTGTACTTTTGATGAAAACTGACTTTCTAGACATGAAATGTCACTTTTTTCACCTTATCATACTTTTTCATCAACTTTTGCATTTTAATGTAAACAATCATATTTCGTAATATTTTGGGTCAGAAACATTTCATAGTACTATACTATGTCTAACTATGTGAAAAAAATCAAATTGGAGTAGGTCGGGCAACTGATTATATTAGTTTGTTAGAAAAACCACTTTCCTTTGCTCCTAGCGCCTTCTCGTTCGCTCTATAGCGTTTTGAGCGGATAAAGAGCACAAGTGTGTAAGGGGACACAGGATGAATGCGAACTAGTTTTGTTATGGTACTTTTGATTCAAACTGACTTTCTAGACATAAAATGTCACTTTTTTCACCTTATCATACTTTTTCATCAACTTTTGCATTTTAATGTAAACAATCATATTTCGTAATATTTTGGGTCAGAAACATTTCATAGTACTATACTATGTCTAACTATGTGAAAAAAATCAAATTGGAGTAGGTCGAGCAACTGATTATATGAGTTTGTTAGAAAAACCACTTTCCTTTGCTCCTAGCGCCTTCTCGTTCGCTCTATAGCGTTTTGAGCGGATAAAGAGCACAAGTGTGCATGCAGACACAGGATGAATGGGAACTCGATTTGTTATTGTACTTTTGATTCAAACTGACTTTCTAGACATGAAATGTCACTTTTTTCACCTTATCATACTTTTTCATCAACTTTTGCATTTTAATGTAAACAATCATATTTCGTAATATTTTGGGTCAGAAACATTTCATAGTACTATATTATGTCTAACTATGTGAAAAAAATCAAATTGGAGTAGGTCGGGCAACTGATTATATGAGTTTGTTAGAAAAACCACTTTCCTTTGCTCCTAGCGCCTTCTCGTTCGCTCTATAGCGTTTTGAGCGGATAAAGAGCACAAGTGTGTAAGGGGACACAGGATGAATGCGAACTACTTTTGTTATGGTACTTTTGATTCAAACTGACTTTCTAGACATAAAATGTCACTTTTTTCACCTTATCATACTTTTTCATCAACTTTTGCATTTTAATGTAAACAATCATATTTCGTAATATTTTAGGTCAGAAACATTTCATAGTACTATACTATGTCTAACTATGTGAAAAAAATGAAATTGGAGTATGTCGGGCAACTGATTATATTAGTTTGTTAGAAAAACCACTTTCCTTTGCTCCTAGCGCCTTCTCGTTCGCTCTATAGCGTTTTGAGCGGATAAAGAACACAAGTGTGCATGCAGACACAGGATGAATGGGAACTCGATTTGTTATTGTACTTTTGATTCAAACTGACTTTCTAGACATAAAATGTCACTTTTTTCACCATATCATACTTTTTCATCAACTTTTGCATTTTAATGTAAACAATCATATTTCGTAATATTTTGATTCAGAAACATTTCATAGTACTATACTATGTCTAACTATGTGAAAAAAATCAAATTGGAGTAGGTCGGGCAACTGATTATATTAGTTTGTCAGAAAAACCACTTTCCTTTGCTCCTAGCGCCTTCTCGTTCGCTGTATAGCGTTTTGAGCGGATAAAGAGCACAAGTGTGTAAGGGGACACAGGATGAATGCGAACTAGTTTTGTTATGGTACTTTTGATTCAAACTGACTTTCTAGGCATAAAATGTCACTTTTTTCACCTTATCATACTTTTTCATCAACTTTTGCATTTTAATGTAAACAATCATATTTCGTAATATTTTGGGTCAGAAACATTTCATAGTACTATATTATGTCTAACTATGTGAAAAAAATCAAATTGGAGTAGGTCGAGCAACTGATTATATGAGTTTGTTAGAAAAACCACTTTCCTTTGCTCCTAGCGCCTTCTCGTTCGCTCTATAGCGTTTTGAGCGGATAAAGAGCACAAGTGTGCATGCAGACACAGGATGAATGGGAACTCGATTTGTTATTGTACTTTTGATGAAAACTGACTTTCTAGACATGAAATGTCACTTTTTTCACCTTATCATACTTTTTCATCAACTTTTGCATTTTAATGTAAACAATCATATTTCGTAATATTTTGGGTCAGAAACATTTCATAGTACTATATTATGTCTAACTATGTGAAAAAAATCAAATTGGAGTAGGTCGGGCAACTGATTATATGAGTTTGTTAGAAAAACCACTTTCCTTTGCTCCTAGCGCCTTCTCGTTCGCTCTATAGCGTTTTGAGCGGATAAAGAGCACAAGTGTGTAAGGGGACACAGGATGAATGCGAACTACTTTTGTTATGGTACTTTTGATTCAAACTGACTTTCTAGACATAAAATGTCACTTTTTTCACCTTATCATACTTTTTCATCAACTTTTGCATTTTAATGTAAACAATCATATTTCGTAATATTTTGGGTCAGAAACATTTCATAGTACTATACTATGTCTAACTATGTGAAAAAAATGAAATTGGAGTATGTCCGGCAACTGATTATATTAGTTTGTTAGAAAAACCACTTTCCTTTGCTACTAGCGCCTTCTCGTTCGCTCTATAGCGTTTTGAGCGGATAAAGAGCACAAGTGTGCATGCAGACACAGGATGAATGGGAACTCGATTTGTTATTGTACTTTTGATTCAAACTGACGTTCTAGACATAAAATGTCACTTTTTTCACCATATCATACTTTTTCATCAACTTTTGCATTTTAATGTAAACAATCATATTTCGTAATATTTTGGGTCAGAAACATTTCATAGTACTATACTATGTCTAACTATGTGAAAAAAAATCAAATTGGAGTAGGTCGAGCAACTGATTATATGAGTTTGTTAGAAAAACCACTTTCCTTTGCTCCTAGCGCCTTCTCGTTCGCTCTATAGCGTTTTGAGCGGATAAAGAGCACAAGTGTGCATGCAGACACAGGATGAATGGGAACTCGATTTGTTATTGTACTTTTGATGAAAACTGACTTTCTAGACATGAAATGTCACTTTTTTCACCTTATCATACTTTTTCATCAACTTTTGCATTTTAATGTAAACAATCATATTTCGTAATATTTTGGGTCAGAAACATTTCATAGTACTATATTATGTCTAACTATGTGAAAAAAATCAAATTGGAGTAGGTCGGGCAACTGATTATATGAGTTTGTTAGAAAAACCACTTTCCTTTGCTCCTAGCGCCTTCTCGTTCGCTCTATAGCGTTTTGAGCGGATAAAGAGCACAAGTGTGTAAGGGGACACAGGATGAATGCGAACTACTTTTGTTATGGTACTTTTGATTCAAACGGACTTTCTAGACATAAAATGTCACTTTTTTCACCTTATCATACTTTTTCATCAACTTTTGCATTTTAATGTAAACAATCATATTTCGTAATATTTTGGGTCAGAAACATTTCATAGTACTATACTATGTCTAACTATGTGAAAAAAATGAAATTGGAGTATGTCGGGCAACTGATTATATTAGTTTGTTAGAAAAACCACTTTCCTTTGCTCCTAGCGCCTTCTCGTTCGCTCTATAGCGTTTTGAGCGGATAAAGAGCACAAGTGTGCATGCAGACACAGGATGAATGGGAACTCGATTTGTTATTGTACTTTTGATTCAAACTGACTTTCTAGACATAAAATGTCACTTTTTTCACCATATCATACTTTTTCATCAACTTTTGCATTTTAATGTAAACAATCATATTTCGTAATATTTTGATTCAGAAACATTTCATAGTACTATACTATGTCTAACTATGTGAAAAAAAATCAAATTGGAGTAGGTCGGGCAACTGACTATATTAGTTTGTTAGAAAAACCACTTTCCTTTGCTCCTAGCACCTTCTCGTTCGCTCTATAGCGTTTTGAGCGGATAAAGAGCACAAGTGTGTAAGGGGACACAGGATGAATGCGAACTAGTTTTGTTATGGTACTTTTGATTCAAACTGAGTTTCTAGACATAAAATGTCACTTTTTTCACCTTATCATACTTTTTCATCAACTTTTGCATTTTAATGTAAACAATCATATTTCGTAATATTTTGGGTCAGAAACATTTCATAGTACTATACTATGTCTAACTATGTGAAAAAAATCAAATTGGAGTAGGTCGAGCAACTGATTATATGAGTTTGTTAGAAAAACCACTTTCCTTTGCTCCTAGCGCCTTCTCGTTCGCTCTATAGCGTTTTGAGCGGATAAAGAGCACAAGTGTGCATGCAGACACAGGATGAATGGGAACTCGATTTGTTATTGTACTTTTGATGAAAACTGACTTTCTAGACATGAAATGTCACTTTTTTCACCTTATCATACTTTTTCATCAACTTTTGCATTTTAATGTAAACAATCATATTTCGTAATATTTTGGGTCAGAAACATTTCATAGTACTATATTATGTCTAACTATGTGAAAAAAATCAAATTGGAGTAGGTCGGGCAACTGATTATATGAGTTTGTTAGAAAAACCACTTTCCTTTGCTCCTAGCGCCTTCTCGTTCGCTCTATAGCGTTTTGAGCGGATAAAGAGCACAAGTGTGTAAGGGGACACAGGATGAATGCGAACTAGTTTTGTTATGGTACTTTTGATTCAAACTGACTTTCTAGACATAAAATGTCACTTTTTTCACCTTATCATACTTTTTCATCAACTTTTGCATTTTAATGTAAACAATCATATTTCGTAATATTTTGGGTCAGAAACATTTCATAGTACTATATTATGTCTAACTATGTGAAAAAAATCAAATTGGAGTAGGTCGAGCAACTGATTATATGAGTTTGTTAGAAAAACCACTTTCCTTTGCTCCTAGCGCCTTCTCGTTCGCTCTATAGCGTTTTGAGCGGATAAAGAGCACAAGTGTGCATGCAGACACAGGATGAATGGGAACTCGATTTGTTATTGTACTTTTGATGAAAACTGACTTTCTAGACATGAAATGTCACTTTTTTCACCTTATCATACTTTTTCATCAACTTTTGCATTTTAATGTAAACAATGATATTTCGTAATATTTTGGGTCAGAAACATTTCATAGTACTATATTATGTCTAACTATGTGAAAAAAATGAAATTGGAGTAGGTCGGGCATCTGATTATATGAGTTTGTTAGAAAAACCACTTTCCTTTGCTCCTAGCGCCTTCTCGTTCGCTCTATAGCGTTTTGAGCGGATAAAGAGCACAAGTGTGCATGCAGACACAGGATGAATGGGAACTCGATTTGTTATTGTACTTTTGATGAAAACTGACTTTCTAGACATAAAATGTCACTTTTTTCACCATATCATACTTTTTCATCAACTTTTGCATTTTAATGTAAACAATCATATTTCGTAATATTTTGATTCAGAAACATTTCATAGTACTATACTATGTCTAACTATGTGAAAAAAATCAAATTGGAGTAGGTCGGGCAACTGATTATATTAGTTTGTTAGAAAAACCACTTTCCTTTGCTCCTAGCGCCTTCTCGTTCGCTGTATAGCGTTTTGAGCGGATAAAGAGCACAAGTGTGTAAGGGGACACAGCATGAATGCGAACTAGTTTTGTTATGGTACTTTTGATTCAAACTGACTTTCTAGACATAAAATGTCACTTTTTTCACCTTATCATACTTTTTCATCAACTTTTGCATTTTAATGTAAACAATCATATTTCGTAATATTTTGGGTCAGAAACATTTCATAGTACTATACTATGTCTAACTATGTGAAAAAAATCAAATTGGAGTAGGTCGGGCAACTGATTATATTAGTTTGTTAGAAAAACCACTTTCCTTTGCTCCTAGCGCCTTCTCGTTCGCTGTATAGCGTTTTGAGCGGATAAAGAGCACAAGTGTGTAAGGGGACACAGGATGAATGCGAACTAGTTTTGTTATGGTACTTTTGATTCAAACTGACTTTCTAGACATAAAATGTCACTTTTTTCACCTTATCATACTTTTTCATCAACTTTTGCATTTTAATGTAAACAATCATATTTCGTAATATTTTGGGTCAGAAACATTTCATAGTACTATACTATGTGAAAAAAATGAAATTGGAGTATGTCGGGCAACTGATTATATTAGTTTGTTAGAAAAACCACTTTCCATTGCTCCTAGCGCCTTCTCGTTCGCTCTATAGCGTTTTGAGCGGATAAAGAGCACAAGTGTGCATGCAGACACAGGATGAATGGGAACTCGATTTGTTATTGTACTTTTGATTCAAACTGACTTTCTAGACATAAAATGTCACTTTTTTCACCATATCATACTGTTTCATCAACTTTTGCATTTTAATGTAAACAATCATATTTCGTAATATTTTGATTCAGAAACATTTCATAGTACTATACTATGTCTAACTATGTGAAAAAAATCAAATTGGAGTAGGTCGGGCAACTGATTATATTAGTTTGTTAGAAAAACCACTTTCCTTTGCTCCTAGCGCCTTCTCGTTCGCTGTATAGCGTTTTGAGCGGATAAAGAGCACAAGTGTGTAAGGGGACACAGGATGAATGCGAACTAGTTTTGTTATGGTACTTTTGATTCAAACTGACTTTCTAGACATAAAATGTCACTTTTTTCACCTTATCATACTTTTTCATCAACTTTTGCATTTTAATGTAAACAATCATATTTCGTAATATTTTGGGTCAGAAACATTTCATAGTACTATACTATGTCTAACTTTGTGAAAAAAATGAAATTGGAGTATGTCGGGCAACTGATTATATTAGTTTGTTAGAAAAACCACTTTCCTTTGCTCCTAGCGCCTTCTCGTTCGCTCTATAGCGTTTTGAGCGGATAAAGAGCACAAGTGTGCATGCAGACACAGGATGAATGGGAACTCGATTTGTTATTGTACTTTTGATGAAAACTGACTTTCTAGACATGAAATGTCACTTTTTTCACCTTATCATACTTTTTCATCAACTTTTGCATTTTAATGTAAACAATCATATTTCGTAATATTTTGGGTCAGAAACATTTCATAGTACTATACTATGTCTAACTATGTGAAAAAAATGAAATTGGAGTATGTCGGGCAACTGATTATATTAGTTTGTTAGAAAAACCACTTTCCTTTGCTCCTAGCGCCTTCTCGTTCGCTCTATAGCGTTTTGAGCGGATAAAGAGCACAAGTGTGTAAGGGGACACAGGATGAATGCGAACTAGTTTTGTTATGGTACTTTTGATTCAAACTGACTTTCTAGACATAAAATGTCACTTTTTTCACCTTATCATACTTTTTCATCAACTTTTGCATTTTAATGTAAACAATCATATTTCGTAATATTTTGGGTCAGAAACATTTCATAGTACTATACTATGTCTAACTTTGTGAAAAAAATCAAATTGGAGTATGTCGGGCAACTGATTATATTAGTTTGTTAGAAAAACCACTTTCCTTTGCTCCTAGCGCCTTCTCGTTCGCTCTATAGCGTTTTGAGCGGATAAAGAGCACAAGTGTGCATGCAGACACAGGATGAATGGGAACTCGATTTGTTATTGTACTTTTGATGAAAACTGACTTTCTAGACATAAAATGTCACTTTTTTCACCTTATCATACTTTTTCATCAACTTTTGCATTTTAATGTAAACAATCATATTTCGTAATATTTTGGGTCAGAAACATTTCATAGTACTATACTATGTCTAACTATGTGAAAAAAATGAAATTGGAGTATGTCGGGCAACTGATTATATTAGTTTGTTAGAAAAACCACTTTCCTTTGCTCCTAGCGCCTTCTCGTTCGCTCTATATCGTTTTGAGCGGATAAAGAGCACAAGTGTGCATGCAGACACAGGATGAATGGGAACTCGATTTGTTATTGTACTTTTGATTCAAACTGACTTTCTAGACATGAAATGTCACTTTTTTCACCTTATCATACTTTTTCATCAACTTTTGCATTTTAATGTAAACAATCATATTTCGTAATATTTTTTTGTCAGAAACATTTCATAGTACTATACTATGTCTAACTATGTGAAAAAAATGAAATTGGAGTATGTCGGGCAACTGATTATATTAGTTTGTTAGAAAAACCACTTTCCTTTGCTCCTAGCGCCTTCTCGTTCGCTCTATAGCGTTTTGAGCGGATAAAGAGCACAAGTGTGTAAGGGGACACAGGATGAATGCGAACTACTTTTGTTATGGTACTTTTGATTCAAACTGACTTTCTAGACATAAAATGTCACTTTTTTCACCTTATCATACTTTTTCATCAACTTTTGCATTTTAATGTAAACAATCATATTTCGTAATATTTTGGGTCAGAAACATTTCATAGTACTATACTATGTCTAACTTTGTGAAAAAAATCAAATTGGAGTATGTCGGGCAACTGATTATATTAGTTTGTTAGAAAAACCACTTTCCTTTGCTCCTAGCGCCTTCTCGTTCGCTCTATAGCGTTTTGAGCGGATAAAGAGCACAAGTGTGCATGCAGACACAGGATGAATGGGAACTCGATTTGTTATTGTACTTTTGATGAAAACTGACTTTCTAGACATGAAATGTCACTTTTTTCACCTTATCATACTTTTTCATCAACTTTTGCATTTTAATGTAAACAATCATATTTCGTAATATTTTGGGTCAGAAACATTTCATAGTACTATACTATGTCTAACTATGTGAAAAAAATCAAATTGGAGTAGGTCGAGCAACTGATTATATGAGTTTGTTAGAAAAACCACTTTCCTTTGCTCCTAGCGCCATCTCGTTCGCTCTATAGCGTTTTGAGCGGATAAAGAGCACAAGTGTGCATGCAGACACAGGATGAATGGGAACTCGATTTGTTATTGTACTTTTGATGAAAACTGACTTTCTAGACATGAAATGTCACTTTTTTCACCTTATCATACTTTTTCATCAACTTTTGCATTTTAATGTAAACAATCATATTTCGTAATATTTTGGGTCAGAAACATTTCATAGTACTATATTATGTCTAACTATGTGAAAAAAATCAAATTGGAGTAGGTCGGGCAACTGATTATATGAGTTTGTTAGAAAAACCACTTTCCTTTGCTCCTAGCGCCTTCTCGTTCGCTCTATAGCGTTTGGAGCGGATAAAGAGCACAAGTGTGTAAGGGGACACAGGATGAATGCGAACTACTTTTGTTATGGTACTTTTGATTCAAACTGACTTTCTAGACATAAAATGTCACTTTTTTCACCTTATCATACTTTTTCATCAACTTTTGCATTTTAATGTAAACAATCATATTTCGTAATATTTTGGGTCAGAAACATTTCATAGTACTATACTATGTCTAACTATGTGAAAAAAATGAAATTGGAGTATGTCGGGCAACTGATTATATTAGTTTGTTAGAAAAACCACTTTCCTTTGCTCCTAGCGCCTTCTCGTTCGCTCTATAGCGTTTTGAGCGGATAAAGAGCACAAGTGTGTAAGGGGACACAGGATGAATGCGAACTAGTTTTGTTATGGTACTTTTGATTCAAACTGACTTTCTAGACATAAAATGTCACTTTTTTCACCTTATCATACTTTTTCATCAACTTTTGCATTTTAATGTAAACAATCATATTTCGTAATATTTTGGGTCAGAAACATTTCATAGTACTATACTATGTCTAACTATGTGAAAAAAATGAAATTGGAGTATGTCGGGCAACTGATTATATTAGTTTGTTAGAAAAACCACTTTCCTTTGCTCCTAGCGCCTTCTCGTTCGCTCTATAGCGTTTTGAGCGGATAAAGAGCACAAGTGTGCATGCAGACACAGGATGAATGGGAACTCGATTTGTTATTGTACTTTTGATTCAAACTGACTTTCTAGACATGAAATGTCACTTTTTTCACCTTATCATACTTTTTCATCAACTTTTGCATTTTAATGTAAACAATCATATTTCGTAATATTTTGGGTCAGAAACATTTCATAGTACTATATTATGTCTAACTATGTGAAAAAAATCAAATTGGAGTAGGTCGGGCAACTGATTATATGAGTTTGTTAGAAAAACCACTTTCCTTTGCTCCTAGCGCCTTCTCGTTCGCTCTATAGCGTTTTGAGCGGATAAAGAGCACAAGTGTGTAAGGGGACACAGGATGAATGCGAACTACTTTTGTTATGGTACTTTTGATTCAAACTGACTTTCTAGACATAAAATGTCACTTTTTTCACCTTATCATACTTTTTCATCAACTTTTGCATTTTAATGTAAACAATCATATTTCGTAATATTTTGGGTCAGAAACATTTCATAGTACTATACTATGTCTAACTATGTGAAAAAAATCAAATTGGAGTATGTCGGGCAACTGATTATATTAGTTTGTTAGAAAAACCACTTTCCTTTGCTCCTAGCGCCTTCTCGTTCGCTCTATATCGTTTTGAGCGGATAAAGAGCACAAGTGTGCATGCAGACACAGGATGAATGGGAACTCGATTTGTTATTGTACTTTTGATTCAAACTGACTTTCTAGACATGAAATGTCACTTTTTTCACCTTATCATACTTTTTCAACAACTTTTGCATTTTAATGTAAACAATCATATTTCGTAATATTTTTTTGTCAGAAACATTTCATAGTACTATACTATGTCTAACTATGTGAAAAAAATCAAATTGGAGTAGGTCGGGCAACTGATTATATTAGTTTGTTAGAAAAACCACTTTCCTTTGCTCCTAGCGCCTTCTCGTTCGCTCTATAGCGTTTTGAGCGGATAAAGAGCACAAGTGTGTAAGGGGACACAGGATGAATGCGAACTAGTTTTGTTATGGTACTTTTGATTCAAACTGACTTTCTAGACATAAAATGTCACTTTTTTCACCTTATCATACTTTTTCATCAACTTTTGCATTTTAATGTAAACAATCATATTTCGTAATATTTTGGGTCAGAAACATTTCATAGTACTATACTATGTCTAACTATGTGAAAAAAATGAAATTGGAGTATGTCGGGCAACTGATTATATTAGTTTGTTAGAAAAACCACTTTCCTTTGCTCCTAGCGCCTTCTCGTTCGCTCTATAGCGTTTTGAGCGGATAAAGAGCACAAGTGTGCATGCAGACACAGGATGAATGGGAACTCGATTTGTTATTGTACTTTTGATTCAAACTGACTTTCTAGACATGAAATGTCACTTTTTTCACCTTATCATACTTTTTCATCAACTTTTGCATTTTAATGTAAACAATCATATTTCGTAATATTTTTTTGTCAGAAACATTTCATAGTACTATACTATGTCTAACTATGTGAAAAAAATGAAATTGGAGTATGTCGGGCAACTGATTATATTAGTTTGTTAGAAAAACCACTTTCCTTTGCTCCTAGCGCCTTCTCGTTCGCTCTATAGCGTTTTGAGCGGATAAAGAGCACAAGTGTGTAAGGGGACACAGGATGAATGCGAACTAGTTTTGTTATGGTACTTTTGATTCAAACTGACTTTCTAGACATAAAATGTCACTTTTTTCACCTTATCATACTTTTTCATCAACTTTTGCATTTTAATGTAAACAATCATATTTCGTAATATTTTGGGTCAGAAACATTTCATAGTACTATACTATGTCTAACTTTGTGAAAAAAATCAAATTGGAGTATGTCGGGCAACTGATTATATTAGTTTGTTAGAAAAACCACTTTCCTTTGCTCCTAGCGCCTTCTCGTTCGCTCTATAGCGTTTTGAGCGGATAAAGAGCACAAGTGTGCATGCAGACACAGGATGAATGGGAACTCGATTTGTTATTGTACTTTTGATGAAAACTGACTTTCTAGACATGAAATGTCACTTTTTTCACCTTATCATACTTTTTCATCAACTTTTGCATTTTAATGTAAACAATCATATTTCGTAATATTTTGGGTCAGAAACATTTCATAGTACTATATTATGTCTAACTATGTGAAAAAAATCAAATTGGAGTAGGTCGGGCAACTGATTATATGAGTTTGTTAGAAAAACCACTTTCCTTTGCTCCTAGCGCCTTCTCGTTCGCTGTATAGCGTTTTGAGCGGATAAAGAGCACAAGTGTGTAAGGGGACACAGGATGAATGCGAACTACTTTTGTTATGGTACTTTTGATTCAAACTGACTTTCTAGACATAAAATGTCACTTTTTTCACCTTATCATACTTTTTCATCAACTTTTGCATTTTAATGTAAACAATCATATTTCGTAATATTTTGGGTCAGAAACATTTCATAGTACTATACTATGTCTAACTATGTGAAAAAAATCAAATTGGAGTAGGTCGAGCAACTGATTATATGAGTTTGTTAGAAAAACCACTTTCCTTTGCTCCTAGCGCCTTCTCGTTCGCTCTATAGCGTTTTGAGCGGATAAAGAGCACAAGTGTGCATGCAGACACAGGATGAATGGGAACTCGATTTGTTATTGTACTTTTGATGAAAACTGACTTTCTAGACATGAAATGTCACTTTTTTCACCTTATCATACTTTTTCATCAACTTTTGCATTTTAATGTAAACAATCATATTTCGTAATATTTTGGGTCAGAAACATTTCATAGTACTATACTATGTCTAACTATGTGAAAAAAATGAAATTGGAGTATGTCGGGCAACTGATTATATTAGTTTGTTAGAAAAACCACTTTCCTTTGCTCCTAGCGCCTTCTCGTTCGCTCTATAGCGTTTTGAGCGGATAAAGAGCACAAGTGTGTAAGGGGACACAGGATGAATGCGAACTAGTTTTGTTATGGTACTTTTGATTCAAACTGACTTTCTAGACATAAAATGTCACTTTTTTCACCTTATCATACTTTTTCATCAACTTTTGCATTTTAATGTAAACAATCATATTTCGTAATATTTTGGGTCAGAAACATTTCATAGTACTATACTATGTCTAACTTTGTGAAAAAAATCAAATTGGAGTATGTCGGGCAACTGATTATATTAGTTTGTTAGAAAAACCACTTTCCTTTGCTCCTAGCGCCTTCTCGTTCGCTCTATAGCGTTTTGAGCGGATAAAGAGCACAAGTGTGCATGCAGACACAGGATGAATGGGAACTCGATTTGTTATTGTACTTTTGATGAAAACTGACTTTCTAGACATGAAATGTCACTTTTTTCACCTTATCATACTTTTTCATCAACTTTTGCATTTTAATGTAAACAATCATATTTCGTAATATTTTGGGTCAGAAACATTTCATAGTACTATACTATGTCTAACTATGTGAAAAAAATCAAATTGGAGTAGGTCGGGCAACTGATTATATGAGTTTGTTAGAAAAACCACTTTCCTTTGCTCCTAGCGCCTTCTCGTTCGCTCTATAGCGTTTTGAGCGGATAAAGAGCACAAGTGTGTAAGGGGACACAGGATGAATGCGAACTAGTTTTGTTATGGTACTTTTGATTCAAACTGACTTTCTAGACATAAAATGTCACTTTTTTCACCTTATCATACTTTTTCATCAACTTTTGCATTTTAATGTAAACAATCATATTTCGTAATATTTTGGGTCAGAAACATTTCATAGTACTATACTATGTCTAACTATGTGAAAAAAATCAAATTGGAGTAGGTCGAGCAACTGATTATATGAGTTTGTTAGAAAAACCACTTTCCTTTGCTCCTAGCGCCTTCTCGTTCGCTCTATAGCGTTTTGAGCGGATAAAGAGCACAAGTGTGCATGCAGACACAGGATGAATGGGAACTCGATTTGTTATTGTACTTTTGATTCAAACTGACTTTCTAGACATGAAATGTCACTTTTTTCACCTTATCATACTTTTTCATCAACTTTTGCATTTTAATGTAAACAATCATATTTCGTAATATTTTGGGTCAGAAACATTTCATAGTACTATATTATGTCTAACTATGTGAAAAAAATCAAATTGGAGTAGGTCGGGCAACTGATTATATGAGTTTGTTAGAAAAACCACTTTCCTTTGCTCCTAGCGCCTTCTCGTTCGCTCTATAGCGTTTTGAGCGGATAAAGAGCACAAGTGTGTAAGGGGACACAGGATGAATGCGAACTACTTTTGTTATGGTACTTTTGATTCAAACTGACTTTCTAGACATAAAATGTCACTTTTTTCACCTTATCATACTTTTTCATCAACTTTTGCATTTTAATGTAAACAATCATATTTCGTAATATTTTAGGTCAGAAACATTTCATAGTACTATACTATGTCTAACTATGTGAAAAAAATGAAATTGGAGTATGTCGGGCAACTGATTATATTAGTTTGTTAGAAAAACCACTTTCCTTTGCTCCTAGCGCCTTCTCGTTCGCTCTATAGCGTTTTGAGCGGATAAAGAACACAAGTGTGCATGCAGACACAGGATGAATGGGAACTCGATTTGTTATTGTACTTTTGATTCAAACTGACTTTCTAGACATAAAATGTCACTTTTTTCACCATATCATACTTTTTCATCAACTTTTGCATTTTAATGTAAACAATCATATTTCGTAATATTTTGATTCAGAAACATTTCATAGTACTATACTATGTCTAACTATGTGAAAAAAATCAAATTGGAGTAGGTCGGGCAACTGATTATATTAGTTTGTCAGAAAAACCACTTTCCTTTGCTCCTAGCGCCTTCTCGTTCGCTGTATAGCGTTTTGAGCGGATAAAGAGCACAAGTGTGTAAGGGGACACAGGATGAATGCGAACTAGTTTTGTTATGGTACTTTTGATTCAAACTGACTTTCTAGGCATAAAATGTCACTTTTTTCACCTTATCATACTTTTTCATCAACTTTTGCATTTTAATGTAAACAATCATATTTCGTAATATTTTGGGTCAGAAACATTTCATAGTACTATATTATGTCTAACTATGTGAAAAAAATCAAATTGGAGTAGGTCGAGCAACTGATTATATGAGTTTGTTAGAAAAACCACTTTCCTTTGCTCCTAGCGCCTTCTCGTTCGCTCTATAGCGTTTTGAGCGGATAAAGAGCACAAGTGTGCATGCAGACACAGGATGAATGGGAACTCGATTTGTTATTGTACTTTTGATGAAAACTGACTTTCTAGACATGAAATGTCACTTTTTTCACCTTATCATACTTTTTCATCAACTTTTGCATTTTAATGTAAACAATCATATTTCGTAATATTTTGGGTCAGAAACATTTCATAGTACTATATTATGTCTAACTATGTGAAAAAAATCAAATTGGAGTAGGTCGGGCAACTGATTATATGAGTTTGTTAGAAAAACCACTTTCCTTTGCTCCTAGCGCCTTCTCGTTCGCTCTATAGCGTTTTGAGCGGATAAAGAGCACAAGTGTGTAAGGGGACACAGGATGAATGCGAACTACTTTTGTTATGGTACTTTTGATTCAAACTGACTTTCTAGACATAAAATGTCACTTTTTTCACCTTATCATACTTTTTCATCAACTTTTGCATTTTAATGTAAACAATCATATTTCGTAATATTTTGGGTCAGAAACATTTCATAGTACTATACTATGTCTAACTATGTGAAAAAAATGAAATTGGAGTATGTCGGGCAACTGATTATATTAGTTTGTTAGAAAAACCACTTTCCTTTGCTACTAGCGCCTTCTCGTTCGCTCTATAGCGTTTTGAGCGGATAAAGAGCACAAGTGTGCATGCAGACACAGGATGAATGGGAACTCGATTTGTTATTGTACTTTTGATTCAAACTGACGTTCTAGACATAAAATGTCACTTTTTTCACCATATCATACTTTTTCATCAACTTTTGCATTTTAATGTAAACAATCATATTTCGTAATATTTTGGGTCAGAAACATTTCATAGTACTATACTATGTCTAACTATGTGAAAAAAAATCAAATTGGAGTAGGTCGAGCAACTGATTATATGAGTTTGTTAGAAAAACCACTTTCCTTTGCTCCTAGCGCCTTCTCGTTCGCTCTATAGCGTTTTGAGCGGATAAAGAGCACAAGTGTGCATGCAGACACAGGATGAATGGGAACTCGATTTGTTATTGTACTTTTGATGAAAACTGACTTTCTAGACATGAAATGTCACTTTTTTCACCTTATCATACTTTTTCATCAACTTTTGCATTTTAATGTAAACAATCATATTTCGTAATATTTTGGGTCAGAAACATTTCATAGTACTATATTATGTCTAACTATGTGAAAAAAATCAAATTGGAGTAGGTCGGGCAACTGATTATATGAGTTTGTTAGAAAAACCACTTTCCTTTGCTCCTAGCGCCTTCTCGTTCGCTCTATAGCGTTTTGAGCGGATAAAGAGCACAAGTGTGTAAGGGGACACAGGATGAATGCGAACTACTTTTGTTATGGTACTTTTGATTCAAACGGACTTTCTAGACATAAAATGTCACTTTTTTCACCTTATCATACTTTTTCATCAACTTTTGCATTTTAATGTAAACAATCATATTTCGTAATATTTTGGGTCAGAAACATTTCATAGTACTATACTATGTCTAACTATGTGAAAAAAATGAAATTGGAGTATGTCGGGCAACTGATTATATTAGTTTGTTAGAAAAACCACTTTCCTTTGCTCCTAGCGCCTTCTCGTTCGCTCTATAGCGTTTTGAGCGGATAAAGAGCACAAGTGTGCATGCAGACACAGGATGAATGGGAACTCGATTTGTTATTGTACTTTTGATTCAAACTGACTTTCTAGACATAAAATGTCACTTTTTTCACCATATCATACTTTTTCATCAACTTTTGCATTTTAATGTAAACAATCATATTTCGTAATATTTTGATTCAGAAACATTTCATAGTACTATACTATGTCTAACTATGTGAAAAAAAATCAAATTGGAGTAGGTCGGGCAACTGACTATATTAGTTTGTTAGAAAAACCACTTTCCTTTGCTCCTAGCACCTTCTCGTTCGCTCTATAGCGTTTTGAGCGGATAAAGAGCACAAGTGTGTAAGGGGACACAGGATGAATGCGAACTAGTTTTGTTATGGTACTTTTGATTCAAACTGAGTTTCTAGACATAAAATGTCACTTTTTTCACCTTATCATACTTTTTCATCAACTTTTGCATTTTAATGTAAACAATCATATTTCGTAATATTTTGGGTCAGAAACATTTCATAGTACTATACTATGTCTAACTATGTGAAAAAAATCAAATTGGAGTAGGTCGAGCAACTGATTATATGAGTTTGTTAGAAAAACCACTTTCCTTTGCTCCTAGCGCCTTCTCGTTCGCTCTATAGCGTTTTGAGCGGATAAAGAGCACAAGTGTGCATGCAGACACAGGATGAATGGGAACTCGATTTGTTATTGTACTTTTGATGAAAACTGACTTTCTAGACATGAAATGTCACTTTTTTCACCTTATCATACTTTTTCATCAACTTTTGCATTTTAATGTAAACAATCATATTTCGTAATATTTTGGGTCAGAAACATTTCATAGTACTATATTATGTCTAACTATGTGAAAAAAATCAAATTGGAGTAGGTCGGGCAACTGATTATATGAGTTTGTTAGAAAAACCACTTTCCTTTGCTCCTAGCGCCTTCTCGTTCGCTCTATAGCGTTTTGAGCGGATAAAGAGCACAAGTGTGTAAGGGGACACAGGATGAATGCGAACTAGTTTTGTTATGGTACTTTTGATTCAAACTGACTTTCTAGACATAAAATGTCACTTTTTTCACCTTATCATACTTTTTCATCAACTTTTGCATTTTAATGTAAACAATCATATTTCGTAATATTTTGGGTCAGAAACATTTCATAGTACTATATTATGTCTAACTATGTGAAAAAAATCAAATTGGAGTAGGTCGAGCAACTGATTATATGAGTTTGTTAGAAAAACCACTTTCCTTTGCTCCTAGCGCCTTCTCGTTCGCTCTATAGCGTTTTGAGCGGATAAAGAGCACAAGTGTGCATGCAGACACAGGATGAATGGGAACTCGATTTGTTATTGTACTTTTGATGAAAACTGACTTTCTAGACATGAAATGTCACTTTTTTCACCTTATCATACTTTTTCATCAACTTTTGCATTTTAATGTAAACAATGATATTTCGTAATATTTTGGGTCAGAAACATTTCATAGTACTATATTATGTCTAACTATGTGAAAAAAATGAAATTGGAGTAGGTCGGGCAACTGATTATATGAGTTTGTTAGAAAAACCACTTTCCTTTGCTCCTAGCGCCTTCTCGTTCGCTCTATAGCGTTTTGAGCGGATAAAGAGCACAAGTGTGCATGCAGACACAGGATGAATGGGAACTCGATTTGTTATTGTACTTTTGATGAAAACTGACTTTCTAGACATAAAATGTCACTTTTTTCACCATATCATACTTTTTCATCAACTTTTGCATTTTAATGTAAACAATCATATTTCGTAATATTTTGATTCAGAAACATTTCATAGTACTATACTATGTCTAACTATGTGAAAAAAATCAAATTGGAGTAGGTCGGGCAACTGATTATATTAGTTTGTTAGAAAAACCACTTTCCTTTGCTCCTAGCGCCTTCTCGTTCGCTGTATAGCGTTTTGAGCGGATAAAGAGCACAAGTGTGTAAGGGGACACAGCATGAATGCGAACTAGTTTTGTTATGGTACTTTTGATTCAAACTGACTTTCTAGACATAAAATGTCACTTTTTTCACCTTATCATACTTTTTCATCAACTTTTGCATTTTAATGTAAACAATCATATTTCGTAATATTTTGGGTCAGAAACATTTCATAGTACTATACTATGTCTAACTATGTGAAAAAAATCAAATTGGAGTAGGTCGGGCAACTGATTATATTAGTTTGTTAGAAAAACCACTTTCCTTTGCTCCTAGCGCCTTCTCGTTCGCTGTATAGCGTTTTGAGCGGATAAAGAGCACAAGTGTGTAAGGGGACACAGGATGAATGCGAACTAGTTTTGTTATGGTACTTTTGATTCAAACTGACTTTCTAGACATAAAATGTCACTTTTTTCACCTTATCATACTTTTTCATCAACTTTTGCATTTTAATGTAAACAATCATATTTCGTAATATTTTGGGTCAGAAACATTTCATAGTACTATACTATGTGAAAAAAATGAAATTGGAGTATGTCGGGCAACTGATTATATTAGTTTGTTAGAAAAACCACTTTCCATTGCTCCTAGCGCCTTCTCGTTCGCTCTATAGCGTTTTGAGCGGATAAAGAGCACAAGTGTGCATGCAGACACAGGATGAATGGGAACTCGATTTGTTATTGTACTTTTGATTCAAACTGACTTTCTAGACATAAAATGTCACTTTTTTCACCATATCATACTGTTTCATCAACTTTTGCATTTTAATGTAAACAATCATATTTCGTAATATTTTGATTCAGAAACATTTCATAGTACTATACTATGTCTAACTATGTGAAAAAAATCAAATTGGAGTAGGTCGGGCAACTGATTATATTAGTTTGTTAGAAAAACCACTTTCCTTTGCTCCTAGCGCCTTCTCGTTCGCTGTATAGCGTTTTGAGCGGATAAAGAGCACAAGTGTGTAAGGGGACACAGGATGAATGCGAACTAGTTTTGTTATGGTACTTTTGATTCAAACTGACTTTCTAGACATAAAATGTCACTTTTTTCACCTTATCATACTTTTTCATCAACTTTTGCATTTTAATGTAAACAATCATATTTCGTAATATTTTGGGTCAGAAACATTTCATAGTACTATACTATGTCTAACTTTGTGAAAAAAATGAAATTGGAGTATGTCGGGCAACTGATTATATTAGTTTGTTAGAAAAACCACTTTCCTTTGCTCCTAGCGCCTTCTCGTTCGCTCTATAGCGTTTTGAGCGGATAAAGAGCACAAGTGTGCATGCAGACACAGGATGAATGGGAACTCGATTTGTTATTGTACTTTTGATGAAAACTGACTTTCTAGACATGAAATGTCACTTTTTTCACCTTATCATACTTTTTCATCAACTTTTGCATTTTAATGTAAACAATCATATTTCGTAATATTTTGGGTCAGAAACATTTCATAGTACTATATTATGTCTAACTATGTGAAAAAAATCAAATTGGAGTAGGTCGGGCAACTGATTATATGAGTTTGTTAGAAAAACCACTTTCCTTTGCTCCTAGCGCCTTCTCGTTCGCTCTATAGCGTTTTGAGCGGATAAAGAGCACAAATGTGCATGCAGACACAGGATGAATGGGAACTCGATTTGTTATTGTACTTTTGATTCAAACTGACTTTCTAGACATAAAATGTCACTTTTTTCACCATATCATACTTTTTCATCAACTTTTGCATTTTAATGTAAACAATCATATTTCGTAATATTTTGATTCAGAAACATTTCATAGTACTATACTATGTCTAACTATGTGATAAAAATCAAATTGGAGTAGGTCGGGCAACTGATTATATTAGTTTGTTAGAAAAACCACTTTCCTTTGCTCCTAGCGCCTTCTCGTTCGCTGTATAGCGTTTTGAGCGGATAAAGAGCACAAGTGTGTAAGGGGACACAGGATGAATGCGAACTAGTTTTGTTATTGTACTTTTGATTCAAACTGACTTTCTAGACATAAAATGTCACTTTTTTCACCTTATCATACTTTTTCATCAACTTTTGCATTTTAATGTAAACAATCATATTTCGTAATATTTTGGGTCAGAAACATTTCATAGTACTATACTATGTCTAACTATGTGAAAAAAATCAAATTGGAGTAGGTCGAGCAACTGATTATATGAGTTTGTTAGAAAAACCACTTTCCTTTGCTCCTAGCGCCTTCTCGTTCGCTCTATAGCGTTTTGAGCGGATAAAGAGCACAAGTGTGCATGCAGACACAGGATGAATGGGAACTCGATTTGTTATTGTACTTTTGATGAAAACTGACTTTCTAGACATGAAATGTCACTTTTTTCACCTTATCATACTTTTTCATCAACTTTTGCATTTTAATGTAAACAATCATATTTCGTAATATTTTGGGTCAGAAACATTTCATAGTACTATATTATGTCTAACTATGTGAAAAAAATCAAATTGGAGTAGGTCGGGCAACTGATTATATGAGTTTGTTAGAAAAACCACTTTCCTTTGCTCCTAGCGCCTTCTCGTTCGCTGTATAGCGTTTTGAGCGGATAAAGAGCACAAGTGTGTAAGGGGACACAGGATGAATGCGAACTAGTTTTGTTATGGTACTTTTGATTCAAACTGACTTTCTAGACATAAAATGTCACTTTTTTCACCTTATCATACTTTTTCATCAACTTTTGCATTTTAATGTAAACAATCATATTTCGTAATATTTTGGGTCAGAAACATTTCATAGTACTATACTATGTCTAACTATGTGAAAAAAATCAAATTGGAGTAGGTCGAGCAACTGATTATATGAGTTTGTTAGAAAAACCACTTTCCTTTGCTCCTAGCGCCTTCTCGTTCGCTCTATAGCGTTTTGAGCGGATAAAGAGCACAAGTGTGCATGCAGACACAGGATGAATGGGAACTCGATTTGTTATTGTACTTTTGATGAAAACTGACTTTCTAGACATGAAATGTCACTTTTTTCACCTTATCATACTTTTTCATCAACTTTTGCATTTTAATGTAAACAATCATATTTCGTAATATTTTGGGTCAGAAACATTTCATAGTACTATACTATGTCTAACTATGTGAAAAAAATCAAATTCGAGTAGGTCGAGCAACTGATTATATGAGTTTGTTAGAAAAACCACTTTCCTTTGCTCCTAGCGCCTTCTCGTTCGCTCTATAGCGTTTTGAGCGGATAAAGAGCACAAGTGTGCATGCAGACACAGGATGAATGGGAACTCGATTTGTTATTGTACTTTTGATGAAAACTGACTTTCTAGACATGAAATGTCACTTTTTTCACCTTATCATACTTTTTCATCAACTTTTGCATTTTAATGTAAACAATCATATTTCGTAATATTTTGGGTCAGAAACATTTCATAGTACTATATTATGTCTAACTATGTGAAAAAAATCAAATTGGAGTAGGTCGGGCAACTGATTATATGAGTTTGTTAGAAAAACCACTTTCCTTTGCTCCTAGCGCCTTCTCGTTCGCTCTATAGCGTTTTGAGCGGATAAAGAGCACAAATGTGCATGCAGACACAGGATGAATGGGAACTCGATTTGTTATTGTACTTTTGATGAAAACTGACTTTCTAGACATAAAATGTCACTTTTTTCACCATATCATACTTTTTCATCAACTTTTGCATTTTAATGTAAACAATCATATTTCGTAATATTTTGGGTCAGAAACATTTCATAGTACTATACTATGTCTAACTATGTGATAAAAATCAAATTGGAGTAGGTCGGGCAACTGATTATATTAGTTTGTTAGAAAAACCACTTTCCTTTGCTCCTAGCGCCTTCTCGTTCGCTGTATAGCGTTTTGAGCGGATAAAGAGCACAAGTGTGCATGCAGACACAGGATGAATGGGAACTCGATTTGTTATTGTACTTTTGATTCAAACTGACTTTCTAGACATGAAATGTCACTTTTTTCACCTTATCATACTTTTTCAACAACTTTTGCATTTTAATGTAAACAATCATATTTCGTAATATTTTGGGTCAGAAACATTTCATAGTACTATACTATGTCTAACTATGTGAAAAAAATGAAATTGGAGTATGTCGGGCAACTGATTATATTAGTTTGTTAGAAAAACCACTTTCCTTTGCTCCTTGCGCCTTCTCGTTCGCTCTATAGCGTTTTGAGCGGATAAAGAGCACAAGTGTGTAAGGGGACACAGGATGAATGCGAACTAGTTTTGTTATGGTACTTTTGATTCAAACTGACTTTCTAGACATAAAATGTCACTTTTTTCACCTTATCATACTTTTTCATCAACTTTTGCATTTTAATGTAAACAATCATATTTCGTAATATTTTGGGTCAGAAACATTTCATAGTACTATACTATGTCTAACTATGTGAAAAAAATCAAATTGGAGTAGGTCGAGCAACTGATTATATGAGTTTGTTAGAAAAACCACTTTCCTTTGCTCCTAGCGCCTTCTCGTTCGCTCTATAGCGTTTTGAGCGGATAAAGAGCACAAGTGTGCATGCAGACACAGGATGAATGGGAACTCGATTTGTTATTGTACTTTTGATGAAAACTGACTTTCTAGACATGAAATGTCACTTTTTTCACCTTATCATACTTTTTCATCAACTTTTGCATTTTAATGTAAACAATCATATTTCGTAATATTTTGGGTCAGAAACATTTCATAGTACTATACTATGTCTAACTATGTGAAAAAAATCAAATTCGAGTAGGTCGAGCAACTGATTATATGAGTTTGTTAGAAAAACCACTTTCCTTTGCTCCTAGCGCCTTCTCGTTCGCTCTATAGCGTTTTGAGCGGATAAAGAGCACAAGTGTGCATGCAGACACAGGATGAATGGGAACTCGATTTGTTATTGTACTTTTGATGAAAACTGACTTTCTAGACATGAAATGTCACTTTTTTCACCTTATCATACTTTTTCATCAACTTTTGCATTTTAATGTAAACAATCATATTTCGTAATATTTTGGGTCAGAAACATTTCATAGTACTATATTATGTCTAACTATGTGAAAAAAATCAAATTGGAGTAGGTCGGGCAACTGATTATATGAGTTTGTTAGAAAAACCACTTTCCTTTGCTCCTAGCGCCTTCTCGTTCGCTCTATAGCGTTTTGAGCGGATAAAGAGCACAAATGTGCATGCAGACACAGGATGAATGGGAACTCGATTTGTTATTGTACTTTTGATGAAAACTGACTTTCTAGACATAAAATGTCACTTTTTTCACCGTATCATACTTTTTCATCAACTTTTGCATTTTAATGTAAACAATCATATTTCGTAATATTTTGATTCAGAAACATTTCATAGTACTATACTATGTCTAACTATGTGATAAAAATCAAATTGGAGTAGGTCGGGCAACTGATTATATTAGTTTGTTAGAAAAACCACTTTCCTTTGCTCCTAGCGCCTTCTCGTTCGCTGTATAGCGTTTTGAGCGGATAAAGAGCACAAGTGTGTAAGGGGACACAGGATGAATGCGAACTAGTTTTGTTATGGTACTTTTGATTCAAACTGACTTTCTAGACATAAAATGTCACTTTTTTCACCTTATCATACTTTTTCATCAACTTTTGCATTTTAATGTAAACAATCATATTTCGTAATATTTTGGGTCAGAAACATTTCATAGTACTTTACTATGTCTAACTATGTGAAAAAAATCAAATTGGAGTAGGTCGAGCAACTGATTATATGAGTTTGTTAGAAAAACCACTTTCCTTTGCTCCTAGCGCCTTCTCGTTCGCTCTATAGCGTTTTGAGCGGATAAAGAGCACAAGTGTGCATGCAGACACAGGATGAATGGGAACTCGATTTGTTATTGTACTTTTGATGAAAACTGACTTTCTAGACATGAAATGTCACTTTTTTCACCTTATCATACTTTTTCATCAACTTTTGCATTTTAATGTAAACAATCATATTTCGTAATATTTTGGGTCAGAAACATTTCATAGTACTATACTATGTCTAACTATGTGAAAAAAATCAAATTCGAGTAGGTCGAGCAACTGATTATATGAGTTTGTTAGAAAAACCACTTTCCTTTGCTCCTAGCGCCTTCTCGTTCGCTCTATAGCGTTTTGAGCGGATAAAGAGCACAAGTGTGCATGCAGACACAGGATGAATGGGAACTCGATTTGTTATTGTACTTTTGATGAAAACTGACTTTCTAGACATGAAATGTCACTTTTTTCACCTTATCATACTTTTTCATCAACTTTTGCATTTTAATGTAAACAATCATATTTCGTAATATTTTGGGTCAGAAACATTTCATAGTACTATATTATGTCTAACTATGTGAAAAAAATCAAATTGGAGTAGGTCGGGCAACTGATTATATGAGTTTGTTAGAAAAACCACTTTCCTTTGCTCCTAGCGCCTTCTCGTTCGCTGTATAGCGTTTTGAGCGGATAAAGAGCACAAGTGTGTAAGGGGACACAGGATGAATGCGAACTAGTTTTGTTATGGTACTTTTGATTCAAACTGACTTTCTAGACATAAAATGTCACTTTTTTCACCTTATCATACTTTTTCATCAACTTTTGCATTTTAATGTAAACAATCATATTTCGTAATATTTTGGGTCAGAAACATTTCATAGTACTATACTATGTCTAACTATGTGAAAAAAATCAAATTGGAGTAGGTCGAGCAACTGATTATATGAGTTTGTTAGAAAAACCACTTTCCTTTGCTCCTAGCGCCTTCTCGTTCGCTCTATAGCGTTTTGAGCGGATAAAGAGCACAAGTGTGCATGCAGACACAGGATGAATGGGAACTCGATTTGTTATTGTACTTTTGATGAAAACTGACTTTCTAGACATGAAATGTCACTTTTTTCACCTTATCATACTTTTTCATCAACTTTTGCATTTTAATGTAAACAATCATATTTCGTAATATTTTGGGTCAGAAACATTTCATAGTACTATACTATGTCTAACTATGTGAAAAAAATCAAATTCGAGTAGGTCGAGCAACTGATTATATGAGTTTGTTAGAAAAACCACTTTCCTTTGCTCCTAGCGCCTTCTCGTTCGCTCTATAGCGTTTTGAGCGGATAAAGAGCACAAATGTGCATGCAGACACAGGATGAATGGGAACTCGATTTGTTATTGTACTTTTGATGAAAACTGACTTTCTAGACATAAAATGTCACTTTTTTCACCATATCATACTTTTTCATCAACTTTTGCATTTTAATGTAAACAATCATATTTCGTAATATTTTGATTCAGAAACATTTCATAGTACTATACTATGTCTAACTATGTGATAAAAATCAAATTGGAGTAGGTCGGGCAACTGATTATATTAGTTTGTTAGAAAAACCACTTTCCTTTGCTCCTAGCGCCTTCTCGTTCGCTGTATAGCGTTTTGAGCGGATAAAGAGCACAAGTGTGTAAGGGGACACAGGATGAATGCGAACTAGTTTTGTTATGGTACTTTTGATGAAAACTGACTTTCTAGACATGAAATGTCACTTTTTTCACCTTATCATACTTTTTCATCAACTTTTGCATTTTAATGTAAACAATCATATTTCGTAATATTTTATGTCAGAAACATTTCATAGTACTATATTATGTCTAACTATGTGAAAAAAATCAAATTGGAGTAGGTCGGGCAACTGATTATATGAGTTTGTTAGAAAAACCACTTTCCTTTGCTCCTAGCGCCTTCTCGTTCGCTCTATAGCGTTTTGAGCGGATAAAGAGCACAAGTGTGCATGCAGACACAGGATGAATGGGAACTCGATTTGTTATTGTACTTTTGATGAAAACTGACTTTCTAGACATGAAATGTCACTTTTTTCACCTTATCATACTTTTTCATCAACTTTTGCATTTTAATGTAAACAATCATATTTCGTAATATTTTGGGTCAGAAACATTTCATAGTACTATACTATGTCTAACTATGTGAAAAAAATCAAATTGGAGTAGGTCGAGCAACTGATTATATGAGTTTGTTAGAAAAACCACTTTCCTTTGCTCCTAGCGCCTTCTCGTTCGCTCTATAGCGTTTTGAGCGGATAAAGAGCACAAGTGTGCATGCAGACACAGGATGAATGGGAACTCGATTTGTTATTGTACTTTTGATGAAAACTGACTTTCTAGACATGAAATGTCACTTTTTTCACCTTATCATACTTTTTCATCAACTTTTGCATTTTAATGTAAACAATCATATTTCGTAATATTTTGGGTCAGAAACATTTCATAGTACTATATTATGTCTAACTATGTGAAAAAAATCAAATTGGAGTAGGTCGAGCAACTGATTATATGAGTTTGTTAGAAAAACCACTTTCCTTTGCTCCTAGCGCCTTCTCGTTCGCTCTATAGCGTTTTGAGCGGATAAAGAGCACAAATGTGCATGCAGACACAGGATGAATGGGAACTCGATTTGTTATTGTACTTTTGATGAAAACTGACTTTCTAGACATAAAATGTCACTTTTTTCACCATATCATACTTTTTCATCAACTTTTGCATTTTAATGTAAACAATCATATTTCGTAATATTTTGATTCAGAAACATTTCATAGTACTATACTATGTCTAACTATGTGATAAAAATCAAATTGGAGTAGGTCGGGCAACTGATTATATTAGTTTGTTAGAAAAACCACTTTCCTTTGCTCCTAGCGCCTTCTCGTTCGCTGTATAGCGTTTTGAGCGGATAAAGAGCACAAGTGTGTAAGGGGACACAGGATGAATGCGAACTAGTTTTGTTATTGTACTTTTGATTCAAACTGACTTTCTAGACATAAAATGTCACTTTTTTCACCTTATCATACTTTTTCATCAACTTTTGCATTTTAATGTAAACAATCATATTTCGTAATATTTTGGGTCAGAAACATTTCATAGTACTATACTATGTCTAACTATGTGAAAAAAATCAAATTCGAGTAGGTCGAGCAACTGATTATATGAGTTTGTTAGAAAAACCACTTTCCTTTGCTCCTAGCGCCTTCTCGTTCGCTCTATAGCGTTTTGAGCGGATAAAGAGCACAAGTGTGCATGCAGACACAGGATGAATGGGAACTCGATTTGTTATTGTACTTTTGATGAAAACTGACTTTCTAGACATGAAATGTCACTTTTTTCACCTTATCATACTTTTTCATCAACTTTTGCATTTTAATGTAAACAATCATATTTCGTAATATTTTGGGTCAGAAACATTTCATAGTACTATATTATGTCTAACTATGTGAAAAAAATCAAATTGGAGTAGGTCGGGCAACTGATTATATGAGTTTGTTAGAAAAACCACTTTCCTTTGCTCCTAGCGCCTTCTCGTTCGCTCTATAGCGTTTTGAGCGGATAAAGAGCACAAATGTGCATGCAGACACAGGATGAATGGGAACTCGATTTGTTATTGTACTTTTGATGAAAACTGACTTTCTAGACATAAAATGTCACTTTTTTCACCATATCCTACTTTTTCATCAACTTTTGCATTTTAATGTAAACAATCATATTTCGTAATATTTTGATTCAGAAACATTTCATAGTACTATACTATGTCTAACTATGTGATAAAAATCAAATTGGAGTAGGTCGGGCAACTGATTATATTAGTTTGTTAGAAAAACCACTTTCCTTTGCTCCTAGCGCCTTCTCGTTCGCTGTATAGCGTTTTGAGCGGATAAAGAGCACAAGTGTGTAAGGGGACACAGGATGAATGCGAACTAGTTTTGTTATGGTACTTTTGATTCAAACTGACTTTCTAGACATAAAATGTCACTTTTTTCACCTTATCATACTTTTTCATGAACTTTTGCATTTTAATGTAAACAATCATATTTCGTAATATTTTGGGTCAGAAACATTTCATAGTACTATACTATGTCTAACTATGTGAAAAAAATCAAATTGGAGTAGGTCGAGCAACTGATTATATGAGTTTGTTAGAAAAACCACTTTCCTTTGCTCCTAGCGCCTTCTCGTTCGCTCTATAGCGTTTTGAGCGGATAAAGAGCACAAGTGTGCATGCAGACACAGGATGAATGGGAACTCGATTTGTTATTGTACTTTTGATGAAAACTGACTTTCTAGACATGAAATGTCACTTTTTTCACCTTATCATACTTTTTCATCAACTTTTGCATTTTAATGTAAACAATCATATTTCGTAATATTTTGGGTCAGAAACATTTCATAGTACTATACTATGTCTAACTATGTGAAAAAAATCAAATTGGAGTAGGTCGAGCAACTGATTATATGAGTTTGTTAGAAAAACCACTTTCCTTTGCTCCTAGCGCCTTCTCGTTCGCTCTATAGCGTTTTGAGCGGATAAAGAGCACAAGTGTGCATGCAGACACAGGATGAATGGGAACTCGATTTGTTATTGTACTTTTGATGAAAACTGACTTTCTAGACATGAAATGTCACTTTTTTCACCTTATCATACTTTTTCATCAACTTTTGCATTTTAATGTAAACAATCATATTTCGTAATATTTTGGGTCAGAAACATTTCATAGTACTATACTATGTCTAACTAGGTGAAAAAAATCAAATTGGAGTAGGTCGAGCAACTGATTATATGAGTTTGTTAGAAAAACCACTTTCCTTTGCTCCTAGCGCCTTCTCGTTCGCTCTATAGCGTTTTGAGCGGATAAAGAGCACAAGTGTGCATGCAGACACAGGATGAATGGGAACTCGATTTGTTATTGTACTTTTGATGAAAACTGACTTTCTAGACATGAAATGTCACTTTTTTCACCTTATCATACTTTTTCATCAACTTTTGCATTTTAATGTAAACAATCATATTTCGTAATATTTTGGGTCAGAAACATTTCATAGTACTATACTATGTCTAACTATGTGAAAAAAATCAAATTGGAGTAGGTCGAGCAACTGATTATATGAGTTTGTTAGAAAAACCACTTTCCTTTGCTCCTAGCGCCTTCTCGTTCGCTCTATAGCGTTTTGAGCGGATAAAGAGCACAAGTGTGCATGCAGACACAGGATGAATGGGAACTCGATTTGTTATTGTACTTTTGATGAAAACTGACTTTCTAGACATGAAATGTCACTTTTTTCACCTTATCATACTTTTTCATCAACTTTTGCATTTTAATGTAAACAATCATATTTCGTAATATTTTGGGTCAGAAACATTTCATAGTACTATATTATGTCTAACTATGTGAAAAAAATCAAATTGGAGTAGGTCGGGCAACTGATTATATGAGTTTGTTAGAAAAACCACTTTCCTTTGCTCCTAGCGCCTTCTCGTTCGCTCTATAGCGTTTTGAGCGGATAAAGAGCACAAATATGCATGCAGACACAGGATGAATGGGAACTCGATTTGTTATTGTACTTTTGATGAAAACTGACTTTCTAGACATAAAATGTCACTTTTTTCACCATATCATACTTTTTCATCAACTTTTGCATTTTAATGTAAACAATCATATTTCGTAATATTTTGATTCAGAAACATTTCATAGTACTATACTATGTCTAACTATGTGATAAAAATCAAATTGGAGTAGGTCGGGCAACTGATTATATTAGTTTGTTAGAAAAACCACTTTCCTTTGCTCCTAGCGCCTTCTCGTTCGCTGTATAGCGTTTTGAGCGGATAAAGAGCACAAGTGTGTAAGGGGACACAGGATGAATGCGAACTAGTTTTGTTATGGTACTTTTGATTCAAACTGACTTTCTAGACATAAAATGTCACTTTTTTCACCTTATCATACTTTTTCATCAACTTTTGCATTTTAATGTAAACAATCATATTTCGTAATATTTTGGGTCAGAAACATTTCATAGTACTATACTATGTCTAACTATGTGAAAAAAATCAAATTGGAGTAGGTCGAGCAACTGATTATATGAGTTTGTTAGAAAAACCACTTTCCTTTGCTCCTAGCGCCTTCTCGTTCGCTCTATAGCGTTTTGAGCGGATAAAGAGCACAAGTGTGCATGCAGACACAGGATGAATGGGAACTCGATTTGTTATTGTACTTTTGATGAAAACTGACTTTCTAGACATGAAATGTCACTTTTTTCACCTTATCATACTTTTTCATCAACTTTTGCATTTTAATGTAAACAATCATATTTCGTAATATTTTGGGTCAGAAACATTTCATAGTACTATACTATGTCTAACTATGTGAAAAAAATCAAATTGGAGTAGGTCGAGCAACTGATTATATGAGTTTGTTAGAAAAACCACTTTCCTTTGCTCCTAGCACCTTCTCGTTCGCTCTATAGCGTTTTGAGCGGATAAAGAGCACAAGTGTGCATGCAGACACAGGATGAATGGGAACTCGATTTGTTATTGTACTTTTGATGAAAACTGACTTTCTAGACATGAAATGTCACTTTTTTCACCTTATCATACTTTTTCATCAACTTTTGCATTTTAATGTAAACAATCATATTTCGTAATATTTTGGGTCAGAAACATTTCATAGTACTATATTATGTCTAACTATGTGAAAAAAATCAAATTGGAGTAGGTCGAGCAACTGATTATATGAGTTTGTTAGAAAAACCACTTTCCTTTGCTCCTAGCGCCTTCTCGTTCGCTCTATAGCGTTTTGAGCGGATAAAGAGCACAAATGTGCATGCAGACACAGGATGAATGGGAACTCGATTTGTTATTGTACTTTTGATGAAAACTGACTTTCTAGACATAAAATGTCACTTTTTTCACCATATCATACTTTTTCATCAACTTTTGCATTTTAATGTAAACAATCATATTTCGTAATATTTTGATTCAGAAACATTTCATAGTACTATACTATGTCTAACTATGTGATAAAAATCAAATTGGAGTAGGTCGGGCAACTGATTATATTAGTTTGTTAGAAAAACCACTTTCCTTTGCTCCTAGCGCCTTCTCGTTCGCTGTATAGCGTTTTGAGCGGATAAAGAGCACAAGTGTGTAAGGGGACACAGGATGAATGCGAACTAGTTTTGTTATTGTACTTTTGATTCAAACTGACTTTCTAGACATAAAATGTCACTTTTTTCACCTTATCATACTTTTTCATCAACTTTTGCATTTTAATGTAAACAATCATATTTCGTAATATTTTGGGTCAGAAACATTTCATAGTTCTATACTATGTCTAACTATGTGAAAAAAATCAAATTGGAGTAGGTCGAGCAACTGATTATATGAGTTTGTTAGAAAAACCACTTTCCTTTGCTCCTAGCGCCTTCTCGTTCGCTCTATAGCGTTTTGAGCGGATAAAGAGCACAAGTGTGCATGCAGACACAGGATGAATGGGAACTCGATTTGTTATTGTACTTTTGATGAAAACTGACTTTCTAGACATGAAATGTCACTTTTTTCACCTTATCATACTTTTTCATCAACTTTTGCATTTTAATGTAAACAATCATATTTCGTAATATTTTGGGTCAGAAACATTTCATAGTACTATACTATGTCTAACTATGTGAAAAAAATCAAATTGGAGTAGGTCGAGCAACTGATTATATGAGTTTGTTAGAAAAACCACTTTCCTTTGCTCCTAGCGCCTTCTCGTTCGCTCTATAGCGTTTTGAGCGGATAAAGAGCACAAGTGTGCATGCAGACACAGGATGAATGGGAACTCGATTTGTTATTGTACTTTTGATGAAAACTGACTTTCTAGACATGAAATGTCACTTTTTTCACCTTATCATACTTTTTCATCAACTTTTGCATTTTAATGTAAACAATCATATTTCGTAATATTTTGGGTCAGAAACATTTCATAGTACTATACTATGTCTAACTAGGTGAAAAAAATCAAATTGGAGTAGGTCGAGCAACTGATTATATGAGTTTGTTAGAAAAACCACTTTCCTTTGCTCCTAGCGCCTTCTCGTTCGCTCTATAGCGTTTTGAGCGGATAAAGAGCACAAGTGTGCATGCAGACACAGGATGAATGGGAACTCGATTTGTTATTGTACTTTTGATGAAAACTGACTTTCTAGACATGAAATGTCACTTTTTTCACCTTATCATACTTTTTCATCAACTTTTGCATTTTAATGTAAACAATCATATTTCGTAATATTTTGGGTCAGAAACATTTCATAGTACTATACTATGTCTAACTATGTGAAAAAAATCAAATTGGAGTAGGTCGAGCAACTGATTATATGAGTTTGTTAGAAAAACCACTTTCCTTTGCTCCTAGCGCCTTCTCGTTCGCTCTATAGCGTTTTGAGCGGATAAAGAGCACAAGTGTGCATGCAGACACAGGATGAATGGGAACTCGATTTGTTATTGTACTTTTGATGAAAACTGACTTTCTAGACATGAAATGTCACTTTTTTCACCTTATCATACTTTTTCATCAACTTTTGCATTTTAATGTAAACAATCATATTTCGTAATATTTTGGGTCAGAAACATTTCATAGTACTATACTATGTCTAACTAGGTGAAAAAAATCAAATTGGAGTAGGTCGAGCAACTGATTATATGAGTTTGTTAGAAAAACCACTTTCCTTTGCTCCTAGCGCCTTCTCGTTCGCTCTATAGCGTTTTGAGCGGATAAAGAGCACAAGTGTGCATGCAGACACAGGATGAATGGGAACTCGATTTGTTATTGTACTTTTGATGAAAACTGACTTTCTAGACATGAAATGTCACTTTTTTCACCTTATCATACTTTTTCATCAACTTTTGCATTTTAATGTAAACAATCATATTTCGTAATATTTTGGGTCAGAAACATTTCATAGTACTATACTATGTCTAACTATGTGAAAAAAATCAAATTGGAGTAGGTCGAGCAACTGATTATATGAGTTTGTTAGAAAAACCACTTTCCTTTGCTCCTAGCGCCTTCTCGTTCGCTCTATAGCGTTTTGAGCGGATAAAGAGCACAAGTGTGCATGCAGACACAGGATGAATGGGAACTCGATTTGTTATTGTACTTTTGATGAAAACTGACTTTCTAGACATGAAATGTCACTTTTTTCACCTTATCATACTTTTTCATCAACTTTTGCATTTTAATGTAAACAATCATATTTCGTAATATTTTGGGTCAGAAACATTTCATAGTACTATACTATGTCTAACTATGTGAAAAAAATCAAATTGGAGTAGGTCGAGCAACTGATTATATGAGTTTGTTAGAAAAACCACTTTCCTTTGCTCCTAGCGCCTTCTCGTTCGCTCTATAGCGTTTTGAGCGGATAAAGAGCACAAGTGTGCATGCAGACACAGGATGAATGGGAACTCGATTTGTTATTGTACTTTTGATGAAAACTGACTTTCTAGACATGAAATGTCACTTTTTTCACCTTATCATACTTTTTCATCAACTTTTGCATTTTAATGTAAACAATCATATTTCGTAATATTTTGGGTCAGAAACATTTCATAGTACTATATTATGTCTAACTATGTGAAAAAAATCAAATTGGAGTAGGTCGAGCAACTGATTATATGAGTTTGTTAGAAAAACCACTTTCCTTTGCTCCTAGCGCCTTCTCGTTCGCTCTATAGCGTTTTGAGCGGATAAAGAGCACAAATGTGCATGCAGACACAGGATGAATGGGAACTCGATTTGTTATTGTACTTTTGATGAAAACTGACTTTCTAGACATAAAATGTCACTTTTTTCACCATATCATACTTTTTCATCAACTTTTGCATTTTAATGTAAACAATCATATTTCGTAATATTTTGATTCAGAAACATTTCATAGTACTATACTATGTCTAACTATGTGATGAAAATCAAATTGGAGTAGGTCGGGCAACTGATTATATTAGTTTGTTAGAAAAACCACTTTCCTTTGCTCCTAGCGCCTTCTCGTTCGCTGTATAGCGTTTTGAGCGGATAAAGAGCACAAGTGTGTAAGGGGACACAGGATGAATGCGAACTAGTTTTGTTATTGTACTTTTGATTCAAACTGACTTTCTAGACATAAAATGTCACTTTTTTCACCTTATCATACTTTTTCATCAACTTTTGCATTTTAATGTAAACAATCATATTTCGTAATATTTTGGGTCAGAAACATTTCATAGTACTATACTATGTCTAACTATGTGAAAAAAATCAAATTGGAGTAGGTCGAGCAACTGATTATATGAGTTTGTTAGAAAAACCACTTTCCTTTGCTCCTAGCGCCTTCTCGTTCGCTCTATAGCGTTTTGAGCGGATAAAGAGCACAAGTGTGCATGCAGACACAGGATGAATGGGAACTCGATTTGTTATTGTACTTTTGATGAAAACTGACTTTCTAGACATGAAATGTCACTTTTTTCACCTTATCATACTTTTTCATCAACTTTTGCATTTTAATGTAAACAATCATATTTCGTAATATTTTGGGTCAGAAACATTTCATAGTACTATACTATGTCTAACTATGTGAAAAAAATCAAATTGGAGTAGGTCGAGCAACTGATTATATGAGTTTGTTAGAAAAACCACTTTCCTTTGCTCCTAGCGCCTTCTCGTTCGCTCTATAGCGTTTTGAGCGGATAAAGAGCACAAGTGTGCATGCAGACACAGGATGAATGGGAACTCGATTTGTTATTGTACTTTTGATGAAAACTGACTTTCTAGACATGAAATGTCACTTTTTTCACCTTATCATACTTTTTCATCAACTTTTGCATTTTAATGTAAACAATCATATTTCGTAATATTTTGGGTCAGAAACATTTCATAGTACTATACTATGTCTAACTATGTGAAAAAAATCAAATTGGAGTAGGTCGAGCAACTGATTATATGAGTTTGTTAGAAAAACCACTTTCCTTTGCTCCTAGCGCCTTCTCGTTCGCTCTATAGCGTTTTGAGCGGATAAAGAGCACAAGTGTGCATGCAGACACAGGATGAATGGGAACTCGATTTGTTATTGTACTTTTGATGAAAACTGACTTTCTAGACATGAAATGTCACTTTTTTCACCTTATCATACTTTTTCATCAACTTTTGCATTTTAATGTAAACAATCATATTTCGTAATATTTTGGGTCAGAAACATTTCATAGTACTATACTATGTCTAACTATGTGAAAAAAATCAAATTGGAGTAGGTCGAGCAACTGATTATATGAGTTTGTTAGAAAAACCACTTTCCTTTGCTCCTAGCGCCTTCTCGTTCGCTCTATAGCGTTTTGAGCGGATAAAGAGCACAAGTGTGCATGCAGACACAGGATGAATGGGAACTCGATTTGTTATTGTACTTTTGATGAAAACTGACTTTCTAGACATGAAATGTCACTTTTTTCACCTTATCATACTTTTTCATCAACTTTTGCATTTTAATGTAAACAATCATATTTCGTAATATTTTGGGTCAGAAACATTTCATAGTACTATACTATGTCTAACTATGTGAAAAAAATCAAATTGGAGTAGGTCGAGCAACTGATTATATGAGTTTGTTAGAAAAACCACTTTCCTTTGCTCCTAGCGCCTTCTCGTTCGCTCTATAGCGTTTTGAGCGGATAAAGAGCACAAGTGTGCATGCAGACACAGGATGAATGGGAACTCGATTTGTTATTGTACTTTTGATGAAAACTGACTTTCTAGACATGAAATGTCACTTTTTTCACCTTATCATACTTTTTCATCAACTTTTGCATTTTAATGTAAACAATCATATTTCGTAATATTTTGGGTCAGAAACATTTCATAGTACTATACTATGTCTAACTATGTGAAAAAAATCAAATTGGAGTAGGTCGAGCAACTGATTATATGAGTTTGTTAGAAAAACCACTTTCCTTTGCTCCTAGCGCCTTCTCGTTCGCTCTATAGCGTTTTGAGCGGATAAAGAGCACAAGTGTGCATGCAGACACAGGATGAATGGGAACTCGATTTGTTATTGTACTTTTGATGAAAACTGACTTTCTAGACATGAAATGTCACTTTTTTCACCTTATCATACTTTTTCATCAACTTTTGCATTTTAATGTAAACAATCATATTTCGTAATATTTTGGGTCAGAAACATTTCATAGTACTATACTATGTCTAACTATGTGAAAAAAATCAAATTGGAGTAGGTCGAGCAACTGATTATATGAGTTTGTTAGAAAAACCACTTTCCTTTGCTCCTAGCGCCTTCTCGTTCGCTCTATAGCGTTTTGAGCGGATAAAGAGCACAAGTGTGCATGCAGACACAGGATGAATGGGAACTCGATTTGTTATTGTACTTTTGATGAAAACTGACTTTCTAGACATGAAATGTCACTTTTTTCACCTTATCATACTTTTTCATCAACTTTTGCATTTTAATGTAAACAATCATATTTCGTAATATTTTGGGTCAGAAACATTTCATAGTACTATACTATGTCTAACTATGTGAAAAAAATCAAATTGGAGTAGGTCGAGCAACTGATTATATGAGTTTGTTAGAAAAACCACTTTCCTTTGCTCCTAGCGCCTTCTCGTTCGCTCTATAGCGTTTTGAGCGGATAAAGAGCACAAGTGTGCATGCAGACACAGGATGAATGGGAACTCGATTTGTTATTGTACTTTTGATGAAAACTGACTTTCTAGACATGAAATGTCACTTTTTTCACCTTATCATACTTTTTCATCAACTTTTGCATTTTAATGTAAACAATCATATTTCGTAATATTTTGGGTCAGAAACATTTCATAGTACTATATTATGTCTAACTATGTGAAAAAAATCAAATTGGAGTAGGTCGAGCAACTGATTATATGAGTTTGTTAGAAAAACCACTTTCCTTTGCTCCTAGCGCCTTCTCGTTCGCTCTATAGCGTTTTGAGCGGATAAAGAGCACAAATGTGCATGCAGACACAGGATGAATGGGAACTCGATTTGTTATTGTACTTTTGATGAAAACTGACTTTCTAGACATAAAATGTCACTTTTTTCACCATATCATACTTTTTCATCAACTTTTGCATTTTAATGTAAACAATCATATTTCGTAATATTTTGATTCAGAAACATTTCATAGTACTATACTATGTCTAACTATGTGATGAAAATCAAATTGGAGTAGGTCGGGCAACTGATTATATTAGTTTGTTAGAAAAACCACTTTCCTTTGCTCCTAGCGCCTTCTCGTTCGCTGTATAGCGTTTTGAGCGGATAAAGAGCACAAGTGTGTAAGGGGACACAGGATGAATGCGAACTAGTTTTGTTATTGTACTTTTGATTCAAACTGACTTTCTAGACATAAAATGTCACTTTTTTCACCTTATCATACTTTTTCATCAACTTTTGCATTTTAATGTAAACAATCATATTTCGTAATATTTTGGGTCAGAAACATTTCATAGTACTATACTATGTCTAACTATGTGAAAAAAATCAAATTGGAGTAGGTCGAGCAACTGATTATATGAGTTTGTTAGAAAAACCACTTTCCTTTGCTCCTAGCGCCTTCTCGTTCGCTCTATAGCGTTTTGAGCGGATAAAGAGCACAAGTGTGCATGCAGACACAGGATGAATGGGAACTCGATTTGTTATTGTACTTTTGATGAAAACTGACTTTCTAGACATGAAATGTCACTTTTTTCACCTTATCATACTTTTTCATCAACTTTTGCATTTTAATGTAAACAATCATATTTCGTAATATTTTGGGTCAGAAACATTTCATAGTACTATACTATGTCTAACTATGTGAAAAAAATCAAATTGGAGTAGGTCGAGCAACTGATTATATGAGTTTGTTAGAAAAACCACTTTCCTTTGCTCCTAGCGCCTTCTCGTTCGCTCTATAGCGTTTTGAGCGGATAAAGAGCACAAGTGTGCATGCAGACACAGGATGAATGGGAACTCGATTTGTTATTGTACTTTTGATGAAAACTGACTTTCTAGACATGAAATGTCACTTTTTTCACCTTATCATACTTTTTCATCAACTTTTGCATTTTAATGTAAACAATCATATTTCGTAATATTTTGGGTCAGAAACATTTCATAGTACTATACTATGTCTAACTAGGTGAAAAAAATCAAATTGGAGTAGGTCGAGCAACTGATTATATGAGTTTGTTAGAAAAACCACTTTCCTTTGCTCCTAGCGCCTTCTCGTTCGCTCTATAGCGTTTTGAGCGGATAAAGAGCACAAGTGTGCATGCAGACACAGGATGAATGGGAACTCGATTTGTTATTGTACTTTTGATGAAAACTGACTTTCTAGACATGAAATGTCACTTTTTTCACCTTATCATACTTTTTCATCAACTTTTGCATTTTAATGTAAACAATCATATTTCGTAATATTTTGGGTCAGAAACATTTCATAGTACTATACTATGTCTAACTATGTGAAAAAAATCAAATTGGAGTAGGTCGAGCAACTGATTATATGAGTTTGTTAGAAAAACCACTTTCCTTTGCTCCTAGCGCCTTCTCGTTCGCTCTATAGCGTTTTGAGCGGATAAAGAGCACAAGTGTGCATGCAGACACAGGATGAATGGGAACTCGATTTGTTATTGTACTTTTGATGAAAACTGACTTTCTAGACATGAAATGTCACTTTTTTCACCTTATCATACTTTTTCATCAACTTTTGCATTTTAATGTAAACAATCATATTTCGTAATATTTTGGGTCAGAAACATTTCATAGTACTATATTATGTCTAACTATGTGAAAAAAATCAAATTGGAGTAGGTCGAGCAACTGATTATATGAGTTTGTTAGAAAAACCACTTTCCTTTGCTCCTAGCGCCTTCTCGTTCGCTCTATAGCGTTTTGAGCGGATAAAGAGCACAAATGTGCATGCAGACACAGGATGAATGGGAACTCGATTTGTTATTGTACTTTTGATGAAAACTGACTTTCTAGACATAAAATGTCACTTTTTTCACCATATCATACTTTTTCATCAACTTTTGCATTTTAATGTAAACAATCATATTTCGTAATATTTTGATTCAGAAACATTTCATAGTACTATACTATGTCTAACTATGTGAAAAAAATCAAATTGGAGTAGGTCGGGCAACTGATTATATTAGTTTGTTAGAAAAACCACTTTCCTTTGCTCCTAGCGCCTTCTCGTTCGCTGTATAGCGTTTTGAGCGGATAAAGAGCACAAGTGTGTAAGGGGACACAGGATGAATGCGAACTAGTTTTGTTATTGTACTTTTGATTCAAACTGACTTTCTAGACATAAAATGTCACTTTTTTCACCTTATCATACTTTTTCATCAACTTTTGCATTTTAATGTAAACAATCATATTTCGTAATATTTTGGGTCAGAAACATTTCATAGTACTATACTATGTCTAACTATGTGAAAAAAATCAAATTGGAGTAGGTCGAGCAACTGATTATATGAGTTTGTTAGAAAAACCACTTTCCTTTGCTCCTAGCGCCTTCTCGTTCGCTCTATAGCGTTTTGAGCGGATAAAGAGCACAAGTGTGCATGCAGACACAGGATGAATGGGAACTCGATTTGTTATTGTACTTTTGATGAAAACTGACTTTCTAGACATGAAATGTCACTTTTTTCACCTTATCATACTTTTTCATCAACTTTTGCATTTTAATGTAAACAATCATATTTCGTAATATTTTGGGTCAGAAACATTTCATAGTACTATACTATGTCTAACTATGTGAAAAAAATCAAATTGGAGTAGGTCGAGCAACTGATTATATGAGTTTGTTAGAAAAACCACTTTCCTTTGCTCCTAGCGCCTTCTCGTTCGCTCTATAGCGTTTTGAGCGGATAAAGAGCACAAGTGTGCATGCAGACACAGGATGAATGGGAACTCGATTTGTTATTGTACTTTTGATGAAAACTGACTTTCTAGACATGAAATGTCACTTTTTTCACCTTATCATACTTTTTCATCAACTTTTGCATTTTAATGTAAACAATCATATTTCGTAATATTTTGGGTCAGAAACATTTCATAGTACTATATTATGTCTAACTATGTGAAAAAAATCAAATTGGAGTAGGTCGAGCAACTGATTATATGAGTTTGTTAGAAAAACCACTTTCCTTTGCTCCTAGCGCCTTCTCGTTCGCTCTATAGCGTTTTGAGCGGATAAAGAGCACAAATGTGCATGCAGACACAGGATGAATGGGAACTCGATTTGTTATTGTACTTTTGATGAAAACTGACTTTCTAGACATAAAATGTCACTTTTTTCACCATATCATACTTTTTCATCAACTTTTGCATTTTAATGTAAACAATCATATTTCGTAATATTTTGATTCAGAAACATTTCATAGTACTATACTATGTCTAACTATGTGAAAAAAATCAAATTGGAGTAGGTCGGGCAACTGATTATATTAGTTTGTTAGAAAAACCACTTTCCTTTGCTCCTAGCGCCTTCTCGTTCGCTGTATAGCGTTTTGAGCGGATAAAGAGCACAAGTGTGTAAGGGGACACAGGATGAATGCGAACTAGTTTTGTTATTGTACTTTTGATTCAAACTGACTTTCTAGACATAAAATGTCACTTTTTTCACCTTATCATACTTTTTCATCAACTTTTGCATTTTAATGTAAACAATCATATTTCGTAATATTTTGGGTCAGAAACATTTCATAGTACTATACTATGTCTAACTATGTGAAAAAAATCAAATTCGAGTAGGTCGAGCAACTGATTATATGAGTTTGTTAGAAAAACCACTTTCCTTTGCTCCTAGCGCCTTCTCGTTCGCTCTATAGCGTTTTGAGCGGATAAAGAGCACAAGTGTGCATGCAGACACAGGATGAATGGGAACTCGATTTGTTATTGTACTTTTGATGAAAACTGACTTTCTAGACATGAAATGTCACTTTTTTCACCTTATCATACTTTTTCATCAACTTTTGCATTTTAATGTAAACAATCATATTTCGTAATATTTTGGGTCAGAAACATTTCATAGTACTATACTATGTCTAACTATGTGAAAAAAATCAAATTGGAGTAGGTCGAGCAACTGATTATATGAGTTTGTTAGAAAAAACACTTTCCTTTGCTCCTAGCGCCTTCTCGTTCGCTCTATAGCGTTTTGAGCGGATAAAGAGCACAAGTGTGCATGCAGACACAGGATGAATGGGAACTCGATTTGTTATTGTACTTTTGATGAAAACTGACTTTCTAGACATGAAATGTCACTTTTTTCACCTTATCATACTTTTTCATCAACTTTTGCATTTTAATGTAAACAATCATATTTCGTAATATTTTGGGTCAGAAACATTTCATAGTACTATACTATGTCTAACTAGGTGAACAAAATCAAATTGGAGTAGGTCGAGCAACTGATTATATGAGTTTGTTAGAAAAACCACTTTCCTTTGCTCCTAGCGCCTTCTCGTTCGCTCTATAGCGTTTTGAGCGGATAAAGTGCACAAGTGTGCATGCAGACACAGGATGAATGGGAACTCGATTTGTTATTGTACTTTTGATGAAAACTGACTTTCTAGACATGAAATGTCACTTTTTTCACCTTATCATACTTTTTCATCAACTTTTGCATTTTAATGTAAACAATCATATTTCGTAATATTTTGGGTCAGAAACATTTCATAGTACTATACTATGTCTAACTATGTGAAAAAAATCAAATTGGAGTAGGTCGGGCAACTGATTATATGAGTTTGTTAGAAAAACCACTTTCCTTTGCTCCTAGCGCCTTCTCGTTCGCTCTATAGCGTTTTGAGCGGATAAAGAGCACAAGTGTGTAAGGGGACACAGGATGAATGCGAACTCGATTTGTTATGGTACTTTTGATTCAAACTGACTTTCTAGACATAAAATGTCACTTTTTTCACCTTATCATACTTTTTCATCAACTTTTGCATTTTAATGTAAACAATCATATTTCGTAATATTTTGGGTCAGAAACATTTCATAGTACTATACTATGTCTAACTATGTGAAAAAAATCAAATTGGAGTAGGTCGGGCAACTGATTATATGAGTTTGTTAGAAAAACCACTTTCCTTTGCTCCTAGCGCCTTCTCGTTCGCTCTATAGCGTTTTGAGCGGATAAAGAGCACAAGTGTGCATGCAGACACAGGATGAATGGGAACTCGATTTGTTATTGTACTTTTGATTCAAACTGACTTTCTAGACATAAAATGTCACTTTTTTCACCATATCATACTTTTTCATCAACTTTTGCATTTTAATGTAAACAATCATATTTCGTAATATTTTGATTCAGAAACATTTCATAGTACTATACTATGTCTAACTATGTGAAAAAAATCAAATTGGAGTAGGTCGGGCAACTGATTATATTAGTTTGTTAGAAAAACCACTTTCCTTTGCTCCTAGCGCCTTCTCGTTCGCTCTATAGCGTTTTGAGCGGATAAAGAGCACAAGTGTGTAAGGGGACACAGGATGAATGCGAACTAGTTTTGTTATGGTACTTTTGATTCAAACTGACTTTCTAGACATAAAATGTCACTTTTTTCACCTTATCATACTTTTTCATCAACTTTTGCATTTTAATGTAAACAATCATATTTCGTAATATTTTGGGTCAGAAACATTTCATAGTACTATACTATGTCTAACTTTGTGAAAAAAATGAAATTGGAGTATGTCGGGCAACTGATTATATTAGTTTGTTAGAAAAACCACTTTCCTTTGCTCCTAGCGCCTTCTCGTTCGCTCTATAGCGTTTTGAGCGGATAAAGAGCACAAGTGTGCATGCAGACACAGGATGAATGGGAACTCGATTTGTTATTGTACTTTTGATGAAAACTGACTTTCTAGACATGAAATGTCACTTTTTTCACCTTATCATACTTTTTCATCAACTTTTGCATTTTAATGTAAACAATCATATTTCGTAATATTTTGGGTCAGAAACATTTCATAGTACTATATTATGTCTAACTATGTGAAAAAAATCAAATTGGAGTAGGTCGGGCAACTGATTATATGAGTTTGTTAGAAAAACCACTTTCCATTGCTCCTAGCGCCTTCTCGTTCGCTGTATAGCGTTTTGAGCGGATAAAGAGCACAAGTGTGTAAGGGGACACAGGATGAATGCGAACTACTTTTGTTATGGTACTTTTGATTCAAACTGACTTTCTAGACATAAAATGTCACTTTTTTCACCTTATCATACTTTTTCATCAACTTTTGCATTTTAATGTAAACAATCATATTTCGTAATATTTTGGGTCAGAAACATTTCATAGTACTATACTATGTCTAACTATGTGAAAAAAATGAAATTGGAGTATGTCGGGCAACTGATTATATGAGTTTGTTAGAAAAACCACTTTCCTTTGCTCCTAGCGCCTTCTCGTTCGCTCTATAGCGTTTTGAGCGGATAAAGAGCACAAGTGTGCATGCAGACACAGGATGAATGGGAACTCGATTTGTTATTGTACTTTTGATTCAAACTGACTTTCTAGACATAAAATGTCACTTTTTTCACCATATCATACTTTTTCATCAACTTTTGCATTTTAATGTAAACAATCATATTTCGTAATATTTTGATTCAGAAACATTTCATAGTACTATACTATGTCTAACTATGTGAAAAAAATCAAATTGGAGTAGGTCGGGCAACTGATTATACTAGTTTGTTAGAAAAACCACTTTCCTTTGCTCCTAGCGCCTTCTCGTTCGCTCTATAGCGTTTTGAGCGGATAAAGAGCACAAGTGTGTAAGGGGACACAGGATGAATGCGAACTAGTTTTGTTATGGTACTTTTGATTCAAACTGACTTTCTAGACATAAAATGTCACTTTTTTCACCTTATCATACTTTTTCATCAACTTTTGCATTTTAATGTAAACAATCATATTTCGTAATATTTTGGGTCAGAAACATTTCATAGTACTATACTATGTCTAACTTTGTGAAAAAAATGAAATTGGAGTATGTCGGGCAACTGATTATTTTAGTTTGTTAGAAAAACCACTTTCCTTTGCTCCTAGCGCCTTCTCGTTCGCTCTATAGCGTTTTGAGCGGATAAAGAGCACAAGTGTGCATGCAGACACAGGATGAATGGGAACTCGATTTGTTATTGTACTTTTGATGAAAACTGACTTTCTAGACATGAAATGTCACTTTTTTCACCTTATCATACTTTTTCATCAACTTTTGCATTTTAATGTAAACAATCATATTTCGTAATATTTTGGGTCAGAAACATTTCATAGTACTATATTATGTCTAACTATGTGAAAAAAATCAAATTGGAGTAGGTCGGGCAACTGATTATATTAGTTTGTCAGAAAAACCACTTTCCTTTGCTCCTAGCGCCTTCTCGTTCGCTGTATAGCGTTTTGAGCGGATAAAGAGCACAAGTGTGTAAGGGGACACAGGATGAATGCGAACTAGTTTTGTTATGGTACTTTTGATTCAAACTGACTTTCTAGACATAAAATGTCACTTTTTTCACCATATCATACTTTTTCATCAACTTTTGCATTTTAATGTAAACAATCATATTTCGTAATATTTTGGGTCAGAAACATTTCATAGTACTATACTATGTCTAACTATGTGAAAAAAATCAAATTGGAGTAGGTCGAGCAACTGATTATATGAGTTTGTTAGAAAAACCACTTTCCTTTGCTCCTAGCGCCTTCTCGTTCGCTCTATAGCGTTTTGAGCGGATAAAGAGCACAAGTGTGCATGCAGACACAGGATGAATGGGAACTCGATTTGTTATTGTACTTTTGATGAAAACTGACTTTCTAGACATGAAATGTCACTTTTTTCACCTTATCATACTTTTTCATCAACTTTTGCATTTTAATGTAAACAATCATATTTCGTAATATTTTTTTGTCAGAAACATTTCATAGTACTATACTATGTCTAACTATGTGAAAAAAATCAAATTGGAGTAGGTCGGGCAACTGATTATATTAGTTTGTTAGAAAAACCACTTTCCTTTGCTCCTAGCGCCTTCTCGTTCGCTGTATAGCGTTTTGAGCGGATAAAGAGCACAAGTGTGTAAGGGGACACAGGATGAATGCGAACTAGTTTTGTTATGGTACTTTTGATTCAAACTGAGTTTCTAGACATAAAATGTCACTTTTTTCACCTTATCATACTTTTTCATCAACTTTTGCATTTTAATGTAAACAATCATATTTCGTAATATTTTGGGTCAGAAACATTTCATAGTACTATACTATGTCTAACTATGTGAAAAAAATCAAATTGGAGTAGGTCGAGCAACTGATTATATGAGTTTGTTAGAAAAACCACTTTCCTTTGCTCCTAGCGCCTTCTCGTTCGCTCTATAGCGTTTTGAGCGGATAAAGAGCACAAGTGTGCATGCAGACACAGGATGAATGGGAACTCGATTTGTTATTGTACTTTTGATTCAAACTGACTTTCTAGACATGAAATGTCACTTTTTTCACCTTATCATACTTTTTCATCAACTTTTGCATTTTAATGTAAACAATCATATTTCGTAATATTTTGGGTCAGAAACATTTCATAGTACTATATTATGTCTAACTATGTGAAAAAAATCAAATTGGAGTAGGTCGGGCAACTGATTATATGAGTTTGTTAGAAAAACCACTTTCCTTTGCTCCTAGCGCCTTCTCGTTCGCTCTATAGCGTTTTGAGCGGATAAAGAGCACAAGTGTGCATGCAGACACAAGATGAATGGGAACTCGATTTGTTATTGTACTTTTGATGAAAACTGACTTTCTAGACATAAAATGTCACTTTTTTCACCATATCATACTTTTTCATCAACTTTTGCATTTTAATGTAAACAATCATATTTCGTAATATTTTGGGTCAGAAACATTTCATAGTACTATACTATGTCTAACTTTGTGAAAAAAATGAAATTGGAGTATGTCGGGCAACTGATTATATTAGTTTGTTAGAAAAACCACTTTCCTTTGCTCCTAGCGCCTTCTCGTTCGCTGTATAGCGTTTTGAGCGGATAAAGAGCACAAGTGTGCATGCAGACACAGGATGAATGGGAACTCGATTTGTTATTGTACTTTTGATGAAAACTGACTTTCTAGACATGAAATGTCACTTTTTTCACCTTATCATACTTTTTCATCAACTTTTGCATTTTAATGTAAACAATCATATTTCGTAATATTTTGGGTCAGAAACATTTCATAGTACTATATTATGTCTAACTATGTGAAAAAAATCAAATTGGAGTAGGTCGGGCAACTGATTATATGAGTTTGTTAGAAAAACCACTTTCCATTGCTCCTAGCGCCTTCTCGTTCGCTGTATAGCGTTTTGAGCGGATAAAGAGCACAAGTGTGTAAGGGGACACAGGATGAATGCGAACTACTTTTGTTATGGTACTTTTGATTCAAACTGACTTTCTAGACATAAAATGTCACTTTTTTCACCTTATCATACTTTTTCATCAACTTTTGCATTTTAATGTAAACAATCATATTTCGTAATATTTTGGGTCAGAAACATTTCATAGTACTATACTATGTCTAACTATGTGAAAAAAATGAAATTGGAGTATGTCGGGCAACTGATTATATGAGTTTGTTAGAAAAACCACTTTCCTTTGCTCCTAGCGCCTTCTCGTTCGCTCTATAGCGTTTTGAGCGGATAAAGAGCACAAGTGTGCATGCAGACACAGGATGAATGGGAACTCGATTTGTTATTGTACTTTTGATTCAAACTGACTTTCTAGACATAAAATGTCACTTTTTTCACCATATCATACTTTTTCATCAACTTTTGCATTTTAATGTAAACAATCATATTTCGTAATATTTTGATTCAGAAACATTTCATAGTACTATACTATGTCTAACTATGTGAAAAAAATCAAATTGGAGTAGGTCGGGCAACTGATTATATTAGTTTGTCAGAAAAACCACTTTCCTTTGCTCCTAGCGCCTTCTCGTTCGCTGTATAGCGTTTTGAGCGGATAAAGAGCACAAGTGTGTAAGGGGACACAGGATGAATGCGAACTAGTTTTGTTATGGTACTTTTGATTCAAACTGACTTTCTAGACATGAAATGTCACTTTTTTCACCTTATCATACTTTTTCATCAACTTTTGCATTTTAATGTAAACAATCATATTTCGTAATATTTTGGGTCAGAAACATTTCATAGTACTATACTATGTCTAACTATGTGAAAAAAATCAAATTGGAGTAGGTCGGGCAACTGATTATATTAGTTTGTCAGAAAAACCACTTTCCTTTGCTCCTAGCGCCTTCTCGTTCGCTGTATAGCGTTTTGAGCGGATAAAGAGCACAAGTGTGTAAGGGGACACAGGATGAATGCGAACTAGTTTTGTTATGGTACTTTTGATTCAAACTGACTTTCTAGACATAAAATGTCACTTTTTTCACCATATCATACTTTTTCATCAACTTTTGCATTTTAATGTAAACAATCATATTTCGTAATATTTTGGGTCAGAAACATTTCATAGTACTATACTATGTCTAACTATGTGAAAAAAATCAAATTGGAGTAGGTCGAGCAACTGATTATATGAGTTTGTTAGAAAAACCACTTTCCTTTGCTCCTAGCGCCTTCTCGTTCGCTCTATAGCGTTTTGAGCGGATAAAGAGCACAAGTGTGCATGCAGACACAGGATGAATGGGAACTCGATTTGTTATTGTACTTTTGATGAAAACTGACTTTCTAGACATGAAATGTCACTTTTTTCACCTTATCATACTTTTTCATCAACTTTTGCATTTTAATGTAAACAATCATATTTCGTAATATTTTTTTGTCAGAAACATTTCATAGTACTATACTATGTCTAACTATGTGAAAAAAATCAAATTGGAGTAGGTCGGGCAACTGATTATATTAGTTTGTTAGAAAAACCACTTTCCTTTGCTCCTAGCGCCTTCTCGTTCGCTGTATAGCGTTTTGAGCGGATAAAGAGCACAAGTGTGTAAGGGGACACAGGATGAATGCGAACTAGTTTTGTTATGGTACTTTTGATTCAAACTGAGTTTCTAGACATAAAATGTCACTTTTTTCACCTTATCATACTTTTTCATCAACTTTTGCATTTTAATGTAAACAATCATATTTCGTAATATTTTGGGTCAGAAACATTTCATAGTACTATACTATGTCTAACTATGTGAAAAAAATCAAATTGGAGTAGGTCGAGCAACTGATTATATGAGTTTGTTAGAAAAACCACTTTCCTTTGCTCCTAGCGCCTTCTCGTTCGCTCTATAGCGTTTTGAGCGGATAAAGAGCACAAGTGTGCATGCAGACACAGGATGAATGGGAACTCGATTTGTTATTGTACTTTTGATTCAAACTGACTTTCTAGACATGAAATGTCACTTTTTTCACCTTATCATACTTTTTCATCAACTTTTGCATTTTAATGTAAACAATCATATTTCGTAATATTTTGGGTCAGAAACATTTCATAGTACTATATTATGTCTAACTATGTGAAAAAAATCAAATTGGAGTAGGTCGGGCAACTGATTATATGAGTTTGTTAGAAAAACCACTTTCCTTTGCTCCTAGCGCCTTCTCGTTCGCTCTATAGCGTTTTGAGCGGATAAAGAGCACAAGTGTGCATGCAGACACAAGATGAATGGGAACTCGATTTGTTATTGTACTTTTGATGAAAACTGACTTTCTAGACATAAAATGTCACTTTTTTCACCATATCATACTTTTTCATCAACTTTTGCATTTTAATGTAAACAATCATATTTCGTAATATTTTGGGTCAGAAACATTTCATAGTACTATACTATGTCTAACTTTGTGAAAAAAATGAAATTGGAGTATGTCGGGCAACTGATTATATTAGTTTGTTAGAAAAACCACTTTCCTTTGCTCCTAGCGCCTTCTCGTTCGCTGTATAGCGTTTTGAGCGGATAAAGAGCACAAGTGTGCATGCAGACACAGGATGAATGGGAACTCGATTTGTTATTGTACTTTTGATGAAAACTGACTTTCTAGACATGAAATGTCACTTTTTTCACCTTATCATACTTTTTCATCAACTTTTGCATTTTAATGTAAACAATCATATTTCGTAATATTTTGGGTCAGAAACATTTCATAGTACTATATTATGTCTAACTATGTGAAAAAAATCAAATTGGAGTAGGTCGGGCAACTGATTATATGAGTTTGTTAGAAAAACCACTTTCCTTTGCTCCTAGCGCCTTCTCGTTCGCTGTATAGCGTTTTGAGCGGATAAAGAGCACAAGTGTGTAAGGGGACACAGGATGAATGCGAACTAGTTTTGTTATGGTACTTTTGATTCAAACTGACTTTCTAGACATAAAATGTCACTTTTTTCACCTTATCATACTTTTTCATCAACTTTTGCATTTTAATGTAAACAATCATATTTCGTAATATTTTGATTCAGAAACATTTCATAGTACTATACTATGTCTAACTATGTGAAAAAAATGAAATTGGAGTATGTCGGGCAACTGATTATATGAGTTTGTTAGAAAAACCACTTTCCTTTGCTCCTAGCGCCTTCTCGTTCGCTCTATAGCGTTTTGAGCGGATAAAGAGCACAAGTGTGCATGCAGACACAGGATGAATGGGAACTCGATTTGTTATTGTACTTTTGATTCAAACTGACTTTCTAGACATAAAATGTCACTTTTTTCACCATATCATACTTTTTCATCAACTTTTGCATTTTAATGTAAACAATCATATTTCGTAATATTTTGATTCAGAAACATTTCATAGTACTATACTATGTCTAACTATGTGAAAAAAATCAAATTGGAGTAGGTCGGGCAACTGATTATATTAGTTTGTCAGAAAAACCACTTTCCTTTGCTCCTAGCGCCTTCTCGTTCGCTGTATAGCGTTTTGAGCGGATAAAGAGCACAAGTGTGTAAGGGGACAAAGGATGAATGCGAACTAGTTTTGTTATGGTACTTTTGATTCAAACTGACTTTCTAGACATAAAATGTCACTTTTTTCACCTTATCATACTTTTTCATCAACTTTTGCATTTTAATGTAAACAATCATATTTCGTAATATTTTGGGTCAGAAACATTTCATAGTACTATACTATGTCTAACTTTGTGAAAAAAATGAAATTGGAGTATGTCGGGCAACTGATTATATTAGTTTGTTAGAAAAACCACTTTCCTTTGCTCCTAGCGCCTTCTCGTTCGCTCTATAGCGTTTTGAGCGGATAAAGAGCACAAGTGTGCATGCAGACACAGGATGAATGGGAACTCGATTTGTTATTGTACTTTTGATGAAAACTGACTTTCTAGACATGAAATGTCACTTTTTTCACCTTATCATACTTTTTCATCAACTTTTGCATTTTAATGTAAACAATCATATTTCGTAATATTTTGGGTCAGAAACATTTCATAGTACTATATTATGTCTAACTATGTGAAAAAAATCAAATTGGAGTAGGTCGGGCAACTGATTATATTAGTTTGTCAGAAAAACCACTTTCCTTTGCTCCTAGCGCCTTCTCGTTCGCTGTATAGCGTTTTGAGCGGATAAAGAGCACAAGTGTGTAAGGGGACACAGGATGAATGCGAACTAGTTTTGTTATGGTACTTTTGATTAAAACTGACTTTCTAGACATAAAATGTCACTTTTTTCACCATATCATACTTTTTCGTCAACTTTTGCATTTTAATGTAAACAATCATATTTCATAATATTTTGGGTCAGAAACATTTCATAGTACTATACTATGTCTAACTATGTGAAAAAAATCAAATTGGAGTAGGTCGAGCAACTGATTATATGAGTTTGTTAGAAAAACCACTTTCCTTTGCTCCTAGCGCCTTCTCGTTCGCTCTATAGCGTTTTGAGCGGATAAAGAGCACAAGTGTGCATGCAGACACAGGATGAATGGGAACTCGATTTGTTATTGTACTTTTGATGAAAACTGACTTTCTAGACATGAAATGTCACTTTTTTCACCTTATCATACTTTTTCATCAACTTTTGCATTTTAATGTAAACAATCATATTTCGTAATATTTTTTTGTCAGAAACATTTCATAGTACTATACTATGTCTAACTATGTGAAAAAAATCAAATTGGAGTAGGTCGGGCAACTGATTATATTAGTTTGTTAGAAAAACCACTTTCCTTTGCTCCTAGCGCCTTCTCGTTCGCTGTATAGCGTTTTGAGCGGATAAAGAGCACAAGTGTGTAAGGGGACACAGGATGAATGCGAACTAGTTTTGTTTTGGTACTTTTGATTCAAACTGAGTTTCTAGACATAAAATGTCACTTTTTTCACCTTATCATACTTTTTCATCAACTTTTGCATTTTAATGTAAACAATCATATTTCGTAATATTTTGGGTCAGAAACATTTCATAGTACTATACTATGTCTAACTATGTGAAAAAAATCAAATTGGAGTAGGTCGAGCAACTGATTATATGAGTTTGTTAGAAAAACCACTTTCCTTTGCTCCTAGCGCCTTCTCGTTCGCTCTATAGCGTTTTGAGCGGATAAAGAGCACAAGTGTGCATGCAGACACAGGATGAATGGGAACTCGATTTGTTATTGTACTTTTGATTCAAACTGACTTTCTAGACATGAAATGTCACTTTTTTCACCTTATCATACTTTTTCATCAACTTTTGCATTTTAATGTAAACAATCATATTTCGTAATATTTTGGGTCAGAAACATTTCATAGTACTATATTATGTCTAACTATGTGAAAAAAATCAAATTGGAGTAGGTCGGGCAACTGATTATATGAGTTTGTTAGAAAAACCACTTTCCTTTGCTCCTAGCGCCTTCTCGTTCGCTCTATAGCGTTTTGAGCGGATAAAGAGCACAAGTGTGCATGCAGACACAAGATGAATGGGAACTCGATTTGTTATTGTACTTTTGATGAAAACTGACTTTCTAGACATAAAATGTCACTTTTTTCACCATATCATACTTTTTCATCAACTTTTGCATTTTAATGTAAACAATCATATTTCGTAATATTTTGGGTCAGAAACATTTCATAGTACTATACTATGTCTAACTTTGTGAAAAAAATGAAATTGGAGTATGTCGGGCAACTGATTATATTAGTTTGTTAGAAAAACCACTTTCCTTTGCTCCTAGCGCCTTCTCGTTCGCTGTATAGCGTTTTGAGCGGATAAAGAGCACAAGTGTGCATGCAGACACAGGATGAATGGGAACTCGATTTGTTATTGTACTTTTGATGAAAACTGACTTTCTAGACATGAAATGTCACTTTTTTCACCTTATCATACTTTTTCATCAACTTTTGCATTTTAATGTAAACAATCATATTTCGTAATATTTTGGGTCAGAAACATTTCATAGTACTATATTATGTCTAACTATGTGAAAAAAATCAAATTGGAGTAGGTCGGGCAACTGATTATATGAGTTTGTTAGAAAAACCACTTTCCATTGCTCCTAGCGCCTTCTCGTTCGCTCTATAGCGTTTTGAGCGGATAAAGAGCACAAGTGTGTAAGGGGACACAGGATGAATGCGAACTACTTTTGTTATGGTACTTTTGATTCAAACTGACTTTCTAGACATAAAATGTCACTTTTTTCACCTTATCATACTTTTTCATCAACTTTTGCATTTTAATGTAAACAATCATATTTCGTAATATTTTGGGTCAGAAACATTTCATAGTACTATACTATGTCTAACTATGTGAAAAAAATGAAATTGGAGTATGTCGGGCAACTGATTATATGAGTTTGTTAGAAAAACCACTTTCCTTTGCTCCTAGCGCCTTCTCGTTCGCTCTATAGCGTTTTGAGCGGATAAAGAGCACAAGTGTGCATGCAGACACAGGATGAATGGGAACTCGATTTGTTATTGTACTTTTGATTCAAACTGACTTTCTAGACATAAAATGTCACTTTTTTCACCTTATCATACTTTTTCATCAACTTTTGCATTTTAATGTAAACAATCATATTTCGTAATATTTTGGGTCAGAAACATTTCATAGTACTATACTATGTCTAACTATGTGAAAAAAATCAAATTGGAGTAGGTCGGGCAACTGATTATATGAGTTTGTTAGAAAAACCACTTTCCTTTGCTCCTAGCGCCTTCTCGTTCGCTCTATAGCGTTTTGAGCGGATAAAGAGCACAAGTGTGCATGCAGACACAGGATGAATGGGAACTCGATTTGTTATTGTACTTTTGATGAAAACTGACTTTCTAGACATGAAATGTCACTTTTTTCACCTTATCATACTTTTTCATCAACTTTTGCATTTTAATGTAAACAATCATATTTCGTAATATTTTGGGTCAGAAACATGTCATAGTACTATACTATGTCTAACTATGTGATAAAAATCAAATTGGAGTAGGTCGGGCAACTGATTATATTAGTTTGTTAGAAAAACCACTTTCCTTTGCTCCTAGCGCCTTCTCGTTCGCTGTATAGCGTTTTGAGCGGATAAAGAGCACAAGTGTGTAAGGGGACACAGGATGAATGCGAACTAGTTTTGTTATGGTACTTTTGATTCAAACTGACTTTCTAGACATAAAATGTCACTTTTTTCACCTTATCATACTTTTTCATCAACTTTTGCATTTTAATGTAAACAATCATATTTCGTAATATTTTGGGTCAGAAACATTTCATAGTACTATATTATGTCTAACTATGTGAAAAAAATCAAATTGGAGTAGGTCGGGCAACTGATTATATGAGTTTGTTAGAAAAACCACTTTCCTTTGCTCCTAGCGCCTTCTCGTTCGCTCTATAGCGTTTTGAGCGGATAAAGAGCACAAGTGTGCATGCAGACACAGGATGAATGGGAACTCGATTAGTTATTGTACTTTTGATGAAAACTGACTTTCTAGACATGAAATGTCACTTTTTTCACCTTATCATACTTTTTCATCAACTTTTGCATTTTAATGTAAACAATCATATTTCGTAATATTTTGGGTCAGAAACATTTCATAGTACTATATTATGTCTAACTATGTGAAAAAAATCAAATTGGAGTAGGTCGGGCAACTGATTATATGAGTTTGTTAGAAAAACCACTTTCCTTTGCTCCTAGCGCCTTCTCGTTCGCTCTATAGCGTTTTGAGCGGATAAAGAGCACAAATGTGCATGCAGACACAGGATGAATGGGAACTCGATTTGTTATTGTACTTTTGATGAAAACTGACTTTCTAGACATAAAATGTCACTTTTTTCACCATATCATACTTTTTCATCAACTTTTGCATTTTAATGTAAACAATCATATTTCGTAATATTTTGATTCAGAAACATTTCATAGTACTATACTATGTCTAACTATGTGATAAAAATCAAATTGGAGTAGGTCGGGCAACTGATTATATTAGTTTGTTAGAAAAACCACTTTCCTTTGCTCCTAGCGCCTTCTCGTTCGCTGTATAGCGTTTTGAGCGGATAAAGAGCACAAGTGTGTAAGGGGACACAGGATGAATGCGAACTAGTTTTGTTATTGTACTTTTGATTCAAACTGACTTTCTAGACATAAAATGTCACTTTTTTCACCTTATCATACTTTTTCATCAACTTTTGCATTTTAATGTAAACAATCATATTTCGTAATATTTTGGGTCAGAAACATTTCATAGTACTATACTATGTCTAACTATGTGAAAAAAATCAAATTGGAGTAGGTCGAGCAACTGATTATATGAGTTTGTTAGAAAAACCACTTTCCTTTGCTCCTAGCGCCTTCTCGTTCGCTCTATAGCGTTTTGAGCGGATAAAGAGCACAAGTGTGCATGCAGACACAGGATGAATGGGAACTCGATTTGTTATTGTACTTTTGATGAAAACTGACTTTCTAGACATGAAATGTCACTTTTTCACCTTATCATACTTTTTCATCAACTTTTGCATTTTAATGTAAACAATCATATTTCGTAATATTTTGGGTCAGAAACATTTCATAGTACTATACTATGTCTAACTATGTGAAAAAAATCAAATTGGAGTAGGTCGAGCAACTGATTATATGAGTTTGTTAGAAAAACCACTTTCCTTTGCTCCTAGCGCCTTCTCGTTCGCTCTATAGCGTTTTGAGCGGATAAAGAGCACAAGTGTGCATGCAGACACAGGATGAATGGGAACTCGATTTGTTATTGTACTTTTGATGAAAACTGACTTTCTAGACATGAAATGTCACTTTTTTCACCTTATCATACTTTTTCATCAACTTTTGCATTTTAATGTAAACAATCATATTTCGTAATATTTTGGGTCAGAAACATTTCATAGTACTATACTATGTCTAACTATGTGAAAAAAATCAAATTGGAGTAGGTCGAGCAACTGATTATATGAGTTTGTTAGAAAAACCACTTTCCTTTGCTCCTAGCGCCTTCTCGTTCGCTCTATAGCGTTTTGAGCGGATAAAGAGCACAAGTGTGCATGCAGACACAGGATGAATGGGAACTCGATTTGTTATTGTACTTTTGATGAAAACTGACTTTCTAGACATGAAATGTCACTTTTTTCACCTTATCATACTTTTTCATCAACTTTTGCATTTTAATGTAAACAATCATATTTAGTAATATTTTGGGTCAGAAACATTTCATAGTACTATATTATGTCTAACTATGTGAAAAAAATCAAATTGGAGTAGGTCGGGCAACTGATTATATGAGTTTGTTAGAAAAACCACTTTCCTTTGCTCCTAGCGCCTTCTCGTTCGCTCTATAGCGTTTTGAGCGGATAAAGAGCACAAGTGTGCATGCAGACACAGGATGAATGGGAACTCGATTTGTTATTGTACTTTTGATGAAAACTGACTTTCTAGACATGAAATGTCACTTTTTTCACCTTATCATACTTTTTCATCAACTTTTGCATTTTAATGTAAACAATCATATTTCGTAATATTTTGGGTCAGAAACATGTCATAGTACTATACTATGTCTAACTATGTGATAACAATCAAATTGGAGTAGGTCGGGCAACTGATTATATTAGTTTGTTAGAAAAACCACTTTCCTTTGCTCCTAGCGCCTTCTCGTTCGCTGTATAGCGTTTTGAGCGGATAAAGAGCACAAGTGTGTAAGGGGACACAGGATGAATGCGAACTAGTTTTGTTATGGTACTTTTGATTCAAACTGACTTTCTAGACATAAAATGTCACTTTTTTCACCTTATCATACTTTTTCATCAACTTTTGCATTTTAATGTAAACAATCATATTTCGTAATATTTTGGGTCAGAAACATTTCATAGTACTATATTATGTCTAACTATGTGAAAAAAATCAAATTGGAGTAGGTCGGGCAACTGATTATATGAGTTTGTTAGAAAAACCACTTTCCTTTGCTCCTAGCGCCTTCTCGTTCGCTCTATAGCGTTTTGAGCGGATAAAGAGCACAAGTGTGCATGCAGACACAGGATGAATGGGAACTCGATTAGTTATTGTACTTTTGATGAAAACTGACTTTCTAGACATGAAATGTCACTTTTTTCAACTTATCATACTTTTTCATCAACTTTTGCATTTTAATGTAAACAATCATATTTCGTAATATTTTGGGTCAGAAACATTTCATAGTACTATATTATGTCTAACTATGTGAAAAAAATCAAATTGGAGTAGGTCGGGCAACTGATTATATGAGTTTGTTAGAAAAACCACTTTCCTTTGCTCCTAGCGCCTTCTCGTTCGCTCTATAGCGTTTTGAGCGGATAAAGAGCACAAATGTGCATGCAGACACAGGATGAATGGGAACTCGATTTGTTATTGTACTTTTGATGAAAACTGACTTTCTAGACATAAAATGTCACTTTTTTCACCATATCATACTTTTTCATCAACTTTTGCATTTTAATGTAAACAATCATATTTCGTAATATTTTGATTCAGAAACATTTCATAGTACTATACTATGTCTAACTATGTGATAAAAATCAAATTGGAGTAGGTCGGGCAACTGATTATATTAGTTTGTTAGAAAAACCACTTTCCTTTGCTCCTAGCGCCTTCTCGTTCGCTGTATAGCGTTTTGAGCGGATAAAGAGCACAAGTGTGTAAGGGGACACAGGATGAATGCGAACTAGTTTTGTTATGGTACTTTTGATTCAAACTGACTTTCTAGACATAAAATGTCACTTTTTTCACCTTATCATACTTTTTCATCAACTTTTGCATTTTAATGTAAACAATCATATTTCGTAATATTTTGGGTCAGAAACATTTCATAGTACTATACTATGTCTAACTATGTGAAAAAAATCAAATTGGAGTAGGTCGAGCAACTGATTATATGAGTTTGTTAGAAAAACCACTTTCCTTTGCTCCTAGCGCCTTCTCGTTCGCTCTATAGCGTTTTGAGCGGATAAAGAGCACAAGTGTGCATGCAGACACAGGATGAATGGGAACTCGATTTGTTATTGTACTTTTGATGAAAACTGACTTTCTAGACATGAAATGTCACTTTTTTCACCTTATCATACTTTTTCATCAACTTTTGCATTTTAATGTAAACAATCATATTTCGTAATATTTTGGGTCAGAAACATTTCATAGTACTATACTATGTCTAACTATGTGAAAAAAATCAAATTGGAGTAGGTCGAGCAACTGATTATATGAGTTTGTTAGAAAAACCACTTTCCTTTGCTCCTAGCGCCTTCTCGTTCGCTCTATAGCGTTTTGAGCGGATAAAGAGCACAAGTGTGCATGCAGACACAGGATGAATGGGAACTCGATTTGTTATTGTACTTTTGATGAAAACTGACTTTCTAGACATGAAATGTCACTTTTTTCACCTTATCATACTTTTTCATCAACTTTTGCATTTTAATGTAAACAATCATATTTCGTAATATTTTGGGTCAGAAACATTTCATAGTACTATATTATGTCTAACTATGTGAAAAAAATCAAATTGGAGTAGGTCGGGCAACTGATTATATGAGTTTGTTAGAAAAACCACTTTCCTTTGCTCCTAGCGCCTTCTCGTTCGCTCTATAGCGTTTTGAGCGGATAAAGAGCACAAATGTGCATGCAGACACAGGATGAATGGGAACTCGATTTGTTATTGTACTTTTGATGAAAACTGACTTTCTAGACATAAAATGTCACTTTTTTCACCATATCATACTTTTTCATCAACTTTTGCATTTTAATGTAAACAATCATATTTCGTAATATTTTGATTCAGAAACATTTCATAGTACTATACTATGTCTAACTATGTGAAAAAAATCAAATTGGAGTAGGTCGAGCAACTGATTATATGAGTTTGTTAGAAAAACCACTTTCCTTTGCTCCTAGCGCCTTCTCGTTCGCTGTATAGCGTTTTGAGCGGATAAAGAGCACAAGTGTGTAAGGGGACACAGGATGAATGCGAACTAGTTTTGTTATGGTACTTTTGATTCAAACTGAGTTTCTAGACATAAAATGTCACTTTTTTCACCTTATCATACTTTTTCATCAACTTTTGCATTTTAATGTAAACAATCATATTTCGTAATATTTTGGGTCAGAAACATTTCATAGTACTATACTATGTCTAACTATGTGAAAAAAATCAAATTGGAGTAGGTCGAGCAACTGATTATATGAGTTTGTTAGAAAAACCACTTTCCTTTGCTCCTAGCGCCTTCTCGTTCGCTCTATAGCGTTTTGAGCGGATAAAGAGCACAAGTGTGCATGCAGACACAGGATGAATGGGAACTCGATTTGTTATTGTACTTTTGATGAAAACTGACTTTCTAGACATGAAATGTCACTTTTTTCACCTTATCATACTTTTTCATCAACTTTTGCATTTTAATGTAAACAATCATATTTCGTAATATTTTGGGTCAGAAACATTTCATAGTACTATATTATGTCTAACTATGTGAAAAAAATCAAATTGGAGTAGGTCGGGCAACTGATTATATGAGTTTGTTAGAAAAACCACTTTCCTTTGCTCCTAGCGCCTTCTCGTTCGCTCTATAGCGTTTTGAGCGGATAAAGAGCACAAGTGTGCATGCAGACACAGGATGAATGGGAACTCGATTTGTTATTGTACTTTTGATGAAAACTGACTTTCTAGACATGAAATGTCACTTTTTTCACCATATCATACTTTTTCATCAACTTTTGCATTTTAATGTAAACAATCATATTTCGTAATATTTTGATTCAGAAACATTTCATAGTACTATACTATGTCTAACTATGTGAAAAAAATCAAATTGGAGTAGGTCGGGCAACTGATTATATTAGTTTGTTAGAAAAACCACTTTCCTTTGCTCCTAGCGCCTTCTCGTTCGCTCTATAGCGTTTTGAGCGGATAAAGAGCACAAGTGTGTAAGGGGACACAGGATGAATGCGAACTAGTTTTGTTATGGTACTTTTGATTCAAACTGACTTTCTAGACATAAAATGTCACTTTTTTCACCTTATCATACTTTTTCATCAACTTTTGCATTTTAATGTAAACAATCATATTTCGTAATATTTTGGGTCAGAAACATTTCATAGTACTATACTATGTCTAACTTTGTGAAAAAAATGAAATTGGAGTATGTCGGGCAACTGATTATATTAGTTTGTTAGAAAAACCACTTTCCTTTGCTCCTAGCGCCTTCTCGTTCGCTCTATCGCGTTTTGAGCGGATAAAGAGCACAAGTGTGCATGCAGACACAGGATGAATGGGAACTCGATTTGTTATTGTACTTTTGATTCAAACTGACTTTCTAGACATGAAATGTCACTTTTTTCACCTTATCATACTTTTTCATCAACTTTTGCATTTTAATGTAAACAATCATATTTCGTAATATTTTGGGTCAGAAACATTTCATAGTACTATATTATGTCTAACTATGTGAAAAAAATCAAATTGGAGTAGGTCGGGCAACTGATTATATGAGTTTGTTAGAAAAACCACTTTCCATTGCTCCTAGCGCCTTCTCGTTCGCTCTATAGCGTTTTGAGCGGATAAAGAGCACAAGTGTGTAAGGGGACACAGGATGAATGCGAACTACTTTTGTTATGGTACTTTTGATTCAAACTGACTTTCTAGACATAAAATGTCACTTTTTTCACCTTATCATACTTTTTCATCAACTTTTGCATTTTAATGTAAACAATCATATTTCGTAATATTTTGGGTCAGAAACATTTCATAGTACTATACTATGTCTAACTATGTGAAAAAAATGAAATTGGAGTATGTCGGGCAACTGATTATATGAGTTTGTTAGAAAAACCACTTTCCTTTGCTCCTAGCGCCTTCTCGTTCGCTCTATAGCGTTTTGAGCGGATAAAGAGCACAAGTGTGCATGCAGACACAGGATGAATGGGAACTCGATTTGTTATTGTACTTTTGATTCAAACTGACTTTCTAGACATAAAATGTCACTTTTTTCACCATATCATACTTTTTCATCAACTTTTGCATTTTAATGTAAACAATCATATTTCGTAATATTTTGATTCAGAAACATTTCATAGTACTATACTATGTCTAACTATGTGAAAAAAATCAAATTGGAGTAGGTCGGGCAACTGATTATATTAGTTTGTTAGAAAAACCACTTTCCTTTGCTCCTAGCGCCTTCTCGTTCGCTCTATAGCGTTTTGAGCGGATAAAGAGCACAAGTGTGTAAGGGGACACAGGATGAATGCGAACTAGTTTTGTTATGGTACTTTTGATTCAAACTGACTTTCTAGACATAAAATGTCACTTTTTTCACCTTATCATACTTTTTCATCAACTTTTGCATTTTAATGTAAACAATCATATTTCGTAATATTTTGGGTCAGAAACATTTCATAGTACTATACTATGTCTAACTTTGTGAAAAAAATGAAATTGGAGTATGTCGGGCAACTGATTATATTAGTTTGTTAGAAAAACCACTTTCCTTTGCTCCTAGCGCCTTCTCGTTCGCTCTATAGCGTTTTGAGCGGATAAAGAGCACAAGTGTGCATGCAGACACAGGATGAATGCGAACTACTTTTGTTATGGTACTTTTGATTCAAACTGACTTTCTAGACATAAAATGTCACTTTTTTCACCTTATCATACTTTTTCATCAACTTTTGCATTTTAATGTAAACAATCATATTTCGTAATATTTTGGGTCAGAAACATTTCATAGTACTATACTATGTCTAACTATGTGAAAAAAATGAAATTGGAGTATGTCGGGCAACTGATTATATTAGTTTGTTAGAAAAACCACTTTCCTTTGCTCCTAGCGCCTTCTCGTTCGCTCTATAGCGTTTTGAGCGGATAAAGAGCACAAGTGTGCATGCAGACACAGGATGAATGGGAACTCGATTTGTTATTGTACTTTTGATTCAAACTGACTTTCTAGACATAAAATGTCACTTTTTTCACCATATCATACTTTTTCATCAACTTTTGCATTTTAATGTAAACAATCATATTTCGTAATATTTTGATTCAGAAACATTTCATAGTACTATACTATGTCTAACTATGTGAAAAAAATCAAATTGGAGTAGGTCGGGCAACTGATTATATTAGTTTGTTAGAAAAACCACTTTCCTTTGCTCCTAGCGCCTTCTCGTTCGCTGTATAGCGTTTTGAGCGGATAAAGAGCACAAGTGTGTAAGGGGACACAGGATGAATGCGAACTAGTTTTGTTATGGTACTTTTGATTCAAACTGACTTTCTAGACATAAAATGTCACTTTTTTCACCTTATCATACTTTTTCATCAACTTTTGCATTTTAATGTAAACAATCATATTTCGTAATATTTTGGGTCAGAAACATTTCATAGTACTATACTATGTCTAACTTTGTGAAAAAAATGAAATTGGAGTATGTCGGGCAACTGATTATATTAGTTTGTTAGAAAAACCACTTTCCTTTGCTCCTAGCGCCTTCTCGTTCGCTCTATAGCGTTTTGAGCGGATAAAGAGCACAAGTGTGCATGCAGACACAGGATGAATGGGAACTCGATTTGTTATTGTACTTTTGATGAAAACTGACTTTCTAGACATGAAATGTCACTTTTTTCACCTTAATCATACTTTTTCATCAACTTTTGCATTTTAATGTAAACAATCATATTTCGTAATATTTTGGGTCAGAAACATTTCATAGTACTATATTATGTCTAACTATGTGAAAAAAATCAAATTGGAGTAGGTCGGGCAACTGATTATATGAGTTTGTTAGAAAAACCACTTTCCTTTGCTCCTAGCGCCTTCTCGTTCGCTCTATAGCGTTTTGAGCGGATAAAGAGCACAAGTGTGCATGCAGACACAGGATGAATGGGAACTCGATTTGTTATTGTACTTTTGATGAAAACTGACTTTCTAGACATGAAATGTCACTTTTTTCACCTTATCATACTTTTTCATCAACTTTTGCATTTTAATGTAAACAATCATATTTCGTAATATTTTGGGTCAGAAACATGTCATAGTACTATACTATGTCTAACTATGTGAAAAAAATCAAATTGGAGTAGGTCGGGCAACTGATTATATTAGTTTGTTAGAAAAACCACTTTCCTTTGCTCCTAGCGCCTTCTCGTTCGCTCTATAGCGTTTTGAGCGGATAAAGAGCACAAGTGTGTAAGGGGACACAGGATGAATGCGAACTAGTTTTGTTATGGTACTTTTGATTCAAACTGACTTTCTAGACATAAAATGTCACTTTTTTCACCTTATCATACTTTTTCATCAACTTTTGCATTTTAATGTAAACAATCATATTTCGTAATATTTTGGGTCAGAAACATTTCATAGTACTATACTATGTCTAACTATGTGAAAAAAATCAAATTGGAGTAGGTCGAGCAACTGATTATATGAGTTTGTTAGAAAAACCACTTTCCTTAGCTCCTAGCGCCTTCTCGTTCGCTCTATAGCGTTTTGAGCGGATAAAGAGCACAAGTGTGCATGCAGACACAGGATGAATGGGAACTCGATTTGTTATTGTACTTTTGATGAAAACTGACTTTCTAGACATGAAATGTCACTTTTTTCACCTTATCATACTTTTTCATCAACTTTTGCATTTTAATGTAAACAATCATATTTCGTAATATTTTGGGTCAGAAACATTTCATAGTACTATACTATGTCTAACTATGTGAAAAAAATCAAATTGGAGTAGGTCGGGCAACTGATTATATTAGTTTGTTAGAAAAACCACTTTCCTTTGCTCCTAGCGCCTTCTCGTTCGCTGTATAGCGTTTTGAGCGGATAAAGAGCACAAGTGTGTAAGGGGACACAGGATGAATGCGAACTAGTTTTGTTATGGTACTTTTGATTCTAACTGACTTTCTAGACATAAAATGTCACTTTTTTCACCTTATCATACTTTTTCATCAACTTTTGCATTTTAATGTAAACAATCATATTTCGTAATATTTTGGGTCAGAAACATTTCATAGTACTATACTATGTCTAACTATGTGAAAAAAATCAAATTGGAGTAGGTCGAGCAACTGATTATATGAGTTTGTTAGAAAAACCACTTTCCTTTGCTCCTAGCGCCTTCTCGTTCGCTCTATAGCGTTTTGAGCGGATAAAGAGCACAAGTGTGCATGCAGACACAGGATGAATGGGAACTCGATTTGTTATTGTACTTTTGATGAAAACTGACTTTCTAGACATGAAATGTCACTTTTTTCACCTTATCATACTTTTTCATCAACTTTTGCATTTTAATGTAAACAATCATATTTCGTAATATTTTGGGTCAGAAACATTTCATAGTACTATATTATGTCTAACTATGTGAAAAAAATCAAATTGGAGTAGGTCGGGCAACTGATTATATGAGTTTGTTAGAAAAACCACTTTCCTTTGCTCCTAGCGCCTTCTCGTTCGCTCTATAGCGTTTTGAGCGGATAAAGAGCACAAATGTGCATGCAGACACAGGATGAATGGGAACTCGATTTGTTATTGTACTTTTGATGAAAACTGACTTTCTAGACATAAAATGTCACTTTTTTCACCATATCATACTTTTTCATCAACTTTTGCATTTTAATGTAAACAATCATATTTCGTAATATTTTGATTCAGAAACATTTCATAGTACTATACTATGTCTAACTATGTGATAAAAATCAAATTGGAGTAGGTCGAGCAACTGATTATATGAGTTTGTTAGAAAAACCACTTTCCTTTGCTCCTAGCGCCATCTCGTTCGCTCTATAGCGTTTTGAGCGGATAAAGAGCACAAGTGTGCATGCAGACACAGGATGAATGGGAACTCGATTTGTTATTGTACTTTTGATGAAAACTGACTTTCTAGTCATGAAATGTCACTTTTTTCACCTTATCATACTTTTTCATCAACTTTTGCATTTTAATGTAAACAATCATATTTCGTAATATTTTGGGTCAGAAACATTTCATAGTACTATACTATGTCTAACTATGTGAAAAAAATGAAATTGGAGTATGTCGGGCAACTGATTATATTAGTTTGTTAGAAAAACCACTTTCCTTTGCTCCTAGCGCCTTCTCGTTCGCTCTATAGTGTTTTGAGCGGATAAAGAGCACAAGTGTGCATGCAGACACAGGATGAATGGGAACTCGATTTGTTATTGTACTTTTGATTCAAACTGACTTTCTAGACATAAAATGTCACTTTTTTCACCATATCATACTTTTTCATCAACTTTTGCATTTTAATGTAAACAATCATATTTCGTAATATTTTGATTCAGAAACATTTCATAGTACTATACTATGTCTAACTATGTGAAAAAAATCAAATTGGAGTAGGTCGGGCAACTGATTATATTAGTTTGTTAGAAAAACCACTTTCCTTTGCTTCTAGCGCCTTCTCGTTCGCTCTATAGCGTTTTGAGCGGATAAAGAGCACAAGTGTGCATGCAGACACAGGATGAATGGGAACTCGATTTGTTATTGTACTTTTGATGAAAACTGACTTTCTAGACATGAAATGTCACTTTTTTCACCTTATCATACTTTTTCATCAACTTTTGCATTTTAATGTAAACAATCATATTTCGTAATATTTTGGGTCAGAAACATTTCATAGTACTATACTATGTCTAACTATGTGAAAAAAATCAAATTGGAGTAGGTCGGGCAACTGATTATATTAGTTTGTTAGAAAAACCACTTTCCTTTGCTCCTAGCGCCTTCTCGTTCGCTGTATAGCGTTTTGAGCTGATAAAGAGCACAAGTGTGTAAGGGGACACAGCATGAATGCGAACTAGTTTTGTTATGGTACTTTTGATTCAAACTGACTTTCTAGACATAAAATGTCACTTTTTTCACCTTATCATACTTTTTCATCAACTTTTGCATTTTAATGTAAACAATCATATTTCGTAATATTTTGGGTCAGAAACATTTCATAGTACTATACTATGTCTAACTTTGTGAAAAAAATGAAATTGGAGTATGTCGGGCAACTGATTATATTAGTTTGTTAGAAAAACCACTTTCCTTTGCTCCTAGCGCCTTCTCGTTCGCTCTATAGCGTTTTGAGCGGATAAAGAGCACAAGTGTGCATGCAGACACAGGATGAATGGGAACTCGATTTGTTATTGTACTTTTGATGAAAACTGACTTTCTAGACATGAAATGTCACTTTTTTCACCTTATCATACTTTTTCATCAACTTTTGCATTTTAATGTAAACAATCATATTTCGTAATATTTTGGGTCAGAAACATTTCATAGTACTATATTATGTCTAACTATGTGAAAAAAATCAAATTGGAGTAGGTCGGGCAACTGATTATATGAGTTTGTTAGAAAAACCACTTTCCTTTGCTCCTAGCGCCTTCTCGTTCGCTCTATAGCGTTTTGAGCGGATAAAGAGCACAAGTGTGCATGCAGACACAGGATGAATGGGAACTCGATTTGTTATTGTACTTTTGATGAAAACTGACTTTCTAGACATGAAATGTCACTTTTTTCACCTTATCATACTTTTTCATCAACTTTTGCATTTTAATGTAAACAATCATATTTCGTAATATTTTGGGTCAGAAACATGTCATAGTACTATACTATGTCTAACTATGTGAAAAAAATCAAATTGGAGTAGGTCGGGCAACTGATTATATTAGTTTGTTAGAAAAACCACTTTCCTTTGCTCCTAGCGCCTTCTCGTTCGCTGTATAGCGTTTTGAGCGGATAAAGAGCACAAGTGTGTAAGGGGACACAGGATGAATGCGAACTAGTTTTGTTATGGTACTTTTGATTCAAACTGACTTTCTAGACATAAAATGTCACTTTTTTCACCTTATCATACTTTTTCATCAACTTTTGCATTTTAATGTAAACAATCATATTTCGTAATATTTTGGGTCAGAAACATTTCATAGTACTATACTATGTCTAACTATGTGAAAAAAATCAAATTGGAGTAGGTCGAGCAACTGATTATATGAGTTTGTTAGAAAAACCACTTTCCTTAGCTCCTAGCGCCTTCTCGTTCGCTCTATAGCGTTTTGAGCGGATAAAGAGCACAAGTGTGCATGCAGACACAGGATGAATGGGAACTCGATTTGTTATTGTACTTTTGATGAAAACTGACTTTCTAGACATGAAATGTCACTTTTTTCACCTTATCATACTTTTTCATCAACTTTTGCATTTTAATGTAAACAATCATATTTCGTAATATTTTGGGTCAGAAACATTTCATAGTACTATACTATGTCTAACTATGTGAAAAAAATCAAATTGGAGTAGGTCGGGCAACTGATTATATTAGTTTGTTAGAAAAACCACTTTCCTTTGCTCCTAGCGCCTTCTCGTTCGCTGTATAGCGTTTTGAGCTGATAAAGAGCACAAGTGTGTAAGGGGACACAGCATGAATGCGAACTAGTTTTGTTATGGTACTTTTGATTCAAACTGACTTTCTAGACATAAAATGTCACTTTTTTCACCTTATCATACTTTTTCATCAACTTTTGCATTTTAATGTAAACAATCATATTTCGTAATATTTTGGGTCAGAAACATTTCATAGTACTATACTATGTCTAACTATGTGAAAAAAATCAAATTGGAGTAGGTCGGGCAACTGATTATATTAGTTTGTTAGAAAAACCACTTTCCTTTGCTCCTAGCGCCTTCTCGTTCGCTGTATAGCGTTTTGAGCGGATAAAGAGCACAAGTGTGTAAGGGGACACAGGATGAATGCGAACTAGTTTTGTTATGGTACTTTTGATTCAAACTGACTTTCTAGACATAAAATGTCACTTTTTTCACCTTATCATACTTTTTCATCAACTTTTGCATTTTAATGTAAACAATCATATTTCGTAATATTTTGGGTCAGAAACATTTCATAGTACTATACTATGTCTAACTATGTGAAAAAAATCAAATTGGAGTAGGTCGAGCAACTGATTATATGAGTTTGTTAGAAAAACCACTTTCCTTTGCTCCTAGCGCCTTCTCGTTCGCTCTATAGCGTTTTGAGCGGATAAAGAGCACAAGTGTGCATGCAGACACAGGATGAATGGGAACTCGATTTGTTATTGTACTTTTGATTCAAACTGACTTTCTAGACATGAAATGTCACTTTTTTCACCTTATCATACTTTTTCATCAACTTTTGCATTTTAATGTAAACAATCATATTTCGTAATATTTTGGGTCAGAAACATTTCATAGTACTATATTATGTCTAACTATGTGAAAAAAATCAAATTGGAGTAGGTCGGGCAACTGATTATATGAGTTTGTTAGAAAAACCACTTTCCTTTGCTCCTAGCGCCTTCTCGTTCGCTCTATAGCGTTTTGAGCGGATAAAGAGCACAAGTGTGCATGCAGACACAGGATGAATGGGAACTCGATTAGTTATTGTACTTTTGATGAAAACTGACTTTCTAGACATGAAATGTCACTTTTTTCACCTTATCATACTTTTTCATCAACTTTTGCATTTTAATGTAAACAATCATATTTCGTAATATTTTGGGTCAGAAACATTTCATAGTACTATACTATGTCTAACTATGTGAAAAAAATCAAATTGGAGTAGGTCGGGCAACTGATTATATGAGTTTGTTAGAAAAACCACTTTCCTTTGCTCCTAGCGCCTTCTCGTTCGCTCTATAGCGTTTTGAGCGGATAAAGAGCACAAGTGTGCATGCAGACACAGGATGAATGGGAACTCGATTTGTTATTGTACTTTTGATGAAAACTGACTTTCTAGACATAAAATGTCACTTTTTTCACCTTATCATACTTTTTCATCAACTTTTGCATTTTAATGTAAACAATCATATTTCGTAATATTTTGGGTCAGAAACATTTCATAGTACTATACTATGTCTAACTATGTGAAAAAAATCAAATTGGAGTAGGTCGGGCAACTGATTATATTAGTTTGTTAGAAAAACCACTTTCCTTTGCTCCTAGCGCCTTCTCGTTCGCTGTATAGCGTTTTGAGCGGATAAAGAGCACAAGTGTGTAAGGGGACACAGGATGAATGCGAACTAGTTTTGTTATGGTACTTTTGATTCAAACTGACTTTCTAGACATAAAATGTCACTTTTTTCACCTTATCATACTTTTTCATCAACTTTTGCATTTTAATGTAAACAATCATATTTCGTAATATTTTGGGTCAGAAACATTTCATAGTACTATACTATGTCTAACTATGTGAAAAAAATCAAATTGGAGTAGGTCGAGCAACTGATTATATGAGTTTGTTAGAAAAACCACTTTCCTTTGCTCCTAGCGCCTTCTCGTTCGCTCTATAGCGTTTTGAGCGGATAAAGAGCACAAGTGTGCATGCAGACACAGGATGAATGGGAACTCGATTTGTTATTGTACTTTTGATTCAAACTGACTTTCTAGACATGAAATGTCACTTTTTTCACCTTATCATACTTTTTCATCAACTTTTGCATTTTAATGTAAACAATCATATTTCGTAATATTTTGGGTCAGAAACATTTCATAGTACTATATTATGTCTAACTATGTGAAAAAAATCAAATTGGAGTAGGTCGGGCAACTGATTATATGAGTTTGTTAGAAAAACCACTTTCCTTTGCTCCTAGCGCCTTCTCGTTCGCTCTATAGCGTTTTGAGCGGATAAAGAGCACAAGTGTGCATGCAGACACAGGATGAATGGGAACTCGATTAGTTATTGTACTTTTGATGAAAACTGACTTTCTAGACATGAAATGTCACTTTTTTCACCTTATCATACTTTTTCATCAACTTTTGCATTTTAATGTAAACAATCATATTTCGTAATATTTTGGGTCAGAAACATTTCATAGTACTATATTATGTCTAACTATGTGAAAAAAATCAAATTGGAGTAGGTCGGGCAACTGATTATATGAGTTTGTTAGAAAAACCACTTTCCTTTGCTCCTAGCGCCTTCTCGTTCGCTCTATAGCGTTTTGAGCGGATAAAGAGCACAAATGTGCATGCAGACACAGGATGAATGGGAACTCGATTTGTTATTGTACTTTTGATGAAAACTGACTTTCTAGACATAAAATGTCACTTTTTTCACCATATCATACTTTTTCATCAACTTTTGCATTTTAATGTAAACAATCATATTTCGTAATATTTTGATTCAGAAACATTTCATAGTACTATACTATGTCTAACTATGTGATAAAAATCAAATTGGAGTAGGTCGGGCAACTGATTATATTAGTTTGTTAGAAAAACCACTTTCCTTTGCTCCTAGCGCCTTCTCGTTCGCTGTATAGCGTTTTGAGCGGATAAAGAGCACAAGTGTGTAAGGGGACACAGGATGAATGCGAACTAGTTTTGTTATGGTACTTTTGATTCAAACTGACTTTCTAGACATAAAATGTCACTTTTTTCACCTTATCATACTTTTTCATCAACTTTTGCATTTTAATGTAAACAATCATATTTCGTAATATTTTGGGTCAGAAACATTTCATAGTACTATACTATGTCTAACTATGTGAAAAAAATCAAATTGGAGTAGGTCGAGCAACTGATTATATGAGTTTGTTAGAAAAACCACTTTCCTTTGCTCCTAGCGCCTTCTCGTTCGCTCTATAGCGTTTTGAGCGGATAAAGAGCACAAGTGTGCATGCAGACACAGGATGAATGGGAACTCGATTTGTTATTGTACTTTTGATGAAAACTGACTTTCTAGACATGAAATGTCACTTTTTTCACCTTATCATACTTTTTCATCAACTTTTGCATTTTAATGTAAACAATCATATTTCGTAATATTTTGGGTCAGAAACATTTCATAGTACTATACTATGTCTAACTATGTGAAAAAAATCAAATTGGAGTAGGTCGAGCAACTGATTATATGAGTTTGTTAGAAAAACCACTTTCCTTTGCTCCTAGCGCCTTCTCGTTCGCTCTATAGCGTTTTGAGCGGATAAAGAGCACAAGTGTGCATGCAGACACAGGATGAATGGGAACTCGATTTGTTATTGTACTTTTGATGAAAACTGACTTTCTAGACATGAAATGTCACTTTTTTCACCTTATCATACTTTTTCATCAACTTTTGCATTTTAATGTAAACAATCATATTTCGTAATATTTTGGGTCAGAAACATTTCATAGTACTATATTATGTCTAACTATGTGAAAAAAATCAAATTGGAGTAGGTCGGGCAACTGATTATATGAGTTTGTTAGAAAAACCACTTTCCTTTGCTCCTAGCGCCTTCTCGTTCGCTCTATAGCGTTTTGAGCGGATAAAGAGCACAAATGTGCATGCAGACACAGGATGAATGGGAACTCGATTTGTTATTGTACTTTTGATGAAAACTGACTTTCTAGACATAAAATGTCACTTTTTTCACCATATCATACTTTTTCATCAACTTTTGCATTTTAATGTAAACAATCATATTTCGTAATATTTTGATTCAGAAACATTTCATAGTACTATACTATGTCTAACTATGTGAAAAAAATCAAATTGGAGTAGGTCGAGCAACTGATTATATGAGTTTGTTAGAAAAACCACTTTCCTTTGCTCCTAGCGCCTTCTCGTTCGCTGTATAGCGTTTTGAGCGGATAAAGAGCACAAGTGTGTAAGGGGACACAGGATGAATGCGAACTAGTTTTGTTATGGTACTTTTGATTCAAACTGAGTTTCTAGACATAAAATGTCACTTTTTTCACCTTATCATACTTTTTCATCAACTTTTGCATTTTAATGTAAACAATCATATTTCGTAATATTTTGGGTCAGAAACATTTCATAGTACTATACTATGTCTAACTATGTGAAAAAAATCAAATTGGAGTAGGTCGAGCAACTGATTATATGAGTTTGTTAGAAAAACCACTTTCCTTTGCTCCTAGCGCCTTCTCGTTCGCTCTATAGCGTTTTGAGCGGATAAAGAGCACAAGTGTGCATGCAGACACAGGATGAATGGGAACTCGATTTGTTATTGTACTTTTGATGAAAACTGACTTTCTAGACATGAAATGTCACTTTTTTCACCTTATCATACTTTTTCATCAACTTTTGCATTTTAATGTAAACAATCATATTTCGTAATATTTTGGGTCAGAAACATTTCATAGTACTATATTATGTCTAACTATGTGAAAAAAATCAAATTGGAGTAGGTCGGGCAACTGATTATATGAGTTTGTTAGAAAAACCACTTTCCTTTGCTCCTAGCGCCTTCTCGTTCGCTCTATAGCGTTTTGAGCGGATAAAGAGCACAACTGTGCATGCAGACACAGGATGAATGGGAACTCGATTTGTTATTGTACTTTTGATGAAAACTGACTTTCTAGACATGAAATGTCACTTTTTTCACCATATCATACTTTTTCATCAACTTTTGCATTTTAATGTAAACAATCATATTTCGTAATATTTTGATTCAGAAACATTTCATAGTACTATACTATGTCTAACTATGTGAAAAAAATCAAATTGGAGTAGGTCGGGCAACTGATTATATTAGTTTGTTAGAAAAACCACTTTCCTTTGCTCCTAGCGCCTTCTCGTTCGCTCTATAGCGTTTTGAGCGGATAAAGAGCACAAGTGTGTAAGGGGACACAGGATGAATGCGAACTAGTTTTGTTATGGTACTTTTGATTCAAACTGACTTTCTAGACATAAAATGTCACTTTTTTCACCTTATCATACTTTTTCATCAACTTTTGCATTTTAATGTAAACAATCATATTTCGTAATATTTTGGGTCAGAAACATTTCATAGTACTATACTATGTCTAACTTTGTGAAAAAAATGAAATTGGAGTATGTCGGGCAACTGATTATATTAGTTTGTTAGAAAAACCACTTTCCTTTGCTCCTAGCGCCTTCTCGTTCGCTCTATCGCGTTTTGAGCGGATAAAGAGCACAAGTGTGCATGCAGACACAGGATGAATGGGAACTCGATTTGTTATTGTACTTTTGATTCAAACTGACTTTCTAGACATGAAATGTCACTTTTTTCACCTTATCATACTTTTTCATCAACTTTTGCATTTTAATGTAAACAATCATATTTCGTAATATTTTGGGTCAGAAACATTTCATAGTACTATATTATGTCTAACTATGTGAAAAAAATCAAATTGGAGTAGGTCGGGCAACTGATTATATGAGTTTGTTAGAAAAACCACTTTCCATTGCTCCTAGCGCCTTCTCGTTCGCTCTATAGCGTTTTGAGCGGATAAAGAGCACAAGTGTGTAAGGGGACACAGGATGAATGCGAACTACTTTTGTTATGGTACTTTTGATTCAAACTGACTTTCTAGACATAAAATGTCACTTTTTTCACCTTATCATACTTTTTCATCAACTTTTGCATTTTAATGTAAACAATCATATTTCGTAATATTTTGGGTCAGAAACATTTCATAGTACTATACTATGTCTAACTATGTGAAAAAAATGAAATTGGAGTATGTCGGGCAACTGATTATATGAGTTTGTTAGAAAAACCACTTTCCTTTGCTCCTAGCGCCTTCTCGTTCGCTCTATAGCGTTTTGAGCGGATAAAGAGCACAAGTGTGCATGCAGACACAGGATGAATGGGAACTCGATTTGTTATTGTACTTTTGATTCAAACTGACTTTCTAGACATAAAATGTCACTTTTTTCACCATATCATACTTTTTCATCAACTTTTGCATTTTAATGTAAACAATCATATTTCGTAATATTTTGATTCAGAAACATTTCATAGTACTATACTATGTCTAACTATGTGAAAAAAATCAAATTGGAGTAGGTCGGGCAACTGATTATATTAGTTTGTTAGAAAAACCACTTTCCTTTGCTCCTAGCGCCTTCTCGTTCGCTCTATAGCGTTTTGAGCGGATAAAGAGCACAAGTGTGTAAGGGGACACAGGATGAATGCGAACTAGTTTTGTTATGGTACTTTTGATTCAAACTGACTTTCTAGACATAAAATGTCACTTTTTTCACCTTATCATACTTTTTCATCAACTTTTGCATTTTAATGTAAACAATCATATTTCGTAATATTTTGGGTCAGAAACATTTCATAGTACTATACTATGTCTAACTTTGTGAAAAAAATGAAATTGGAGTATGTCGGGCAACTGATTATATTAGTTTGTTAGAAAAACCACTTTCCTTTGCTCCTAGCGCCTTCTCGTTCGCTCTATCGCGTTTTGAGCGGATAAAGAGCACAAGTGTGCATGCAGACACAGGATGAATGGGAACTCGATTTGTTATTGTACTTTTGATTCAAACTGACTTTCTAGACATGAAATGTCACTTTTTTCACCTTATCATACTTTTTCATCAACTTTTGCATTTTAATGTAAACAATCATATTTCGTAATATTTTGGGTCAGAAACATTTCATAGTACTATATTATGTCTAACTATGTGAAAAAAATCAAATTGGAGTAGGTCGGGCAACTGATTATATGAGTTTGTTAGAAAAACCACTTTCCTTTGCTCCTAGCGCCTTCTCGTTCGCTCTATAGCGTTTTGAGCGGATAAAGAGCACAAGTGTGCATGCAGACACAGGATGAATGGGAACTCGATTTGTTATTGTACTTTTGATGAAAACTGACTTTCTAGACATGAAATGTCACTTTTTTCACCTTATCATACTTTTTCATCAACTTTTGCATTTTAATGTAAACAATCATATTTCGTAATATTTTGGGTCAGAAACATTTCATAGTACTATACTATGTCTAACTATGTGAAAAAAATCAAATTGGAGTAGGTCGGGCAACTGATTATATTAGTTTGTTAGAAAAACCACTTTCCTTTGCTCCTAGCGCCTTCTCGTTCGCTGTATAGCGTTTTGAGCTGATAAAGAGCACAAGTGTGTAAGGGGACACAGCATGAATGCGAACTAGTTTTGTTATGGTACTTTTGATTCAAACTGACTTTCTAGACATAAAATGTCACTTTTTTCACCTTATCATACTTTTTCATCAACTTTTGCATTTTAATGTAAACAATCATATTTCGTAATATTTTGGGTCAGAAACATTTCATAGTACTATACTATGTCTAACTTTGTGAAAAAAATGAAATTGGAGTATGTCGGGCAACTGATTATATTAGTTTGTTAGAAAAACCACTTTCCTTTGCTCCTAGCGCCTTCTCGTTCGCTCTATCGCGTTTTGAGCGGATAAAGAGCACAAGTGTGCATGCAGACACAGGATGAATGGGAACTCGATTTGTTATTGTACTTTTGATTCAAACTGACTTTCTAGACATGAAATGTCACTTTTTTCACCTTATCATACTTTTTCATCAACTTTTGCATTTTAATGTAAACAATCATATTTCGTAATATTTTGGGTCAGAAACATTTCATAGTACTATATTATGTCTAACTATGTGAAAAAAATCAAATTGGAGTAGGTCGGGCAACTGATTATATGAGTTTGTTAGAAAAACCACTTTCCATTGCTCCTAGCGCCTTCTCGTTCGCTCTATAGCGTTTTGAGCGGATAAAGAGCACAAGTGTGTAAGGGGACACAGGATGAATGCGAACTACTTTTGTTATGGTACTTTTGATTCAAACTGACTTTCTAGACATAAAATGTCACTTTTTTCACCTTATCATACTTTTTCATCAACTTTTGCATTTTAATGTAAACAATCATATTTCGTAATATTTTGGGTCAGAAACATTTCATAGTACTATACTATGTCTAACTATGTGAAAAAAATGAAATTGGAGTATGTCGGGCAACTGATTATATGAGTTTGTTAGAAAAACCACTTTCCTTTGCTCCTAGCGCCTTCTCGTTCGCTCTATAGCGTTTTGAGCGGATAAAGAGCACAAGTGTGCATGCAGACACAGGATGAATGGGAACTCGATTTGTTATTGTACTTTTGATTCAAACTGACTTTCTAGACATAAAATGTCACTTTTTTCACCATATCATACTTTTTCATCAACTTTTGCATTTTAATGTAAACAATCATATTTCGTAATATTTTGATTCAGAAACATTTCATAGTACTATACTATGTCTAACTATGTGAAAAAAATCAAATTGGAGTAGGTCGGGCAACTGATTATATTAGTTTGTTAGAAAAACCACTTTCCTTTGCTCCTAGCGCCTTCTCGTTCGCTCTATAGCGTTTTGAGCGGATAAAGAGCACAAGTGTGTAAGGGGACACAGGATGAATGCGAACTAGTTTTGTTATGGTACTTTTGATTCAAACTGACTTTCTAGACATAAAATGTCACTTTTTTCACCTTATCATACTTTTTCATCAACTTTTGCATTTTAATGTAAACAATCATATTTCGTAATATTTTGGGTCAGAAACATTTCATAGTACTATACTATGTCTAACTTTGTGAAAAAAATGAAATTGGAGTATGTCGGGCAACTGATTATATTAGTTTGTTAGAAAAACCACTTTCCTTTGCTCCTAGCGCCTTCTCGTTCGCTCTATAGCGTTTTGAGCGGATAAAGAGCACAAGTGTGCATGCAGACACAGGATGAATGCGAACTACTTTTGTTATGGTACTTTTGATTCAAACTGACTTTCTAGACATAAAATGTCACTTTTTTCACCTTATCATACTTTTTCATCAACTTTTGCATTTTAATGTAAACAATCATATTTCGTAATATTTTGGGTCAGAAACATTTCATAGTACTATACTATGTCTAACTATGTGAAAAAAATGAAATTGGAGTATGTCGGGCAACTGATTATATTAGTTTGTTAGAAAAACCACTTTCCTTTGCTCCTAGCGCCTTCTCGTTCGCTCTATAGCGTTTTGAGCGGATAAAGAGCACAAGTGTGCATGCAGACACAGGATGAATGGGAACTCGATTTGTTATTGTACTTTTGATTCAAACTGACTTTCTAGACATAAAATGTCACTTTTTTCACCATATCATACTTTTTCATCAACTTTTGCATTTTAATGTAAACAATCATATTTCGTAATATTTTGATTCAGAAACATTTCATAGTACTATACTATGTCTAACTATGTGAAAAAAATCAAATTGGAGTAGGTCGGGCAACTGATTATATTAGTTTGTTAGAAAAACCACTTTCCTTTGCTCCTAGCGCCTTCTCGTTCGCTGTATAGCGTTTTGAGCGGATAAAGAGCACAAGTGTGTAAGGGGACACAGGATGAATGCGAACTAGTTTTGTTATGGTACTTTTGATTCAAACTGACTTTCTAGACATAAAATGTCACTTTTTTCACCTTATCATACTTTTTCATCAACTTTTGCATTTTAATGTAAACAATCATATTTCGTAATATTTTGGGTCAGAAACATTTCATAGTACTATACTATGTCTAACTTTGTGAAAAAAATGAAATTGGAGTATGTCGGGCAACTGATTATATTAGTTTGTTAGAAAAACCACTTTCCTTTGCTCCTAGCGCCTTCTCGTTCGCTCTATAGCGTTTTGAGCGGATAAAGAGCACAAGTGTGCATGCAGACACAGGATGAATGGGAACTCGATTTGTTATTGTACTTTTGATGAAAACTGACTTTCTAGACATGAAATGTCACTTTTTTCACCTTAATCATACTTTTTCATCAACTTTTGCATTTTAATGTAAACAATCATATTTCGTAATATTTTGGGTCAGAAACATTTCATAGTACTATATTATGTCTAACTATGTGAAAAAAATCAAATTGGAGTAGGTCGGGCAACTGATTATATGAGTTTGTTAGAAAAACCACTTTCCTTTGCTCCTAGCGCCTTCTCGTTCGCTCTATAGCGTTTTGAGCGGATAAAGAGCACAAGTGTGCATGCAGACACAGGATGAATGGGAACTCGATTTGTTATTGTACTTTTGATGAAAACTGACTTTCTAGACATGAAATGTCACTTTTTTCACCTTATCATACTTTTTCATCAACTTTTGCATTTTAATGTAAACAATCATATTTCGTAATATTTTGGGTCAGAAACATGTCATAGTACTATACTATGTCTAACTATGTGAAAAAAATCAAATTGGAGTAGGTCGGGCAACTGATTATATTAGTTTGTTAGAAAAACCACTTTCCTTTGCTCCTAGCGCCTTCTCGTTCGCTCTATAGCGTTTTGAGCGGATAAAGAGCACAAGTGTGTAAGGGGACACAGGATGAATGCGAACTACTTTTGTTATGGTACTTTTGATTCAAACTGACTTTCTAGACATAAAATGTCACTTTTTTCACCTTATCATACTTTTTCATCAACTTTTGCATTTTAATGTAAACAATCATATTTCGTAATATTTTGGGTCAGAAACATTTCATAGTACTATACTATGTCTAACTATGTGAAAAAAATCAAATTGGAGTAGGTCGAGCAACTGATTATATGAGTTTGTTAGAAAAACCACTTTCCTTAGCTCCTAGCGCCTTCTCGTTCGCTCTATAGCGTTTTGAGCGGATAAAGAGCACAAGTGTGCATGCAGACACAGGATGAATGGGAACTCGATTTGTTATTGTACTTTTGATGAAAACTGACTTTCTAGACATGAAATGTCACTTTTTTCACCTTATCATACTTTTTCATCAACTTTTGCATTTTAATGTAAACAATCATATTTCGTAATATTTTGGGTCAGAAACATTTCATAGTACTATACTATGTCTAACTATGTGAAAAAAATCAAATTGGAGTAGGTCGGGCAACTGATTATATTAGTTTGTTAGAAAAACCACTTTCCTTTGCTCCTAGCGCCTTCTCGTTCGCTGTATAGCGTTTTGAGCGGATAAAGAGCACAAGTGTGTAAGGGGACACAGGATGAATGCGAACTAGTTTTGTTATGGTACTTTTGATTCTAACTGACTTTCTAGACATAAAATGTCACTTTTTTCACCTTATCATACTTTTTCATCAACTTTTGCATTTTAATGTAAACAATCATATTTCGTAATATTTTGGGTCAGAAACATTTCATAGTACTATACTATGTCTAACTATGTGAAAAAAATCAAATTGGAGTAGGTCGAGCAACTGATTATATGAGTTTGTTAGAAAAACCACTTTCCTTTGCTCCTAGCGCCTTCTCGTTCGCTCTATAGCGTTTTGAGCGGATAAAGAGCACAAGTGTGCATGCAGACACAGGATGAATGGGAACTCGATTTGTTATTGTACTTTTGATGAAAACTGACTTTCTAGACATGAAATGTCACTTTTTTCACCTTATCATACTTTTTCATCAACTTTTGCATTTTAATGTAAACAATCATATTTCGTAATATTTTGGGTCAGAAACATTTCATAGTACTATATTATGTCTAACTATGTGAAAAAAATCAAATTGGAGTAGGTCGGGCAACTGATTATATGAGTTTGTTAGAAAAACCACTTTCCTTTGCTCCTAGCGCCTTCTCGTTCGCTCTATAGCGTTTTGAGCGGATAAAGAGCACAAATGTGCATGCAGACACAGGATGAATGGGAACTCGATTTGTTATTGTACTTTTGATGAAAACTGACTTTCTAGACATAAAATGTCACTTTTTTCACCATATCATACTTTTTCATCAACTTTTGCATTTTAATGTAAACAATCATATTTCGTAATATTTTGATTCAGAAACATTTCATAGTACTATACTATGTCTAACTATGTGATAAAAATCAAATTGGAGTAGGTCGAGCAACTGATTATATGAGTTTGTTAGAAAAACCACTTTCCTTTGCTCCTAGCGCCATCTCGTTCGCTCTATAGCGTTTTGAGCGGATAAAGAGCACAAGTGTGCATGCAGACACAGGATGAATGGGAACTCGATTTGTTATTGTACTTTTGATGAAAACTGACTTTCTAGTCATGAAATGTCACTTTTTTCACCTTATCATACTTTTTCATCAACTTTTGCATTTTAATGTAAACAATCATATTTCGTAATATTTTGGGTCAGAAACATTTCATAGTACTATACTATGTCTAACTATGTGAAAAAAATGAAATTGGAGTATGTCGGGCAACTGATTATATTAGTTTGTTAGAAAAACCACTTTCCTTTGCTCCTAGCGCCTTCTCGTTCGCTCTATAGTGTTTTGAGCGGATAAAGAGCACAAGTGTGCATGCAGACACAGGATGAATGGGAACTCGATTTGTTATTGTACTTTTGATTCAAACTGACTTTCTAGACATAAAATGTCACTTTTTTCACCATATCATACTTTTTCATCAACTTTTGCATTTTAATGTAAACAATCATATTTCGTAATATTTTGATTCAGAAACATTTCATAGTACTATACTATGTCTAACTATGTGAAAAAAATCAAATTGGAGTAGGTCGGGCAACTGATTATATTAGTTTGTTAGAAAAACCACTTTCCTTTGCTTCTAGCGCCTTCTCGTTCGCTCTATAGCGTTTTGAGCGGATAAAGAGCACAAGTGTGCATGCAGACACAGGATGAATGGGAACTCGATTTGTTATTGTACTTTTGATGAAAACTGACTTTCTAGACATGAAATGTCACTTTTTTCACCTTATCATACTTTTTCATCAACTTTTGCATTTTAATGTAAACAATCATATTTCGTAATATTTTGGGTCAGAAACATTTCATAGTACTATACTATGTCTAACTATGTGAAAAAAATCAAATTGGAGTAGGTCGGGCAACTGATTATATTAGTTTGTTAGAAAAACCACTTTCCTTTGCTCCTAGCGCCTTCTCGTTCGCTGTATAGCGTTTTGAGCTGATAAAGAGCACAAGTGTGTAAGGGGACACAGCATGAATGCGAACTAGTTTTGTTATGGTACTTTTGATTCAAACTGACTTTCTAGACATAAAATGTCACTTTTTTCACCTTATCATACTTTTTCATCAACTTTTGCATTTTAATGTAAACAATCATATTTCGTAATATTTTGGGTCAGAAACATTTCATAGTACTATACTATGTCTAACTTTGTGAAAAAAATGAAATTGGAGTATGTCGGGCAACTGATTATATTAGTTTGTTAGAAAAACCACTTTCCTTTGCTCCTAGCGCCTTCTCGTTCGCTCTATAGCGTTTTGAGCGGATAAAGAGCACAAGTGTGCATGCAGACACAGGATGAATGGGAACTCGATTTGTTATTGTACTTTTGATGAAAACTGACTTTCTAGACATGAAATGTCACTTTTTTCACCTTATCATACTTTTTCATCAACTTTTGCATTTTAATGTAAACAATCATATTTCGTAATATTTTGGGTCAGAAACATTTCATAGTACTATATTATGTCTAACTATGTGAAAAAAATCAAATTGGAGTAGGTCGGGCAACTGATTATATGAGTTTGTTAGAAAAACCACTTTCCTTTGCTCCTAGCGCCTTCTCGTTCGCTCTATAGCGTTTTGAGCGGATAAAGAGCACAAGTGTGCATGCAGACACAGGATGAATGGGAACTCGATTTGTTATTGTACTTTTGATGAAAACTGACTTTCTAGACATGAAATGTCACTTTTTTCACCTTATCATACTTTTTCATCAACTTTTGCATTTTAATGTAAACAATCATATTTCGTAATATTTTGGGTCAGAAACATGTCATAGTACTATACTATGTCTAACTATGTGAAAAAAATCAAATTGGAGTAGGTCGGGCAACTGATTATATTAGTTTGTTAGAAAAACCACTTTCCTTTGCTCCTAGCGCCTTCTCGTTCGCTGTATAGCGTTTTGAGCGGATAAAGAGCACAAGTGTGTAAGGGGACACAGGATGAATGCGAACTAGTTTTGTTATGGTACTTTTGATTCAAACTGACTTTCTAGACATAAAATGTCACTTTTTTCACCTTATCATACTTTTTCATCAACTTTTGCATTTTAATGTAAACAATCATATTTCGTAATATTTTGGGTCAGAAACATTTCATAGTACTATACTATGTCTAACTATGTGAAAAAAATCAAATTGGAGTAGGTCGAGCAACTGATTATATGAGTTTGTTAGAAAAACCACTTTCCTTAGCTCCTAGCGCCTTCTCGTTCGCTCTATAGCGTTTTGAGCGGATAAAGAGCACAAGTGTGCATGCAGACACAGGATGAATGGGAACTCGATTTGTTATTGTACTTTTGATGAAAACTGACTTTCTAGACATGAAATGTCACTTTTTTCACCTTATCATACTTTTTCATCAACTTTTGCATTTTAATGTAAACAATCATATTTCGTAATATTTTGGGTCAGAAACATTTCATAGTACTATACTATGTCTAACTATGTGAAAAAAATCAAATTGGAGTAGGTCGGGCAACTGATTATATTAGTTTGTTAGAAAAACCACTTTCCTTTGCTCCTAGCGCCTTCTCGTTCGCTGTATAGCGTTTTGAGCTGATAAAGAGCACAAGTGTGTAAGGGGACACAGCATGAATGCGAACTAGTTTTGTTATGGTACTTTTGATTCAAACTGACTTTCTAGACATAAAATGTCACTTTTTTCACCTTATCATACTTTTTCATCAACTTTTGCATTTTAATGTAAACAATCATATTTCGTAATATTTTGGGTCAGAAACATTTCATAGTACTATACTATGTCTAACTATGTGAAAAAAATCAAATTGGAGTAGGTCGGGCAACTGATTATATTAGTTTGTTAGAAAAACCACTTTCCTTTGCTCCTAGCGCCTTCTCGTTCGCTGTATAGCGTTTTGAGCGGATAAAGAGCACAAGTGTGTAAGGGGACACAGGATGAATGCGAACTAGTTTTGTTATGGTACTTTTGATTCAAACTGACTTTCTAGACATAAAATGTCACTTTTTTCACCTTATCATACTTTTTCATCAACTTTTGCATTTTAATGTAAACAATCATATTTCGTAATATTTTGGGTCAGAAACATTTCATAGTACTATACTATGTCTAACTATGTGAAAAAAATGAAATTGGAGTATGTCGGTCAACTGATTATATTAGTTTGTTAGAAAAACCACTTTCCTTTGCTCCTAGCGCCTTCTCGTTCGCTCTATAGCGTTTTGAGCGGATAAAGAGCACAAGTGTGCATGCAGACACAGGATGAATGGGAACTCGATTTGTTATTGTACTTTTGATTCAAACTGACTTTCTAGACATAAAATGTCACTTTTTTCACCATATCATACTTTTTCATCAACTTTTGCATTTTAATGTAAACAATCATATTTCGTAATATTTTGATTCAGAAACATTTCATAGTACTATACTATGTCTAACTATGTGAAAAAAATCAAATTGGCGTAGGTCGGGCAACTGATTATATTAGTTTGTTAGAAAAACCACTTTCCTTTGCTCCTAGCGCCTTCTCGTTCGCTGTATAGCGTTTTGAGCGGATAAAGAGCACAAGTGTGTAAGGGGACACAGGATGAATGCGAACTAGTTTTGTTATGGTACTTTGATTCAAACTGACTTTCTAGACATAAAATGTCACTTTTTTCACCTTATCATACTTTTTCATCAACTTTTGCATTTTAATGTAAACAATCATATTTCGTAATATTTTGGGTCAGAAACATTTCATAGTACTATACTATGTCTAACTTTGTGAAAAAAATGAAATTGGAGTATGTCGGGCAACTGATTATATTAGTTTGTTAGAAAAACCACTTTCCTTTGCTCCTAGCGCCTTCTCGTTCGCTCTATAGCGTTTTGAGCGGATAAAGAGCACAAGTGTGCATGCAGACACAGGATGAATGGGAACTCGATTTGTTATTGTACTTTTGATGAAAACTGACTTTCTAGACATGAAATGTCACTTTTTTCACCTTATCATACTTTTTCATCAACTTTTGCATTTTAATGTAAACAATCATATTTCGTAATATTTTGGGTCAGAAACATGTCATAGTACTATACTATGTCTAACTATGTGAAAAAAATCAAATTGGAGTAGGTCGGGCAACTGATTATATTAGTTTGTTAGAAAAACCACTTTCCTTTGCTCCTAGCGCCTTCTCGTTCGCTGTATAGCGTTTTGAGCGGATAAAGAGCACAAGTGTGTAAGGGGACACAGGATGAATGCGAACTAGTTTTGTTATGGTACTTTTGATTCAAACTGACTTTCTAGACATAAAATGTCACTTTTTTCACCTTATCATACTTTTTCATCAACTTTTGCATTTTAATGTAAACAATCATATTTCGTAATATTTTGGGTCAGAAACATTTCATAGTACTATACTATGTCTAACTATGTGAAAAAAATCAAATTGGAGTAGGTCGAGCAACTGATTATATGAGTTTGTTAGAAAAACCACTTTCCTTAGCTCCTAGCGCCTTCTCGTTCGCTCTATAGCGTTTTGAGCGGATAAAGAGCACAAGTGTGCATGCAGACACAGGATGAATGGGAACTCGATTTGTTATTGTACTTTTGATGAAAACTGACTTTCTAGACATGAAATGTCACTTTTTTCACCTTATCATACTTTTTCATCAACTTTTGCATTTTAATGTAAACAATCATATTTCGTAATATTTTGGGTCAGAAACATTTCATAGTACTATATTATGTCTAACTATGTGAAAAAAATCAAATTGGAGTAGGTCGGGCAACTGATTATATTAGTTTGTTAGAAAAACCACTTTCCTTTGCTCCTAGCGCCTTCTCGTTCGCTGTATAGCGTTTTGAGCGGATAAAGAGCACAAGTGTGTAAGGGGACACAGGATGAATGCGAACTAGTTTTGTTATGGTACTTTTGATTCAAACTGACTTTCTAGACATAAAATGTCACTTTTTTCACCTTATCATACTTTTTCATCAACTTTTGCATTTTAATGTAAACAATCATATTTCGTAATATTTTGGGTCAGAAACATTTCATAGTACTATACTATGTCTAACTATGTGAAAAAAATCAAATTGGAGTAGGTCGGGCAACTGATTATATTAGTTTGTTAGAAAAACCACTTTCCTTTGCTCCTAGCGCCTTCTCGTTCGCTGTATAGCGTTTTGAGCGGATAAAGAGCACAAGTGTGTAAGGGGACACAGGATGAATGCGAACTAGTTTTGTTATGGTACTTTTGATTCAAACTGACTTTCTAGACATAAAATGTCACTTTTTTCACCTTATCATACTTTTTCATCAACTTTTGCATTTTAATGTAAACAATCATATTTCGTAATATTTTGGGTCAGAAACATTTCATAGTACTATACTATGTCTAACTATGTGAAAAAAATCAAATTGGAGTAGGTCGAGCAACTGATTATATGAGTTTGTTAGAAAAACCACTTTCCTTTGCTCCTAGCGCCTTCTCGTTCGCTCTATAGCGTTTTGAGCGGATAAAGAGCACAAGTGTGCATGCAGACACAGGATGAATGGGAACTCGATTTGTTATTGTACTTTTGATGAAAACTGACTTTCTAGACATGAAATGTCACTTTTTTCACCTTATCATACTTTTTCATCAACTTTTGCATTTTAATGTAAACAATCATATTTCGTAATATTTTGGGTCAGAAACATTTCATAGTACTATATTATGTCTAACTATGTGAAAAAAATCAAATTGGAGTAGGTCGGGCAACTGATTATATGAGTTTGTTAGAAAAACCACTTTCCTTTGCTCCTAGCGCCTTCTCGTTCGCTCTATAGCGTTTTGAGCGGATAAAGAGCACAAATGTGCATGCAGACACAGGATGAATGGGAACTCGATTTGTTATTGTACTTTTGATGAAAACTGACTTTCTAGACATAAAATGTCACTTTTTTCACCATATCATACTTTTTCATCAACTTTTGCATTTTAATGTAAACAATCATATTTCGTAATATTTTGATTCAGAAACATTTCATAGTACTATACTATGTCTAACTATGTGATAAAAATCAAATTGGAGTAGGTCGGGCAACTGATTATATTAGTTTGTTAGAAAAACCACTTTCCTTTGCTCCTAGCGCCTTCTCGTTCGCTGCATAGCGTTTTGAGCGGATAAAGAGCACAAGTGTGTAAGGAGACACAGGATGAATGCAAACTAGTTTTGTTATGGTACTTTTGATTCAAAGTGACTGTCTAGACATAAAATGTCACTTTTTTCACCTTATCATACTTTTTCATCAACTTTTGCATTTTAATGTAAACAATCATATTTCGTAATATTTTGGGTCAAAAACATTTCATAGTACTATATTATGTCTAACTATGTGAAAAAAATCAAATTGGAGTAGGTCGGGCAACTGATTATATGAGTTTGTTAGAAAAACCACTTTCCTTTGCTCCTAGCGCCTTCTCGTTCGCTGTATAGCGTTTTGAGCGGATAAAGAGCACAAGTGTGTAAGGGGACACAGGATGAATGCGAACTAGTTTTGTTATGGTACTTTTGATTCAAACTGACTTTCTAGACATAAAATGTCACTTTTTTCACCTTATCATACTTTTTCATCAACTTTTGCATTTTAATGTAAACAATCATATTTCGTAATATTTTGGGTCAGAAACATTTCATAGTACTATACTATGTCTAACTATGTGAAAAAAATCAAATTGGAGTAGGTCGAGCAACTGATTATATGAGTTTGTTAGAAAAACCACTTTCCTTAGCTCCTAGCGCCTTCTCGTTCGCTCTATAGCGTTTTGAGCGGATAAAGAGCACAAGTGTGCATGCAGACACAGGATGAATGGGAACTCGATTTGTTATTGTACTTTTGATGAAAACTGACTTTCTAGACATGAAATGTCACTTTTTTCACCTTATCATACTTTTTCATCAACTTTTGCATTTTAATGTAAACAATCATATTTCGTAATATTTTGGGTCAGAAACATTTCATAGTACTATATTATGTCTAACTATGTGAAAAAAATCAAATTGGAGTAGGTCGGGCAACTGATTATATGAGTTTGTTAGAAAAACCACTTTCCTTTGCTCCTAGCGCCTTCTCGTTCGCTCTATAGCGTTTTGAGCGGATAAAGAGCACAAATGTGCATGCAGACACAGGATGAATGGGAACTCGATTTGTTATTGTACTTTTGATGAAAACTGACTTTCTAGACATGAAATGTCACTTTTTTCACCTTATCATACTTTTTCATCAACTTTTGCATTTTAATGTAAACAATCATATTTCGTAATATTTTGATTCAGAAACATTTCATAGTACTATACTATGTCTAACTATGTGATAAAAATCAAATTGGAGTAGGTCGGGCAACTGATTATATTAGTTTGTTAGAAAAACCACTTTCCTTTGCTCCTAGCGCCTTCTCGTTCGCTGTATAGCGTTTTGAGCGGATAAAGAGCACAAGTGTGTAAGGGGACACAGGATGAATGCGAACTAGTTTTGTTATGGTACTTTTGATTCAAACTGACTTTCTAGACATAAAATGTCACTTTTTTCACCTTATCATACTTTTTCATCAACTTTTGCATTTTAATGTAAACAATCATATTTCGTAATATTTTGGGTCAGAAACATTTCATAGTACTATACTATGTCTAACTATGTGAAAAAAATCAAATTGGAGTAGGTCGGGCAACTGATTATATTAGTTTGTTAGAAAAACCACTTTCCTTTGCTCCTAGCGCCTTCTCGTTCGCTGTATAGCGTTTTGAGCGGATAAAGAGCACAAGTGTGTAAGGGGACACAGGATGAATGCGAACTAGTTTTGTTATGGTACTTTTGATTCAAACTGACTTTCTAGACATAAAATGTCACTTTTTTCACCTTATCATACTTTTTCATCAACTTTTGCATTTTAATGTAAACAATCATATTTCGTAATATTTTGGGTCAGAAACATTTCATAGTACTATACTATGTCTAACTATGTGAAAAAAATGAAATTGGAGTATGTCGGGCAACTGATTATATTAGTTTGTTAGAAAAACCACTTTCCTTTGCTCCTAGCGCCTTCTCGTTCGCTCTATAGCGTTTTGAGCGGATAAAGAGCACAAGTGTGCATGCAGACACAGGATGAATGGGAACTCGATTTGTTATTGTACTTTTGATTCAAACTGACTTTCTAGACATAAAATGTCACTTTTTTCACCATATCATACTTTTTCATCAACTTTTGCATTTTAATGTAAACAATCATATTTCGTAATATTTTGATTCAGAAACATTTCATAGTACTATACTATGTCTAACTATGTGAAAAAAATCAAATTGGCGTAGGTCGGGCAACTGATTATATTAGTTTGTTAGAAAAACCACTTTCCTTTGCTCCTAGCGCCTTCTCGTTCGCTGTATAGCGTTTTGAGCGGATAAAGAGCACAAGTGTGTAAGGGGACACAGGATGAATGCGAACTAGTTTTGTTATGGTACTTTTGATTCAAACTGACTTTCTAGACATAAAATGTCACTTTTTTCACCTTATCATACTTTTTCATCAACTTTTGCATTTTAATGTAAACAATCATATTTCGTAATATTTTGGGTCAGAAACATTTCATAGTACTATACTATGTCTAACTTTGTGAAAAAAATGAAATTGGAGTATGTCGGGCAACTGATTATATTAGTTTGTTAGAAAAACCACTTTCCTTTGCTCCTAGCGCCTTCTCGTTCGCTCTATAGCGTTTTGAGCGGATAAAGAGCACAAGTGTGCATGCAGACACAGGATGAATGGGAACTCGATTTGTTATTGTACTTTTGATGAAAACTGACTTTCTAGACATGAAATGTCACTTTTTTCACCTTATCATACTTTTTCATCAACTTTTGCATTTTAATGTAAACAATCATATTTCGTAATATTTTGGGTCAGAAACATTTCATAGTACTATATTATGTCTAACTATGTGAAAAAAATCAAATTGGAGTAGGTCGGGCAACTGATTATATGAGTTTGTTAGAAAAACCACTTTCCTTTGCTCCTAGCGCCTTCTCGTTCGCTCTATAGCGTTTTGAGCGGATAAAGAGCACAAGTGTGCATGCAGACACAGGATGAATGGGAACTCGATTTGTTATTGTACTTTTGATGAAAACTGACTTTCTAGACATGAAATGTCACTTTTTTCACCTTATCATACTTTTTCATCAACTTTTGCATTTTAATGTAAACAATCATATTTCGTAATATTTTGGGTCAGAAACATGTCATAGTACTATACTATGTCTAACTATGTGAAAAAAATCAAATTGGAGTAGGTCGGGCAACTGATTATATTAGTTTGTTAGAAAAACCACTTTCCTTTGCTCCTAGCGCCTTCTCGTTCGCTGTATAGCGTTTTGAGCGGATAAAGAGCACAAGTGTGTAAGGGGACACAGGATGAATGCGAACTAGTTTTGTTATGGTACTTTTGATTCAAACTGACTTTCTAGACATAAAATGTCACTTTTTTCACCTTATCATACTTTTTCATCAACTTTTGCATTTTAATGTAAACAATCATATTTCGTAATATTTTGGGTCAGAAACATTTCATAGTACTATATTATGTCTAACTATGTGAAAAAAATCAAATTGGAGTAGGTCGGGCAACTGATTATATGAGTTTGTTAGAAAAACCACTTTCCATTGCTCCTAGCGCCTTCTCGTTCGCTGTATAGCGTTTTGAGCGGATAAAGAGCACAAGTGTGTAAGGGGACACAGGATGAATGCGAACTAGTTTTGTTATGGTACTTTTGATTCAAACTGACTTTCTAGACATAAAATGTCACTTTTTTCACCTTATCATACTTTTTCATCAACTTTTGCATTTTAATGTAAACAATCATATTTCGTAATATTTTGGGTCAGAAACATTTCATAGTACTATACTATGTCTAACTATGTGAAAAAAATCAAATTGGAGTAGGTCGAGCAACTGATTATATGAGTTTGTTAGAAAAACCACTTTCCTTTGCTCCTAGCGCCTTCTCGTTCGCTCTATAGCGTTTTGAGCGGATAAAGAGCACAAGTGTGCATGCAGACACAGGATGAATGGGAACTCGATTTGTTATTGTACTTTTGATGAAAACTGACTTTCTAGACATGAAATGTCACTTTTTTCACCTTATCATACTTTTTCATCAACTTTTGCATTTTAATGTAAACAATCATATTTCGTAATATTTTGGGTCAGAAACATTTCATAGTACTATATTATGTCTAACTATGTGAAAAAAATCAAATTGGAGTAGGTCGGGCAACTGATTATATGAGTTTGTTAGAAAAACCACTTTCCTTTGCTCCTAGCGCCTTCTCGTTCGCTCTATAGCGTTTTGAGCGGATAAAGAGCACAAGTGTGTAAGGGGACACAGGATGAATGCGAACTAGTTTTGTTATGGTACTTTTGATTCAAACTGACTTTCTAGACATAAAATGTCACTTTTTTCACCTTATCATACTTTTTCATCAACTTTTGCATTTTAATGTAAACAATCATATTTCGTAATATTTTGGGTCAGAAACATTTCATAGTACTATACTATGTCTAACTTTGTGAAAAAAATGAAATTGGAGTATGTCGGGCAACTGATTATATTAGTTTGTTAGAAAAACCACTTTCCTTTGCTCCTAGCGCCTTCTCGTTCGCTCTATAGCGTTTTGAGCGGATAAAGAGCACAAGTGTGCATGCAGACACAGGATGAATGGGAACTCGATTTGTTATTGTACTTTTGATGAAAACTGACTTTCTAGACATGAAATGTCACTTTTTTCACCTTATCATACTTTTTCATCAACTTTTGCATTTTAATGTAAACAATCATATTTCGCAATATTTTGGGTCAGAAACATTTCATAGTACTATATTATGTCTAACTATGTGAAAAAAATCAAATTGGAGTAGGTCGGGCAACTGATTATATGAGTTTGTTAGAAAAACCACTTTCCTTTGCTCCTAGCGCCTTCTCGTTCGCTCTATAGCGTTTTGAGCGGATAAAGAGCACAAGTGTGCATGCAGACACAGGATGAATGGGAACTCGATTTGTTATTGTACTTTTGATGAAAACTGACTTTCTAGACATGAAATGTCACTTTTTTCACCTTATCATACTTTTTCATCAACTTTTGCATTTTAATGTAAACAATCATATTTCGTAATATTTTGGGTCAGAAACATGTCATAGTACTATACTATGTCTAACTATGTGAAAAAAATCAAATTGGAGTAGGTCGGGCAACTGATTATATTAGTTTGTTAGAAAAACCACTTTCCTTTGCTCCTAGCGCCTTCTCGTTCGCTGTATAGCGTTTTGAGCGGATAAAGAGCACAAGTGTGTAAGGGGACACAGGATGAATGCGAACTAGTTTTGTTATGGTACTTTTGATTCAAACTGACTTTCTAGACATAAAATGTCACTTTTTTCACCTTATCATACTTTTTCATCAACTTTTGCATTTTAATGTAAACAATCATATTTCGTAATATTTTGGGTCAGAAACATTTCATAGTACTATATTATGTCTAACTATGTGAAAAAAATCAAATTGGAGTAGGTCGGGCAACTGATTATATGAGTTTGTTAGAAAAACCACTTTCCATTGCTCCTAGCGCCTTCTCGTTCGCTGTATAGCGTTTTGAGCGGATAAAGAGCACAAGTGTGTAAGGGGACACAGGATGAATGCGAACTAGTTTTGTTATGGTACTTTTGATTCAAACTGACTTTCTAGACATAAAATGTCACTTTTTTCACCTTATCATACTTTTTCATCAACTTTTGCATTTTAATGTAAACAATCATATTTCGTAATATTTTGGGTCAGAAACATTTCATAGTACTATACTATGTCTAACTATGTGAAAAAAATCAAATTGGAGTAGGTCGAGCAACTGATTATATGAGTTTGTTAGAAAAACCACTTTCCTTTGCTCCTAGCGCCTTCTCGTTCGCTCTATAGCGTTTTGAGCGGATAAAGAGCACAAGTGCGCATGCAGACACAGGATGAATGGGAACTCGATTTGTTATTGTACTTTTGATGAAAACTGACTTTCTAGACATGAAATGTCACTTTTTTCACCTTATCATACTTTTTCATCAACTTTTGCATTTTAATGTAAACAATCATATTTCGTAATATTTTGGGTCAGAAACATTTCATAGTACTATATTATGTCTAACTATGTGAAAAAAATCAAATTGGAGTAGGTCGGGCAACTGATTATATGAGTTTGTTAGAAAAACCACTTTCCTTTGCTCCTAGCGCCTTCTCGTTCGCTCTATAGCGTTTTGAGCGGATAAAGAGCACAAATGTGCATGCAGACACAGGATGAATGGGAACTCGATTTGTTATTGTACTTTTGATGAAAACTGACTTTCTAGACATAAAATGTCACTTTTTTCACCATATCATACTTTTTCATCAACTTTTGCATTTTAATGTAAACAATCATATTTCGTAATATTTTGATTCAGAAACATTTCATAGTACTATACTATGTCTAACTATGTGATAAAAATCAAATTGGAGTAGGTCGGGCAACTGATTATATTAGTTTGTTAGAAAAACCACTTTCCTTTGCTCCTAGCGCCTTCTCGTTCGCTGTATAGCGTTTTGAGCGGATAAAGAGCACAAGTGTGTAAGGGGACACAGGATGAATGCGAACTAGTTTTGTTATGGTACTTTTGATTCAAACTGACTTTCTAGACATAAAATGTCACTTTTTTCACCTTATCATACTTTTTCATCAACTTTTGCATTTTAATGTAAACAATCATATTTCGTAATATTTTGGGTCAGAAACATTTCATAGTACTATACTATGTCTAACTATGTGAAAAAAATCAAATTGGAGTAGGTCGAGCAACTGATTATATGAGTTTGTTAGAAAAACCACTTTCCTTTGCTCCTAGCGCCATCTCGTTCGCTCTATAGCGTTTTGAGCGGATAAAGAGCACAAGTGTGCATGCAGACACAGGATGAATGGGAACTCGATTTGTTATTGTACTTTTGATGAAACCTGACTTTCTAGACATGAAATGTCACTTTTTTCACCTTATCATACTTTTTCATCAACTTTTGCATTTTAATGTAAACAATCATATTTCGTAATATTTTGGGTCAGAAACATTTCATAGTACTATACTATGTCTAACTATGTGAAAAAAATCAAATTGGAGTAGGTCGAGCAACTGATTAAATGAGTTTGTTAGAAAAACCACTTTCCTTTGCTCCTAGCGCCTTCTCGTTCGCTCTATAGCGTTTTGAGCGGATAAAGAGCACAAGTGTGCATGCAGACACAGGATGAATGGGAACTCGATTTGTTATTGTACTTTTGATGAAAACTGACTTTCTAGACATGAAATGTCACTTTTTTCACCTTATCATACTTTTTCATCAACTTTTGCATTTTAATGTAAACAATCATATTTCGTAATATTTTGGGTCAGAAACATTTCATAGTACTATACTATGTCTAACTATGTGAAAAAAATCAAATTGGAGTAGGTCGAGCAACTGATTATATGAGTTTGTTAGAAAAACCACTTTCCTTTGCTCCTAGCGCCTTCTCGTTCGCTCTATAGCGTTTTGAGCGGATAAAGAGCACAAGTGTGCATGCAGACACAGGATGAATGGGAACTCGATTTGTTATTGTACTTTTGATGAAAACTGACTTTCTAGACATGAAATGTCACTTTTTTCACCTTATCATACTTTTTCATCAACTTTTGCATTTTAATGTAAACAATCATATTTCGTAATATTTTGGGTCAGAAACATTTCATAGTACTATATTATGTCTAACTATGTGAAAAAAATCAAATTGGAGTAGGTCGGGCAACTGATTATATGAGTTTGTTAGAAAAACCACTTTCCTTTGCTCCTAGCGCCTTCTCGTTCGCTCTATAGCGTTTTGAGCGGATAAAGAGCACAAATGTGCATGCAGACACAGGATGAATGGGAACTCGATTTGTTATTGTACTTTTGATGAAAACTGACTTTCTAGACATAAAATGTCACTTTTTTCACCATATCATACTTTTTCATCAACTTTTGCATTTTAATGTAAACAATCATATTTCGTAATATTTTGATTCAGAAACATTTCATAGTACTATACTATGTCTAACTATGTGATAAAAATCAAATTGGAGTAGGTCGGGCAACTGATTATATTAGTTTGTTAGAAAAACCACTTTCCTTTGCTCCTAGCGCCTTCTCGTTCGCTCTATAGCGTTTTGAGCGGATAAAGAGCACAAGTGTGTAAGGGGACACAGGATGAATGCGAACTACTTTTGTTATGGTACTTTTGATTCAAACTGACTTTCTAGACATAAAATGTCACTTTTTTCACCATATCATACTTTTACATCAACTTTTGCATTTTAATGTAAACAATCATATTTCGTAATATTTTGGGTCAGAAACATTTCATAGTACTATACTATGTCTAACTATGTGAAAAAAATCAAATTGGAGTAGGTCGAGCAACTGATTATATGAGTTTGTTAGAAAAACCACTTTCCTTTGCTCCTAGCGCCTTCTCGTTCGCTCTATAGCGTTTTGAGCGGATAAAGAGCACAAGTGTGCATGCAGACACAGGATGAATGGGAACTCGATTTGTTATGGTACTTTTGATTCAAACTGACTTTCTAGACATAAAATGTCACTTTTTTCACCTTATCATACTTTTTCATCAACTTTTGCATTTTAATGTAAACAATCATATTTCGTAATATTTTGGGTCAGAAACATTTCATAGTACTATACTATGTCTAACTATGTGAAAAAAATCAAATTGGAGTAGGTCGGGCAACTGATTATATTAGTTTGTTAGAAAAACCACTTTCCTTTGCTCCTAGCGCCTTCTCGTTCGCTGTATAGCGTTTTGAGCGGATAAAGAGCACAAGTGTGTAAGGGGACACAGGATGAATGCGAACTAGTTTTGTTATGGTACTTTTGATTCAAACTGACTTTCTAGACATAAAATGTCACTTTTTTCACCTTATCATACTTTTTCATCAACTTTTGCATTTTAATGTAAACAATCATATTTCGTAATATTTTGGGTCAGAAACATTTCATAGTACTATACTATGTCTAACTATGTGAAAAAAATCAAATTGGAGTAGGTCGAGCAACTGATTATATGAGTTTGTTAGAAAAACCACTTTCCTTTGCTCCTAGCGCCTTCTCGTTCGCTCTATAGCGTTTTGAGCGGATAAAGAGCACAAGTGTGCATGCAGACACAGGATGAATGGGAACTCGATTTGTTATTGTACTTTTGATGAAAACTGACTTTCTAGACATGAAATGTCACTTTTTTCACCTTATCATACTTTTTCATCAACTTTTGCATTTTAATGTAAACAATCATATTTCGTAATATTTTGGGTCAGAAACATTTCATAGTACTATATTATGTCTAACTATGTGAAAAAAATCAAATTGGAGTAGGTCGGGCAACTGATTATATGAGTTTGTTAGAAAAACCACTTTCCTTTGCTCCTAGCGCCTTCTCGTTCGCTGTATAGCGTTTTGAGCGGATAAAGAGCACAAGTGTGTAAGGGGACACAGGATGAATGCGAACTAGTTTTGTTATGGTACTTTTGATTCAAACTGACTTTCTAGACATAAAATGTCACTTTTTTCACCTTATCATACTTTTTCATCAACTTTTGCATTTTAATGTAAACAATCATATTTCGTAATATTTTGGGTCAGAAACATTTCATAGTACTATACTATGTCTAACTATGTGAAAAAAATCAAATTGGAGTAGGTCGAGCAACTGATTATATGAGTTTGTTAGAAAAACCACTTTCCTTTGCTCCTAGCGCCTTCTCGTTCGCTCTATAGCGTTTTGAGCGGATAAAGAGCACAAGTGTGCATGCAGACACAGGATGAATGGGAACTCGATTTGTTATTGTACTTTTGATGAAAACTGACTTTCTAGACATGAAATGTCACTTTTTTCACCTTATCATACTTTTTCATCAACTTTTGCATTTTAATGTAAACAATCATATTTCGTAATATTTTGGGTCAGAAACATTTCATAGTACTATATTATGTCTAACTATGTGAAAAAAATCAAATTGGAGTAGGTCGGGCAACTGATTATATGAGTTTGTTAGAAAAACCACTTTCCTTTGCTCCTAGCGCCTTCTCGTTCGCTGTATAGCGTTTTGAGCGGATAAAGAGCACAAGTGTGTAAGGGGACACAGGATGAATGCGAACTAGTTTTGTTATGGTACTTTTGATTCAAACTGACTTTCTAGACATAAAATGTCACTTTTTTCACCTTATCATACTTTTTCATCAACTTTTGCATTTTAATGTAAACAATCATATTTCGTAATATTTTGGGTCAGAAACATTTCATAGTACTATACTATGTCTAACTATGTGAAAAAAATCAAATTGGAGTAGGTCGAGCAACTGATTATATGAGTTTGTTAGAAAAACCACTTTCCTTTGCTCCTAGCGCCTTCTCGTTCGCTCTATAGCGTTTTGAGCGGATAAAGAGCACAAATGTGCATGCAGACACAGGATGAATGGGAACTCGATTTGTTATTGTACTTTTGATGAAAACTGACTTTCTAGACATAAAATGTCACTTTTTTCACCATATCATACTTTTTCATCAACTTTTGCATTTTAATGTAAACAATCATATTTCGTAATATTTTGATTCAGAAACATTTCATAGTACTATACTATGTCTAACTATGTGATAAAAATCAAATTGGAGTAGGTCGGGCAACTGATTATATTAGTTTGTTAGAAAAACCACTTTCCTTTGCTCCTAGCGCCTTCTCGTTCGCTCTATAGCGTTTTGAGCGGATAAAGAGCACAAGTGTGTAAGGGGACACAGGATGAATGCGAACTAGTTTTGTTATGGTACTTTTGATTCAAACTGACTTTCTAGACATAAAATGTCACTTTTTTCACCTTATCATACTTTTTCATCAACTTTTGCATTTTAATGTAAACAATCATATTTCGTAATATTTTGGGTCAGAAACATTTCATAGTACTATACTATGTCTAACTATGTGAAAAAAATCAAATTGGAGTAGGTCGAGCAACTGATTATATGAGTTTGTTAGAAAAACCACTTTCCTTTGCTCCTAGCGCCTTCTCGTTCGCTCTATAGCGTTTTGAGCGGATAAAGAGCACAAGTGTGCATGCAGACACAGGATGAATGGGAACTCGATTTGTTATTGTACTTTTGATTCAAACTGACTTTCTAGACATGAAATGTCACTTTTTTCACCTTATCATACTTTTTCATCAACTTTTGCATTTTAATGTAAACAATCATATTTCGTAATATTTTGGGTCAGAAACATTTCATAGTACTATACTATGTCTAACTATGTGAAAAAAATCAAATTGGAGTAGTTCGGGCAACTGATTACATTAGTTTGTTAGAAAAACCACTTTCCTTTGCTCCTAGCGCCTTCTCGTTCGCTCTATAGCGTTTTGAGCGGATAAAGAGCCCAAGTGTGTAAGGGGACACAGGATGAATGCGAACTAGTTTTGTTATGGTACTTTTGATTCAAACTGACTTTCTAGACATAAAATGTCACTTTTTTCACCTTATCATACTTTTTCATCAACTTTTGCATTTTAATGTAAACAATCATATTTCGTAATATTTTGGGTCAGAAACATTTCATAGTACTATACTATGTCTAACTATGTGAAAAAAATCAAATTGGAGTAGGTCGAGCAACTGATTATATGAGTTTGTTAGAAAAACCACTTTCCTTTGCTCCTAGCGCCTTCTCGTTCGCTCTATAGCGTTTTGAGCGGATAAAGAGCACAAGTGTGCATGCAGACACAGGATGAATGGGAACTCGATTTGTTATTGTACTTTTGATGAAAACTGACTTTCTAGACATGAAATGTCACTTTTTTCACCTTATCATACTTTTTCATCAACTTTTGCATTTTAATGTAAACAATCATATTTCGTAATATTTTGGGTCAGAAACATTTCATAGCACTATATTATGTCTAACTATGTGAAAAAAATCAAATTGGAGTAGGTCGGGCAACTGATTATATGAGTTTGTTAGAAAAACCACTTTCCTTTGCTCCTAGCGCCTTCTCGTTCGCTCTATAGCGTTTTGAGCGGATAAAGAGCACAAATGTGCATGCAGACACAGGATGAATGGGAACTCGATTTGTTATTGTACTTTTGATGAAAACTGACTTTCTAGACATAAAATGTCACTTTTTTCACCATATCATACTTTTTCATCAACTTTTGCATTTTAATGTAAACAATCATATTTCGTAATATTTTGATTCAGAAACATTTCATAGTACTATACTATGTCTAACTATGTGATAAAAATCAAATTGGAGTAGGTCGGGCAACTGATTATATTAGTTTGTTAGAAAAACCACTTTCCTTTGCTCCTAGCGCCTTCTCGTTCGCTCTATAGCGTTTTGAGCGGATAAAGAGCACAAGTGTGTAAGGGGACACAGGATGAATGCGAACTACTTTTGTTATGGTACTTTTGATTCAAACTGACTTTCTAGACATAAAATGTCACTTTTTTCACCATATCATACTTTTACATCAACTTTTGCATTTTAATGTAAACAATCATATTTCGTAATATTTTGGGTCAGAAACATTTCATAGTACTATACTATGTCTAACTATGTGAAAAAAATCAAATTGGAGTAGGTCGAGCAACTGATTATATGAGTTTGTTAGAAAAACCACTTTCCTTTGCTCCTAGCGCCTTCTCGTTCGCTCTATAGCGTTTTGAGCGGATAAAGAGCACAAGTGTGCATGCAGACACAGGATGAATGGGAACTCGATTTGTTATGGTACTTTTGATTCAAACTGACTTTCTAGACATAAAATGTCACTTTTTTCACCTTATCATACTTTTTCATCAACTTTTGCATTTTAATGTAAACAATCATATTTCGTAATATTTTGGGTCAGAAACATTTCATAGTACTATACTATGTCTAACTATGTGAAAAAAATCAAATTGGAGTAGGTCGGGCAACTGATTATATTAGTTTGTTAGAAAAACCACTTTCCTTTGCTCCTAGCGCCTTCTCGTTCGCTGTATAGCGTTTTGAGCGGATAAAGAGCACAAGTGTGTAAGGGGACACAGGATGAATGCGAACTAGTTTTGTTATGGTACTTTTGATTCAAACTGACTTTCTAGACATAAAATGTCACTTTTTTCACCTTATCATACTTTTTCATCAACTTTTGCATTTTAATGTAAACAATCATATTTCGTAATATTTTGGGTCAGAAACATTTCATAGTACTATACTATGTCTAACTATGTGAAAAAAATCAAATTGGAGTAGGTCGAGCAACTGATTATATGAGTTTGTTAGAAAAAACACTTTCCTTTGCTCCTAGCGCCTTCTCGTTCGCTCTATAGCGTTTTGAGCGGATAAAGAGCACAAGTGTGCATGCAGACACAGGATGAATGGGAACTCGATTTGTTATTGTACTTTTGATGAAAACTGACTTTCTAGACATGAAATGTCACTTTTTTCACCTTATCATACTTTTTCATCAACTTTTGCATTTTAATGTAAACAATCATATTTCGTAATATTTTGGGTCAGAAACATTTCATAGTACTATATTATGTCTAACTATGTGAAAAAAATCAAATTGGAGTAGGTCGGGCAACTGATTATATGAGTTTGTTAGAAAAACCACTTTCCTTTGCTCCTAGCGCCTTCTCGTTCGCTGTATAGCGTTTTGAGCGGATAAAGAGCACAAGTGTGTAAGGGGACACAGGATGAATGCGAACTAGTTTTGTTATGGTACTTTTGATTCAAACTGACTTTCTAGACATAAAATGTCACTTTTTTCACCTTATCATACTTTTTCATCAACTTTTGCATTTTAATGTAAACAATCATATTTCGTAATATTTTGGGTCAGAAACATTTCATAGTACTATACTATGTCTAACTATGTGAAAAAAATCAAATTGGAGTAGGTCGAGCAACTGATTATATGAGTTTGTTAGAAAAACCACTTTCCTTTGCTCCTAGCGCCTTCTCGTTCGCTCTATAGCGTTTTGAGCGGATAAAGAGCACAAGTGTGCATGCAGACACAGGATGAATGGGAACTCGATTTGTTATTGTACTTTTGATGAAAACTGACTTTCTAGACATGAAATGTCACTTTTTTCACCTTATCATACTTTTTCATCAACTTTTGCATTTTAATGTAAACAATCATATTTCGTAATATTTTGATTCAGAAACATTTCATAGTACTATACTATGTCTAACTATGTGAAAAAAATCAAATTGGAGTAGGTCGAGCAACTGATTATATGAGTTTGTTAGAAAAACCACTTTCCTTTGCTCCTAGCGCCTTCTCGTTCGCTCTATAGCGTTTTGAGCGGATAATGAGCACAAGTGTGCATGCAGATACAGGATGAATGGGAACTCGATTTGTTATTGTACTTTTGATGAAAACTGACTTTCTAGCCATAAAATGTCACTTTTTTCACCATATCATACTTTTTCATCAACTTTTGCATTTTAATGTAAACAATCATATTTCGTAATATTTTGATTCAGAAACATTTCATAGTACTATACTATGTCTAACTATGTGAAAAAAAATCAAATTGGAGTAGGTCGGGCAACTGATTATATTAGTTTGTTAGAAAAACCACTTTCCTTTGCTCCTAGCGCCTTCTCGTTCGCTGTATAGCGTTTTGAGCGGATAAAGAGCACAAGTGTGTAAGGGGACACAGGATGAATGCGAACTAGTTTTGTTATGGTACTTTTGATTCAAACTGACTTTCTAGACATAAAATGTCACTTTTTTCACCTTATCATACTTTTTCATCAACTTTTGCATTTTAATGTAAACAATCATATTTCGTAATATTTTGGGTCAGAAACATTTCATAGTACTATACTATGTCTAACTATGTGAAAAAAATCAAATTGGAGTAGGTCGAGCAACTGATTATATGAGTTTGTTAGAAAAACCACTTTCCTTTGCTCCTAGCGCCTTCTCGTTCGCTCTATAGCGTTTTGAGCGGATAAATAGCACAAGTGTGCATGCAGACACAGGATGAATGGGAACTCGATTTGTTATTGTACTTTTGATGAAAACTGACTTTCTAGACATGAAATGTCACTTTTTTCACCTTATCATACTTTTTCATCAACTTTTGCATTTTAATGAAAACAATCATATTTCGTAATATTTTGGGTCAGAAACATTTCATAGTACTATATTATGTCTAACTATGTGAAAAAAAATCAAATTGGAGTAGGTCGGGCAACTGATTATATGAGTTTGTTAGAAAAACCACTTTCCTTTGCTCCTAGCGCCTTCTCGTTCGCTCTATAGCGTTTTGAGCGGATAAAGAGCACAAGTGTGTAAGGGGACACAGGATGAATGCGAACTAGTTTTGTTATGGTACTTTTGATTCAAACTGACTTTCTAGACATAAAATGTCACTTTTTTCACCTTATCATACTTTTTCATCAACTTTTGCATTTTAATGTAAACAATCATATTTCGTAATATTTTGGGTCAGAAACATTTCATAGTACTATATTATGTCTAACTATGTGAAAAAAATCAAATTGGAGTAGGTCGGGCAACTGATTATATGAGTTTGTTAGAAAAACCACTTTCCATTGCTCCTAGCGCCTTCTCGTTCGCTGTATAGCGTTTTGAGCGGATAAAGAGCACAAGTGTGTAAGGGGACACAGGATGAATGCGAACTAGTTTTGTTATGGTACTTTTGATTCAAACTGACTTTCTAGACATAAAATGTCACTTTTTTCACCTTATCATACTTTTTCATCAACTTTTGCATTTTAATGTAAACAATCATATTTCGTAATATTTTGGGTCAGAAACATTTCATAGTACTATACTATGTCTAACTATGTGAAAAAAATCAAATTGGAGTAGGTCGAGCAACTGATTATATGAGTTTGTTAGAAAAACCACTTTCCTTTGCTCCTAGCGCCTTCTCGTTCGCTCTATAGCGTTTTGAGCGGATAAAGAGCACAAGTGCGCATGCAGACACAGGATGAATGGGAACTCGATTTGTTATTGTACTTTTGATGAAAACTGACTTTCTAGACATGAAATGTCACTTTTTTCACCTTATCATACTTTTTCATCAACTTTTGCATTTTAATGTAAACAATCATATTTCGTAATATTTTGGGTCAGAAACATTTCATAGTACTATATTATGTCTAACTATGTGAAAAAAATCAAATTGGAGTAGGTCGGGCAACTGATTATATGAGTTTGTTAGAAAAACCACTTTCCTTTGCTCCTAGCGCCTTCTCGTTCGCTCTATAGCGTTTTGAGCGGATAAAGAGCACAAATGTGCATGCAGACACAGGATGAATGGGAACTCGATTTGTTATTGTACTTTTGATGAAAACTGACTTTCTAGACATAAAATGTCACTTTTTTCACCATATCATACTTTTTCATCAACTTTTGCATTTTAATGTAAACAATCATATTTCGTAATATTTTGATTCAGAAACATTTCATAGTACTATACTATGTCTAACTATGTGATAAAAATCAAATTGGAGTAGGTCGGGCAACTGATTATATTAGTTTGTTAGAAAAACCACTTTCCTTTGCTCCTAGCGCCTTCTCGTTCGCTGTATAGCGTTTTGAGCGGATAAAGAGCACAAGTGTGTAAGGGGACACAGGATGAATGCGAACTAGTTTTGTTATGGTACTTTTGATTCAAACTGACTTTCTAGACATAAAATGTCACTTTTTTCACCTTATCATACTTTTTCATCAACTTTTGCATTTTAATGTAAACAATCATATTTCGTAATATTTTGGGTCAGAAACATTTCATAGTACTATACTATGTCTAACTATGTGAAAAAAATCAAATTGGAGTAGGTCGAGCAACTGATTATATGAGTTTGTTAGAAAAACCACTTTCCTTTGCTCCTAGCGCCATCTCGTTCGCTCTATAGCGTTTTGAGCGGATAAAGAGCACAAGTGTGCATGCAGACACAGGATGAATGGGAACTCGATTTGTTATTGTACTTTTGATGAAACCTGACTTTCTAGACATGAAATGTCACTTTTTTCACCTTATCATACTTTTTCATCAACTTTTGCATTTTAATGTAAACAATCATATTTCGTAATATTTTGGGTCAGAAACATTTCATAGTACTATACTATGTCTAACTATGTGAAAAAAATCAAATTGGAGTAGGTCGAGCAACTGATTAAATGAGTTTGTTAGAAAAACCACTTTCCTTTGCTCCTAGCGCCTTCTCGTTCGCTCTATAGCGTTTTGAGCGGATAAAGAGCACAAGTGTGCATGCAGACACAGGATGAATGGGAACTCGATTTGTTATTGTACTTTTGATGAAAACTGACTTTCTAGACATGAAATGTCACTTTTTTCACCTTATCATACTTTTTCATCAACTTTTGCATTTTAATGTAAACAATCATATTTCGTAATATTTTGGGTCAGAAACATTTCATAGTACTATACTATGTCTAACTATGTGAAAAAAATCAAATTGGAGTAGGTCGAGCAACTGATTATATGAGTTTGTTAGAAAAACCACTTTCCTTTGCTCCTAGCGCCTTCTCGTTCGCTCTATAGCGTTTTGAGCGGATAAAGAGCACAAGTGTGCATGCAGACACAGGATGAATGGGAACTCGATTTGTTATGGTACTTTTGATTCAAACTGACTTTCTAGACATAAAATGTCACTTTTTTCACCTTATCATACTTTTTCATCAACTTTTGCATTTTAATGTAAACAATCATATTTCGTAATATTTTGGGTCAGAAACATTTCATAGTACTATACTATGTCTAACTATGTGAAAAAAATCAAATTGGAGTAGGTCGGGCAACTGATTATATTAGTTTGTTAGAAAAACCACTTTCCTTTGCTCCTAGCGCCTTCTCGTTCGCTGTATAGCGTTTTGAGCGGATAAAGAGCACAAGTGTGTAAGGGGACACAGGATGAATGCGAACTAGTTTTGTTATGGTACTTTTGATTCAAACTGACTTTCTAGACATAAAATGTCACTTTTTTCACCTTATCATACTTTTTCATCAACTTTTGCATTTTAATGTAAACAATCATATTTCGTAATATTTTGGGTCAGAAACATTTCATAGTACTATACTATGTCTAACTATGTGAAAAAAATCAAATTGGAGTAGGTCGAGCAACTGATTATATGAGTTTGTTAGAAAAACCACTTTCCTTTGCTCCTAGCGCCTTCTCGTTCGCTCTATAGCGTTTTGAGCGGATAAAGAGCACAAGTGTGCATGCAGACACAGGATGAATGGGAACTCGATTTGTTATTGTACTTTTGATGAAAACTGACTTTCTAGACATGAAATGTCACTTTTTTCACCTTATCATACTTTTTCATCAACTTTTGCATTTTAATGTAAACAATCATATTTCGTAATATTTTGGGTCAGAAACATTTCATAGTACTATATTATGTCTAACTATGTGAAAAAAATCAAATTGGAGTAGGTCGGGCAACTGATTATATGAGTTTGTTAGAAAAACCACTTTCCTTTGCTCCTAGCGCCTTCTCGTTCGCTGTATAGCGTTTTGAGCGGATAAAGAGCACAAGTGTGTAAGGGGACACAGGATGAATGCGAACTAGTTTTGTTATGGTACTTTTGATTCAAACTGACTTTCTAGACATAAAATGTCACTTTTTTCACCTTATCATACTTTTTCATCAACTTTTGCATTTTAATGTAAACAATCATATTTCGTAATATTTTGGGTCAGAAACATTTCATAGTACTATACTATGTCTAACTATGTGAAAAAAATCAAATTGGAGTAGGTCGAGCAACTGATTATATGAGTTTGTTAGAAAAACCACTTTCCTTTGCTCCTAGCGCCTTCTCGTTCGCTCTATAGCGTTTTGAGCGGATAAAGAGCACAAGTGTGCATGCAGACACAGGATGAATGGGAACTCGATTTGTTATTGTACTTTTGATGAAAACTGACTTTCTAGACATGAAATGTCACTTTTTTCACCTTATCATACTTTTTCATCAACTTTTGCATTTTAATGTAAACAATCATATTTCGTAATATTTTGGGTCAGAAACATTTCATAGTACTATATTATGTCTAACTATGTGAAAAAAATCAAATTGGAGTAGGTCGGGCAACTGATTATATGAGTTTGTTAGAAAAACCACTTTCCTTTGCTCCTAGCGCCTTCTCGTTCGCTGTATAGCGTTTTGAGCGGATAAAGAGCACAAGTGTGTAAGGGGACACAGGATGAATGCGAACTAGTTTTGTTATGGTACTTTTGATTCAAACTGACTTTCTAGACATAAAATGTCACTTTTTTCACCTTATCATACTTTTTCATCAACTTTTGCATTTTAATGTAAACAATCATATTTCGTAATATTTTGGGTCAGAAACATTTCATAGTACTATACTATGTCTAACTATGTGAAAAAAATCAAATTGGAGTAGGTCGAGCAACTGATTATATGAGTTTGTTAGAAAAACCACTTTCCTTTGCTCCTAGCGCCTTCTCGTTCGCTCTATAGCGTTTTGAGCGGATAAAGAGCACAAATGTGCATGCAGACACAGGATGAATGGGAACTCGATTTGTTATTGTACTTTTGATGAAAACTGACTTTCTAGACATAAAATGTCACTTTTTTCACCATATCATACTTTTTCATCAACTTTTGCATTTTAATGTAAACAATCATATTTCGTAATATTTTGATTCAGAAACATTTCATAGTACTATACTATGTCTAACTATGTGATAAAAATCAAATTGGAGTAGGTCGGGCAACTGATTATATTAGTTTGTTAGAAAAACCACTTTCCTTTGCTCCTAGCGCCTTCTCGTTCGCTCTATAGCGTTTTGAGCGGATAAAGAGCACAAGTGTGTAAGGGGACACAGGATGAATGCGAACTAGTTTTGTTATGGTACTTTTGATTCAAACTGACTTTCTAGACATAAAATGTCACTTTTTTCACCTTATCATACTTTTTCATCAACTTTTGCATTTTAATGTAAACAATCATATTTCGTAATATTTTGGGTCAGAAACATTTCATAGTACTATACTATGTCTAACTATGTGAAAAAAATCAAATTGGAGTAGGTCGAGCAACTGATTATATGAGTTTGTTAGAAAAACCACTTTCCTTTGCTCCTAGCGCCTTCTCGTTCGCTCTATAGCGTTTTGAGCGGATAAAGAGCACAAGTGTGCATGCAGACACAGGATGAATGGGAACTCGATTTGTTATTGTACTTTTGATTCAAACTGACTTTCTAGACATGAAATGTCACTTTTTTCACCTTATCATACTTTTTCATCAACTTTTGCATTTTAATGTAAACAATCATATTTCGTAATATTTTGGGTCAGAAACATTTCATAGTACTATACTATGTCTAACTATGTGAAAAAAATCAAATTGGAGTAGTTCGGGCAACTGATTACATTAGTTTGTTAGAAAAACCACTTTCCTTTGCTCCTAGCGCCTTCTCGTTCGCTCTATAGCGTTTTGAGCGGATAAAGAGCCCAAGTGTGTAAGGGGACACAGGATGAATGCGAACTAGTTTTGTTATGGTACTTTTGATTCAAACTGACTTTCTAGACATAAAATGTCACTTTTTTCACCTTATCATACTTTTTCATCAACTTTTGCATTTTAATGTAAACAATCATATTTCGTAATATTTTGGGTCAGAAACATTTCATAGTACTATACTATGTCTAACTATGTGAAAAAAATCAAATTGGAGTAGGTCGAGCAACTGATTATATGAGTTTGTTAGAAAAACCACTTTCCTTTGCTCCTAGCGCCTTCTCGTTCGCTCTATAGCGTTTTGAGCGGATAAAGAGCACAAGTGTGCATGCAGACACAGGATGAATGGGAACTCGATTTGTTATTGTACTTTTGATGAAAACTGACTTTCTAGACATGAAATGTCACTTTTTTCACCTTATCATACTTTTTCATCAACTTTTGCATTTTAATGTAAACAATCATATTTCGTAATATTTTGGGTCAGAAACATTTCATAGCACTATATTATGTCTAACTATGTGAAAAAAATCAAATTGGAGTAGGTCGGGCAACTGATTATATGAGTTTGTTAGAAAAACCACTTTCCTTTGCTCCTAGCGCCTTCTCGTTCGCTCTATAGCGTTTTGAGCGGATAAAGAGCACAAATGTGCATGCAGACACAGGATGAATGGGAACTCGATTTGTTATTGTACTTTTGATGAAAACTGACTTTCTAGACATAAAATGTCACTTTTTTCACCATATCATACTTTTTCATCAACTTTTGCATTTTAATGTAAACAATCATATTTCGTAATATTTTGATTCAGAAACATTTCATAGTACTATACTATGTCTAACTATGTGATAAAAATCAAATTGGAGTAGGTCGGGCAACTGATTATATGAGTTTGTTAGAAAAACCACTTTCCTTTGCTCCTAGCGCCTTCTCGTTCGCTCTATAGCGTTTTGAGCGGATAAAGAGCACAAGTGTGTAAGGGGACACAGGATGAATGCGAACTACTTTTGTTATGGTACTTTTGATTCAAACTGACTTTCTAGACATAAAATGTCACTTTTTTCACCATATCATACTTTTACATCAACTTTTGCATTTTAATGTAAACAATCATATTTCGTAATATTTTGGGTCAGAAACATTTCATAGTACTATACTATGTCTAACTATGTGAAAAAAATCAAATTGGAGTAGGTCGAGCAACTGATTATATGAGTTTGTTAGAAAAACCACTTTCCTTTGCTCCTAGCGCCTTCTCGTTCGCTCTATAGCGTTTTGAGCGGATAAAGAGCACAAGTGTGCATGCAGACACAGGATGAATGGGAACTCGATTTGTTATGGTACTTTTGATTCAAACTGACTTTCTAGACATAAAATGTCACTTTTTTCACCTTATCATACTTTTTCATCAACTTTTGCATTTTAATGTAAACAATCATATTTCGTAATATTTTGGGTCAGAAACATTTCATAGTACTATACTATGTCTAACTATGTGAAAAAAATCAAATTGGAGTAGGTCGGGCAACTGATTATATTAGTTTGTTAGAAAAACCACTTTCCTTTGCTCCTAGCGCCTTCTCGTTCGCTGTATAGCGTTTTGAGCGGATAAAGAGCACAAGTGTGTAAGGGGACACAGGATGAATGCGAACTAGTTTTGTTATGGTACTTTTGATTCAAACTGACTTTCTAGACATAAAATGTCACTTTTTTCACCTTATCATACTTTTTCATCAACTTTTGCATTTTAATGTAAACAATCATATTTCGTAATATTTTGGGTCAGAAACATTTCATAGTACTATACTATGTCTAACTATGTGAAAAAAATCAAATTGGAGTAGGTCGAGCAACTGATTATATGAGTTTGTTAGAAAAAACACTTTCCTTTGCTCCTAGCGCCTTCTCGTTCGCTCTATAGCGTTTTGAGCGGATAAAGAGCACAAGTGTGCATGCAGACACAGGATGAATGGGAACTCGATTTGTTATTGTACTTTTGATGAAAACTGACTTTCTAGACATGAAATGTCACTTTTTTCACCTTATCATACTTTTTCATCAACTTTTGCATTTTAATGTAAACAATCATATTTCGTAATATTTTGGGTCAGAAACATTTCATAGTACTATATTATGTCTAACTATGTGAAAAAAATCAAATTGGAGTAGGTCGGGCAACTGATTATATGAGTTTGTTAGAAAAACCACTTTCCTTTGCTCCTAGCGCCTTCTCGTTCGCTGTATAGCGTTTTGAGCGGATAAAGAGCACAAGTGTGTAAGGGGACACAGGATGAATGCGAACTAGTTTTGTTATGGTACTTTTGATTCAAACTGACTTTCTAGACATAAAATGTCACTTTTTTCACCTTATCATACTTTTTCATCAACTTTTGCATTTTAATGTAAACAATCATATTTCGTAATATTTTGGGTCAGAAACATTTCATAGTACTATACTATGTCTAACTATGTGAAAAAAATCAAATTGGAGTAGGTCGAGCAACTGATTATATGAGTTTGTTAGAAAAACCACTTTCCTTTGCTCCTAGCGCCTTCTCGTTCGCTCTATAGCGTTTTGAGCGGATAAAGAGCACAAGTGTGCATGCAGACACAGGATGAATGGGAACTCGATTTGTTATTGTACTTTTGATGAAAACTGACTTTCTAGACATGAAATGTCACTTTTTTCACCTTATCATACTTTTTCATCAACTTTTGCATTTTAATGTAAACAATCATATTTCGTAATATTTTGATTCAGAAACATTTCATAGTACTATACTATGTCTAACTATGTGAAAAAAATCAAATTGGAGTAGGTCGAGCAACTGATTATATGAGTTTGTTAGAAAAACCACTTTCCTTTGCTCCTAGCGCCTTCTCGTTCGCTCTATAGCGTTTTGAGCGGATAATGAGCACAAGTGTGCATGCAGATACAGGATGAATGGGAACTCGATTTGTTATTGTACTTTTGATGAAAACTGACTTTCTAGCCATAAAATGTCACTTTTTTCACCATATCATACTTTTTCATCAACTTTTGCATTTTAATGTAAACAATCATATTTCGTAATATTTTGATTCAGAAACATTTCATAGTACTATACTATGTCTAACTATGTGAAAAAAAATCAAATTGGAGTAGGTCGGGCAACTGATTATATTAGTTTGTTAGAAAAACCACTTTCCTTTGCTCCTAGCGCCTTCTCGTTCGCTGTATAGCGTTTTGAGCGGATAAAGAGCACAAGTGTGTAAGGGGACACAGGATGAATGCGAACTAGTTTTGTTATGGTACTTTTGATTCAAACTGACTTTCTAGACATAAAATGTCACTTTTTTCACCTTATCATACTTTTTCATCAACTTTTGCATTTTAATGTAAACAATCATATTTCGTAATATTTTGGGTCAGAAACATTTCATAGTACTATACTATGTCTAACTATGTGAAAAAAATCAAATTGGAGTAGGTCGAGCAACTGATTATATGAGTTTGTTAGAAAAACCACTTTCCTTTGCTCCTAGCGCCTTCTCGTTCGCTCTATAGCGTTTTGAGCGGATAAATAGCACAAGTGTGCATGCAGACACAGGATGAATGGGAACTCGATTTGTTATTGTACTTTTGATGAAAACTGACTTTCTAGACATGAAATGTCACTTTTTTCACCTTATCATACTTTTTCATCAACTTTTGCATTTTAATGAAAACAATCATATTTCGTAATATTTTGGGTCAGAAACATTTCATAGTACTATATTATGTCTAACTATGTGAAAAAAAATCAAATTGGAGTAGGTCGGGCAACTGATTATATGAGTTTGTTAGAAAAACCACTTTCCTTTGCTCCTAGCGCCTTCTCGTTCGCTCTATAGCGTTTTGAGCGGATAAAGAGCACAAGTGTGCATGCAGACACAGGATGAATGGGAACTCGATTTGTTATTGTACTTTTGATTCAAACTGACTTTCTAGACATAAAATGTCACTTTTTTCACCATATCATACTTTTTCATCAACTTTTGCATTTTAATGTAAACAATCATATTTCGTAATATTTTGATTCAGAAACATTTCATAGTACTATACTATGTCTAACTATGTGATAAAAATCAAATTGGAGTAGGTCGGGCAACTGATTATATTAGTTTGTTAGAAAAACCACTTTCCTTTGCTCCTAGCGCCTTCTCGTTCGCTGTATAGCGTTTTGAGCGGATAAAGAGCACAAGTGTGTAAGGGGACACAGGATGAATGCGAACTAGTTTTGTTATGGTACTTTTGATTCAAACTGACTTTCTAGACATAAAATGTCACTTTTTTCACCTTATCATACTTTTTCATCAACTTTTGCATTTTAATGTAAACAATCATATTTCGTAATATTTTGGGTCAGAAACATTTCATAGTACTATACTATGTCTAACTATGTGAAAAAAATCAAATTGGAGTAGGTCGAGCAACTGATTATATGAGTTTGTTAGAAAAACCACTTTCCTTTGCTCCTAGCGCCTTCTCGTTCGCTCTATAGCGTTTTGAGCGGATAAAGAGCACAAGTGTGCATGCAGACACAGGATGAATGGGAACTCGATTTGTTATTGTACTTTTGATGAAAACTGACTTTCTAGACATGAAATGTCACTTTTTTCACCTTATCATACTTTTTCATCAACTTTTGCATTTTAATGTAAACAATCATATTTCGTAATATTTTGGGTCAGAAACATTTCATAGTACTATACTATGTCTAACTATGTGAAAAAAATCAAATTGGAGTAGGTCGAGCAACTGATTATATGAGTTTGTTAGAAAAACCACTTTCCTTTGCTCCTAGCGCCTTCTCGTTCGCTCTATAGCGTTTTGAGCGGATAAAGAGCACAAGTGTGCATGCAGACACAGGATGAATGGGAACTCGATTTGTTATTGTACTTTTGATGAAAACTGACTTTCTAGACATGAAATGTCACTTTTTTCACCTTATCATACTTTTTCATCAACTTTTGCATTTTAATGTAAACAATCATATTTCGTAATATTTTGGGTCAGAAACATTTCATAGTACTATACTATGTCTAACTAGGTGAAAAAAATCAAATTGGAGTAGGTCGAGCAACTGATTATATGAGTTTGTTAGAAAAACCACTTTCCTTTGCTCCTAGCGCCTTCTCGTTCGCTCTATAGCGTTTTGAGCGGATAAAGAGCACAAGTGTGCATGCAGACACAGGATGAATGGGAACTCGATTTGTTATTGTACTTTTGATTCAAACTGACTTTCTAGACATGAAATGTCACTTTTTTCACCTTATCATACTTTTTCATCAACTTTTGCATTTTAATGTAAACAATCATATTTCGTAATATTTTGGGTCAGAAACATTTCATAGTACTATACTATGTCTAACTAGGTGAAAAAAATCAAATTGGAGTAGGTCGAGCAACTGATTATATGAGTTTGTTAGAAAAACCACTTTCCTTTGCTCCTAGCGCCTTCTCGTTCGCTCTATAGCGTTTTGAGCGGATAAAGAGCACAAGTGTGCATGCAGACACAGGATGAATGGGAACTCGATTTGTTATTGTACTTTTGATGAAAACTGACTTTCTAGACATGAAATGTCACTTTTTTCACCTTATCATACTTTTTCATCAACTTTTGCATTTTAATGTAAACAATCATATTTCGTAATATTTTGGGTCAGAAACATTTCATAGTACTATATTATGTCTAACTATGTGAAAAAAATCAAATTGGAGTAGGTCGGGCAACTGATTATATGAGTTTGTTAGAAAAAACACTTTCCTTTGCTCCTAGCGCCTTCTCGTTCGCTCTATAGCGTTTTGAGCGGATAAAGAGCACAAATGTGCATGCAGACACAGGATGAATGGGAACTCGATTTGTTATTGTACTTTTGATGAAAACTGACTTTCTAGACATAAAATGTCACTTTTTTCACCATATCATACTTTTTCATCAACTTTTGCATTTTAATGTAAACAATCATATTTCGTAATATTTTGGGTCAGAAACATTTCATAGTACTATACTATGTCTAACTATGTGATAAAAATCAAATTGGAGTAGGTCGGGCAACTGATTATATTAGTTTGTTAGAAAAACCACTTTCCTTTGCTCCTAGCGCCTTCTCGTTCGCTGTATAGCGTTTTGAGCGGATAAAGAGCACAAGTGTGTAAGGGGACACAGGATGAATGCGAACTAGTTTTGTTATGGTACTTTTGATTCAAACTGACTTTCTAGACATAAAATGTCACTTTTTTCACCTTATCATACTTTTTCATCAACTTTTGCATTTTAATGTAAACAATCATATTTCGTAATATTTTGGGTCAGAAACATTTCATAGTACTATACTATGTCTAACTATGTGAAAAAAATCAAATTGGAGTAGGTCGAGCAACTGATTATATGAGTTTGTTAGAAAAACCACTTTCCTTTGCTCCTAGCGCCATCTCGTTCGCTCTATAGCGTTTTGAGCGGATAAAGAGCACAAGTGTGCATGCAGACACAGGATGAATGGGAACTCGATTTGTTATTGTACTTTTGATGAAACCTGACTTTCTAGACATGAAATGTCACTTTTTTCACCTTATCATACTTTTTCATCAACTTTTGCATTTTAATGTAAACAATCATATTTCGTAATATTTTGGGTCAGAAACATTTCATAGTACTATACTATGTCTAACTATGTGAAAAAAATCAAATTGGAGTAGGTCGAGCAACTGATTATATGAGTTTGTTAGAAAAACCACTTTCCTTTGCTCCTAGCGCCTTCTCGTTCGCTCTATAGCGTTTTGAGCGGATAAAGAGCACAAGTGTGCATGCAGACACAGGATGAATGGGAACTCGATTTGTTATTGTACTTTTGATGAAAACTGACTTTCTAGACATGAAATGTCACTTTTTTCACCTTATCATACTTTTTCATCAACTTTTGCATTTTAATGTAAACAATCATATTTCGTAATATTTTGGGTCAGAAACATTTCATAGTACTATACTATGTCTAACTATGTGAAAAAAATCAAATTGGAGTAGGTCGAGCAACTGATTATATGAGTTTGTTAGAAAAACCACTTTCCTTTGCTCCTAGCGCCTTCTCGTTCGCTCTATAGCGTTTTGAGCGGATAAAGAGCACAAGTGTGCATGCAGACACAGGATGAATGGGAACTCGATTTGTTATTGTACTTTTGATTCAAACTGACTTTCTAGACATGAAATGTCACTTTTTTCACCTTATCATACTTTTTCATCAACTTTTGCATTTTAATGTAAACAATCATATTTCGTAATATTTTGGGTCAGAAACATTTCATAGTACTATATTATGTCTAACTATGTGAAAAAAATCAAATTGGAGTAGGTCGGGCAACTGATTATATGAGTTTGTTAGAAAAACCACTTTCCTTTGCTCCTAGCGCCTTCTCGTTCGCTCTATAGCGTTTTGAGCGGATAAAGAGCACAAGTGTGCATGCAGACACAGGATGAATGGGAACTCGATTTGTTATTGTACTTTTGATTCAAACTGACTTTCTAGACATGAAATGTCACTTTTTTCACCTTATCATACTTTTTCATCAACTTTTGCATTTTAATGTAAACAATCATATTTCGTAATATTTTGGGTCAGAAACATTTCATAGTACTATACTATGTCTAACTATGTGAAAAAAATCAAATTGGAGTAGTTCGGGCAAATGATTACATTAGTTTGTTAGAAAAACCACTTTCCTTTGCTCCTAGCGCCTTCTCGTTCGCTCTATAGCGTTTTGAGCGGATAAAGAGCACAAGTGTGTAAGGGGACACAGGATGAATGCGAACTAGTTTTGTTATGGTACTTTTGATTCAAACTGACTTTCTAGACATAAAATGTCACTTTTTTCACCTTATCATACTTTTTCATCAACTTTTGCATTTTAATGTAAACAATCATATTTCGTAATATTTTGGGTCAGAAACATTTCATAGTACTATACTATGTCTAACTATGTGAAAAAAATCAAATTGGAGTAGGTCGAGCAACTGATTATATGAGTTTGTTAGAAAAACCACTTTCCTTTGCTCCTAGCGCCTTCTCGTTCGGTCTATAGCGTTTTGAGCGGATAAAGAGCACAAGTGTGCATGCAGACACAGGATGAATGGGAACTCGATTTGTTATTGTACTTTTGATGAAAACTGACTTTCTAGACATGAAATGTCACTTTTTTCACCTTATCATACTTTTTCATCAACTTTTGCATTTTAATGTAAACAATCATATTTCGTAATATTTTGGGTCAGAAACATTTCATAGTACTATACTATGTCTAACTAGGTGAAAAAAATCAAATTGGAGTAGGTCGAGCAACTGATTATATGAGTTTGTTAGAAAAACCACTTTCCTTTGCTCCTAGCGCCTTCTCGTTCGCTCTATAGCGTTTTGAGCGGATAAAGAGCACAAGTGTGTAAGGGGACACAGGATGAATGCGAACTACTTTTGTTATGGTACTTTTGATTCAAACTGACTTTCTAGACATAAAATGTCACTTTTTTCACCATATCATACTTTTACATCAACTTTTGCATTTTAATGTAAACAATCATATTTCGTAATATTTTGGGTCAGAAACATTTCATAGTACTATAGTATGTCCAACTATGTGAAAAAAATCAAATTGGAGTAGGTCGAGCAACTGATTATATGAGTTTGTTAGAAAATCCACTTTCCTTTGCTCCTAGCGCCTTCTCGTTCGCTCTATAGCGTTTTGAGCGGATAAAGAGCACAAGTGTGCATGCAGACACAGGATGAATGGGAACTCGATTTGTTATGGTACTTTTGATTCAAACTGACTTTCTAGACATAAAATGTCACTTTTTTCACCTTATCATACTTTTTCATCAACTTTTGCATTTTAATGTAAACAATCATATTTCGTAATATTTTGGGTCAGAAACATTTCATAGTACTATACTATGTCTAACTATGTGAAAAAAATCAAATTGGAGTAGTTCGGGCAACTGATTACATTAGTTTGTTAGAAAAACCACTTTCCTTTGCTCCTAGCGCCTTCTCGTTCGCTCTATAGCGTTTTGAGCGGATAAAGAGCACAAGTGTGTAAGGGGACACAGGATGAATGCGAACTAGTTTTGTTATGGTACTTTTGATTCAAACTGACTTTCTAGACATAAAATGTCACTTTTTTCACCTTATCATACTTTTTCATCAACTTTTGCATTTTAATGTAAACAATCATATTTCGTAATATTTTGGGTCAGAAACATTTCATAGTACTATACTATGTCTAACTATGTGAAAAAAATCAAATTGGAGTAGGTCGAGCAACTGATTATATGAGTTTGTTAGAAAAACCACTTTCCTTTGCTCCTAGCGCCTTCTCGTTCGGTCTATAGCGTTTTGAGCGGATAAAGAGCACAAGTGTGCATGCAGACACAGGATGAATGGGAACTCGATTTGTTATTGTACTTTTGATGAAAACTGACTTTCTAGACATGAAATGTCACTTTTTTCACCTTATCATACTTTTTCATCAACTTTTGCATTTTAATGTAAACAATCATATTTCGTAATATTTTGGGTCAGAAACATTTCATAGCACTATATTATGTCTAACTATGTGAAAAAAATCAAATTGGAGTAGGTCGGGCAACTGATTATATGAGTTTGTTAGAAAAACCACTTTCCTTTGCTCCTAGCGCCTTCTCGTTCGCTCTATAGCGTTTTGAGCGGATAAAGAGCACAAATGTGCATGCAGACACAGGATGAATGGGAACTCGATTTGTTATTGTACTTTTGATGAAAACTGACTTTCTAGACATAAAATGTCACTTTTTTCACCATATCATACTTTTTCATCAACTTTTGCATTTTAATGTAAACAATCATATTTCGTAATATTTTGATTCAGAAACATTTCATAGTACTATACTATGTCTAACTATGTGATAAAAATCAAATTGGAGTAGGTCGGGCAACTGATTATATTAGTTTGTTAGAAAAACCACTTTCCTTTGCTCCTAGCGCCTTCTCGTTCGCTCTATAGCGTTTTGAGCGGATAAAGAGCACAAGTGTGTAAGGGGACACAGGATGAATGCGAACTACTTTTGTTATGGTACTTTTGATTCAAACTGACTTTCTAGACATAAAATGTCACTTTTTTCACCATATCATACTTTTACATCAACTTTTGCATTTTAATGTAAACAATCATATTTCGTAATATTTTGGGTCAGAAACATTTCATAGTACTATAGTATGTCCAACTATGTGAAAAAAATCAAATTGGAGTAGGTCGAGCAACTGATTATATGAGTTTGTTAGAAAAACCACTTTCCTTTGCTCCTAGCGCCTTCTCGTTCGCTCTATAGCGTTTTGAGCGGATAAAGAGCACAAGTGTGCATGCAGACACAGGATGAATGGGAACTCGATTTGTTATTGTACTTTTGATGAAAACTGACTTTCTAGACATGAAATGTCACTTTTTTCACCTTATCATACTTTTTCATCAACTTTTGCATTTTAATGTAAACAATCATATTTCGTAATATTTTGGGTCAGAAACATTTCATAGTACTATACTATGTCTAACTATGTGAAAAAAATCAAATTGGAGTAGGTCGAGCAACTGATTATATGAGTTTGTTAGAAAAACCACTTTCCTTTGCTCCTAGCGCCTTCTCGTTCGCTCTATAGCGTTTTGAGCGGATAAAGAGCACAAGTGTGCATGCAGACACAGGATGAATGGGAACTCGATTTGTTATTGTACTTTTGATGAAAACTGACTTTCTAGACATGAAATGTCACTTTTTTCACCTTATCATACTTTTTCATCAACTTTTGCATTTTAATGTAAACAATCATATTTCGTAATATTTTGGGTCAGAAACATTTCATAGCACTATATTATGTCTAACTATGTGAAAAAAATCAAATTGGAGTAGGTCGGGCAACTGATTATATGAGTTTGTTAGAAAAACCACTTTCCTTTGCTCCTAGCGCCTTCTCGTTCGCTCTATAGCGTTTTGAGCGGATAAAGAGCACAAATGTGCATGCAGACACAGGATGAATGGGAACTCGATTTGTTATTGTACTTTTGATGAAAACTGACTTTCTAGACATAAAATGTCACTTTTTTCACCATATCATACTTTTTCATCAACTTTTGCATTTTAATGTAAACAATCATATTTCGTAATATTTTGATTCAGAAACATTTCATAGTACTATACTATGTCTAACTATGTGATAAAAATCAAATTGGAGTAGGTCGGGCAACTGATTATATTAGTTTGTTAGAAAAACCACTTTCCTTTGCTCCTAGCGCCTTCTCGTTCGCTCTATAGCGTTTTGAGCGGATAAAGAGCACAAGTGTGTAAGGGGACACAGGATGAATGCGAACTACTTTTGTTATGGTACTTTTGATTCAAACTGACTTTCTAGACATAAAATGTCACTTTTTTCACCATATCATACTTTTACATCAACTTTTGCATTTTAATGTAAACAATCATATTTCGTAATATTTTGGGTCAGAAACATTTCATAGTACTATAGTATGTCCAACTATGTGAAAAAAATCAAATTGGAGTAGGTCGAGCAACTGATTATATGAGTTTGTTAGAAAAACCACTTTCCTTTGCTCCTAGCGCCTTCTCGTTCGCTCTATAGCGTTTTGAGCGGATAAAGAGCACAAGTGTGCATGCAGACACAGGATGAATGGGAACTCGATTTGTTATTGTACTTTTGATGAAAACTGACTTTCTAGACATGAAATGTCACTTTTTTCACCTTATCATACTTTTTCATCAACTTTTGCATTTTAATGTAAACAATCATATTTCGTAATATTTTGGGTCAGAAACATTTCATAGTACTATACTATGTCTAACTATGTGAAAAAAATCAAATTGGAGTAGGTCGAGCAACTGATTATATGAGTTTGTTAGAAAAACCACTTTCCTTTGCTCCTAGCGCCTTCTCGTTCGCTCTATAGCGTTTTGAGCGGATAAAGAGCACAAGTGTGCATGCAGACACAGGATGAATGGGAACTCGATTTGTTATTGTACTTTTGATGAAAACTGACTTTCTAGACATGAAATGTCACTTTTTTCACCTTATCATACTTTTTCATCAACTTTTGCATTTTAATGTAAACAATCATATTTCGTAATATTTTGGGTCAGAAACATTTCATAGTACTATACTATGTCTAACTATGTGAAAAAAATCAAATTGGAGTAGGTCGAGCAACTGATTATATGAGTTTGTTAGAAAAACCACTTTCCTTTGCTCCTAGCGCCTTCTCGTTCGCTGTATAGCGTTTTGAGCGGATAAAGAGCACAAGTGTGCATGCAGACACAGGATGAATGGGAACTCGATTTGTTATGGTACTTTTGATTCAAACTGACTTTCTAGACATAAAATGTCACTTTTTTCACCATATCATACTTTTTCATCAACTTTTGCATTTTAATGTAAACAATCATATTTCGTAATATTTTGATTCAGAAACATTTCATAGTACTATACTATGTCTAACTATGTGAAAAAAATCAAATTGGAGTAGGTCGGGCAACTGATTATATGAGTTTGTTAGAAAAACCACTTTCCTTTGCTCCTAGCGCCTTCTCGTTCGCTCTATAGCGTTTTGAGCGGATAAAGAGCACAAGTGTGTAAGGGGACACAGGATGAATGCGAACTACTTTTGTTATGGTACTTTTGATTCAAACTGACTTTCTAGACATAAAATGTCACTTTTTTCACCTTATCATACTTTTTCATCAACTTTTGCATTTTAATGTAAACAATCATATTTCGTAATATTTTGGGTCAGAAACATTTCATAGTACTATACTATGTCTAACTATGTGAAAAAAATCAAATTGGAGTAGGTCGGGCAACTGATTATATTAGTTTGTTAGAAAAACCACTTTCCTTTGCTCCTAGCGCCTTCTCGTTCGCTCTATAGCGTTTTGAGCGGATAAAGAGCACAAGTGTGCATGCAGACACAGGATGAATGGGAACTCGATTTGTTATTGTACTTTTGATGAAAACTGACTTTCTAGACATGAAATGTCACTTTTTTCACCTTATCATACTTTTTCATCAACTTTTGCATTTTAATGTAAACAATCATATTTCGTAATATTTTGGGTCAGAAACATTTCATAGTACTATATTATGTCTAACTATGTGAAAAAAATCAAATTGGAGTAGGTCGGGCAACTGATTATATGAGTTTGTTAGAAAAACCACTTTCCTTTGCTCCTAGCGCCTTCTCGTTCGCTCTATAGCGTTTTGAGCGGATAAAGAGCACAAGTGTGCATGCAGACACAGGATGAATGGGAACTCGATTTGTTATTGTACTTTTGATGAAAACTGACTTTCTAGCCATGAACTGTCACTTTTTTCACCTTATCATACTTTTTCATCAACTTTTGCATTTTAATGTAAACAATCATATTTCGTAATATTTTGGGTCAGAAACATTTCATAGTACTATATTATGTCTAACTATGTGAAAAAAATCAAATTGGAGTAGGTCGGGCAACTGATTATATGAGTTTGTTAGAAAAACCACTTTCCTTTGCTCCTAGCGCCTTCTCGTTCGCTCTATAGCGTTTTGAGCGGATAAAGAGCACAAGTGTGTAAGGGGACACAGGATGAATGCGAACTACTTTTGTTATGGTACTTTTGATTCAAACTGACTTTCTAGACATAAAATGTCACTTTTTTCACCTTATCATACTTTTTCATCAACTTTTGCATTTTAATGTAAACAATCATATTTCGTAATATTTTGGGTCAGAAACATTTCATAGTACTATACTATGTCTAGCTATGTGAAAAAAATGAAATTGGAGTATGTCGGGCAACTGATTATATTAGTTTGTTAGAAAAACCACTTTCCTTTGCTCCTAGCGCCTTCTCGTTCGCTCTATAGCGTTTTGAGCGGATAAAGAGCACAAGTGTGCATGCAGACACAGGATGAATGGGAACTCGATTTGTTATTGTACTTTTGATTCAAACTGACTTTCTAGACATAAAATGTCACTTTTTTCACCTTATCATACTTTTTCATCAACTTTTGCATTTTAATGTAAACAATCATATTTCGTAATATTTTGGGTCAGAAACATTTCATAGTACTATACTATGTCTAACTATGTGAAAAAAATCAAATTGGAGTAGGTCGGGCAACTGATTATATTAGTTTGTTAGAAAAACCACTTTCCTTTGCTCCTAGCGCCTTCTCGTTCGCTCTATAGCGTTTTGAGCGGATAAAGAGCACAAGTTTGTAAGGAGACACAGGATGAATGCGAACTACTTTTGTTATTGTACTTTTGATGAAAACTGACTTTCTAGACATGAAATGTCACTTTTTTAACCTTATCATACTTTTTCATCAACTTTTGCATTTTAATGTAAACAATCATATTTCGTAATATTTTGGGTCAGAAACATTTCATAGTACTATACTATGTCTAACTATGTGAAAAAAATCAAATTGGAGTAGGTCGGGCAACTGATTATATTAGTTTGTTAGAAAAACCACTTTCCTTTGCTCCTAGCGCCTTCTCGTTCGCTGTATAGCGTTTTGAGCGGATAAAGAGCACAAGTGTACATGCAGACACAGGATGAATGGGAACTCGATTTGTTATTGTACTTTTGATGAAAACTGACTTTCTAGACATGAAATGTCACTTTTTTCACCTTATCATACTTTTTCATCAACTTTTGCATTTTAATGTAAACAATCATATTTCGTAATATTTTGGGTCAGAAACATTTCATAGTACTATACTATGTCTAACTATGTGAAAAAAATCAAATTGGAGTAGGTCGGGCAACTGATTGTATTAGTTTGTTAGAAAAACCACTTTCCTTTGCTCCTAGCGCCTTCTCGTTCGCTCTATAGCGTTTTGAGCGGATAAAGAGCACAAGTGTGTAAGGGGACACAGGATGAATGCGAACTAGTTTTGTTATGGTACTTTTGATTCAAACTGACTTTCTAGACATAAAATGTCACTTTTTTCACCTTATCATACTTTTTCATCAACTTTTGCATTTTAATGTAAACAATCATATTTCGTAATATTTTGGGTCAGAAACATTTCATAGTACTATACTATGTCTAACTATGTGAAAAAAATCAAATTGGAGTAGGTCGAGCAACTGATTATATGAGTTTGTTAGAAAAACCACTTTCCTTTGCTCCTAGCGCCTTCTCGTTCGCTCTATAGCATTTTGAGCGGATAAAGAGCACAAGTGTGCATGCAGACACAGGATGAATGGGAACTCGATTTGTTATTGTACTTTTGATTCAAACTGACTTTCTAGACATGAAATGTCACTTTTTTCACCTTATCATACTTTTTCATCAACTTTTGCATTTTAATGTAAACAATCATATTTCGTAATATTTTGGGTCAGAAACATTTCATAGTAATATATTATGTCTAACTATGTGAAAAAAATCAAATTGGAGTAGGTCGGGCAACTGATTATATGAGTTTGTTAGAAAAACCACTTTCCTTTGCTCCTAGCGCCTTCTCGTTCGCTCTATAGCGTTTTGAGCGGATAAAGAGCACAAGTGTGCATGCAGACACAGGATGAATGGGAACTCGATTTGTTATTGTACTTTTGATGAAAACTGACTTTCTAGACATGAAATGTCACTTTTTTCACCTTACCATACTTTTTCATCAACTTTTGCATTTTAATGTAAACAATCATATTTCGTAATATTTTGGGTCAGAAACATTTCATAGTACTATATTATGTCTAACTATGTGAAAAAAATCAAATTGGAGTAGGTCGGGCAACTGATTATATGAGTTTGTTAGAAAAACCACTTTCCTTTGCTCCTAGCGCCTTCTCGTTCGCTGTATAGCGTTTTGAGCGGATAAAGAGCACAAGTGTGTAAGGGGACACAGGATGAATGCGAACTAGTTTTGTTATGGTACTTTTGATTCAAACTGACTTTCTAGACATAAAATGTCACTTTTTTCACCTTATCATACTTTTTCATCAACTTTTGCATTTTAATGTAAACAATCATATTTCGTAATATTTTGGGTCAGAAACATTTCATAGTACTATACTATGTCTAACTATGTGAAAAAAATCAAATTGGAGTAGGTCGAGCAACTGATTATATGAGTTTGTTAGAAAAACCACTTTCCTTTGCTCCTAGCGCCTTCTCGTTCGCTCTATAGCATTTTGAGCGGATAAAGAGCACAAGTGTGCATGCAGACACAGGATGAATGGGAACTCGATTTGTTATTGCACTTTTGATGAAAACTGACTTTCTAGACATGAAATGTCACTTTTTTCACCTTATCATACTTTTTCATCAACTTTTGCATTTTAATGTAAACAATCATATTTCGTAATATTTTGGGTCAGAAACATTTCATAGTACTATATTATGTCTAACTATGTGAAAAAAATCAAATTGGAGTAGGTCGGGCAACTGATTATATGAGTTTGTTAGAAAAACCACTTTCCTTTGCTCCTAGCGCCTTCTCGTTCGCTCTATAGCGTTTTGAGCGGATAAAGAGCACAAGTGTGCATGCAGACACAGGATGAATGGGAACTCGATTTGTTATTGTACTTTTGATGAAAACTGACTTTCTAGACATGAAATGTCACTTTTTTCACCTTACCATACTTTTTCATCAACTTTTGCATTTTAATGTAAACAATCATATTTCGTAATATTTTGGGTCAGAAACATTTCATAGTACTATACTATGTCTAACTATGTGAAAAAAATGAAATTGGAGTAGGTCGAGCAACTGCTTATATGAGTTTGTTAGAAAAACCACTTTCCTTTGCTCCTAGCGCCTTCTCGTTCGCTCTATAGCGTTTTGAGCGGATAAAGAGCACAAGTGTGCATGCAGACACAGGATGAATGGGAACTCGATTTGTTATTGTACTTTTGATGAAAACTGACTTTCTAGACATGAAATGTCACTTTTTTCACCTTATCATACTTTTTCATCAACTTTTGCATTTTAATGTAAACAATCATATTTCGTAATATTTTGGGTCAGAAACATTTCATAGTACTATACTATGTCTAACTATGTGAAAAAAATCAAATTGGAGTAGGTCGGGCAACTGATTATATTAGTTTGTTAGAAAAACCACTTTCCTTTGCTCCTAGCGCCTTCTCGTTCGCTGTATAGCGTTTTGGGCGGATAAAGAGCACAAGTTTGTAAGGAGACACAGGATGAATGCGAACTACTTTTGTTATTGTACTTTTGATGAAAACTGACTTTCTAGACATGAAATGTCACTTTTTTCACCTTATCATACTTTTTCATCAACTTTTGCATTTTAATGTAAACAATCATATTTCGTAATATTTTGGGTCAGAAACATTTCATAGTACTATACTATGTCTAACTATGTGAAAAAAATCAAATTGGAGTAGGTCGGGCAACTGATTATATTAGTTTGTTAGAAAAACCACTTTCCTTTGCTCCTAGCGCCTTCTCGTTCGCTCTATAGCGTTTTGAGCGGATAAAGAGCACAAGTGTGCATGCAGACACAGGATGAATGGGAACTACTTTTGTTATTGTACTTTTGATGAAAACTGACTTTCTAGACATGAAATGTCACTTTTTTCACCTTATCATACTTTTTCATCAACTTTTGCATTTTAATGTAAACAATCATATTTCGTAATATTTTGGGTCAGAAACATTTCATAGTACTATATTATGTCTAACTATGTGAAAAAAATCAAATTGGAGTAGGTCGGGCAACTGATTATATTAGTTTGTTAGAAAAACCACTTTCCTTTGCTCCTAGCGCCTTCTCGTTCGCTCTATAGCGTTTTGAGCGGATAAAGAGCACAAATGTGCATGCAGACACAGGATGAATGGGAACTCGATTTGTTATTGTACTTTTGATGAAAACTGACTTTCTAGACATAAAATGTCACTTTTTTCACCATATCATACTTTTTCATCAACTTTTGCATTTTAATGTAAACAATCATATTTCGTAATATTTTGATTCAGAAACATTTCATAGTACTATACTATGTCTAACTATGTGAAAAAAATCAAATTGGAGTAGGTCGGGCAACTGATTATATTAGTTTGTTAGAAAAACCACTTTCCTTTGCTCCTAGCGCCTTCTCGTTCGCTGTATAGCGTTTTGAGCGGATAAAGAGCACAAGTGTGTAAGGGGACACAGGATGAATGCGAACTAGTTTTGTTATGGTACTTTTGATTCAAACTGACTTTCTAGACATAAAATGTCACTTTTTTCACCTTATCATACTTTTTCATCAACTTTTGCATTTTAATGTAAACAATCATATTTCGTAATATTTTGGGTCAGAAACATTTCATAGTACTATACTATGTCTAACTATGTGAAAAAAATGAAATTGGAGTATGTCGGGCAACTGATTATATTAGTTTGTTAGAAAAACCACTTTCCTTTGCTCCTAGCGACTTCTCGTTCGCTCTATAGCGTTTTGAGCGGATAAAGAGCACAAGTGTGCATGCAGACACAGGATGAATGGGAACTCGATTTGTTATTGTACTTTTGATTCAAACTGACTTTCTAGACATAAAATGTCACTTTTTTCACCTTATCATACTTTTTCATCAACTTTTGCATTTTAATGTAAACAATCATATTTCGTAATATTTTGGGTCAGAAACATTTCATAGTACTATACTATGTCTAACTATGTGAAAAAAATCAAATTGGAGTAGGTCGGGCAACTGATTATATGAGTTTGTTAGAAAAACCACTTTCCTTTGCTCCTAGCGCCTTCTCGTTCGCTCTATAGCGTTTTGAGCGGATAAAGAGCACAAGTGTGCATGCAGACACAGGATGAATGGGAACTCGATTTGTTATTGTACTTTTGATTCAAACTGACTTTCTAGACATGAAATGTCACTTTTTTCACCTTATCATACTTTTTCATCAACTTTTGCATTTTAATGTAAACAATCATATTTCGTAATATTTTGGGTCAGAAACATTTCATAGTACTATACTATGTCTAACTATGTGAAAAAAATCAAATTGGAGTAGGTCGGGCAACTGATTATATTAGTTTGTTAGAAAAACCACTTTCCTTTGCTCCTAGCGCCTTCTCGTTCGCTGTATAGCGTTTTGGGCGGATAAAGAGCACAAGTTTGTAAGGAGACACAGGATGAATGCGAACTACTTTTGTTATTGTACTTTTGATGAAAACTGACTTTCTAGACATGAAATGTCACTTTTTTCACCTTATCATACTTTTTCATCAACTTTTGCATTTTAATGTAAACAATCATATTTCGTAATATTTTGGGTCAGAAACATTTCATAGTACTATACTATGTCTAACTATGTGAAAAAAATCAAATTGGAGTAGGTCGGGCAACTGATTATATTAGTTTGTTAGAAAAACCACTTTCCTTTGCTCCTAGCGCCTTCTCGTTCGCTCTATAGCGTTTTGAGCGGATAAAGAGCACAAGTGTGCATGCAGACACAGGATGAATGGGAACTACTTTTGTTATTGTACTTTTGATGAAAACTGACTTTCTAGACATGAAATGTCACTTTTTTCACCTTATCATACTTTTTCATCAACTTTTGCATTTTAATGTAAACAATCATATTTCGTAATATTTTGGGTCAGAAACATTTCATAGTACTATATTATGTCTAACTATGTGAAAAAAATCAAATTGGAGTAGGTCGGGCAACTGATTATATTAGTTTGTTAGAAAAACCACTTTCCTTTGCTCCTAGCGCCTTCTCGTTCGCTCTATAGCGTTTTGAGCGGATAAAGAGCACAAATGTGCATGCAGACACAGGATGAATGCGAACTCGATTTGTTATTGTACTTTTGATGAAAACTGACTTTCTAGACATAAAATGTCACTTTTTTCACCATATCATACTTTTTCATCAACTTTTGCATTTTAATGTAAACAATCATATTTCGTAATATTTTGATTCAGAAACATTTCATAGTACTATACTATGTCTAACTATGTGATAAAAATCAAATTGGAGTAGGTCGGGCAACTGATTATATTAGTTTGTTAGAAAAACCACTTTCCTTTGCTCCTAGCGCCTTCTCGTTCGCTGTATAGCGTTTTGAGCGGATAAAGAGCACAAGTGTGTAAGGGGACACAGGATGAATGCGAACTAGTTTTGTTATGGTACTTTTGATTCAAACTGACTTTCTAGACATAAAATGTCACTTTTTTCACCTTATCATACTTTTTCATCAACTTTTGCATTTTAATGTAAACAATCATATTTCGTAATATTTTGGGTCAGAAACATTTCATAGTACTATATTATGTCTAACTATGTGAAAAAAATCAAATTGGAGTAGGTCGGGCAACTGATTATATGAGTTTGTTAGAAAAACCACTTTCCTTTGCTCCTAGCGCCTTCTCGTTCGCTCTATAGCGTTTTGAGCGGATAAAGAGCACAAGTGTGTAAGGGGACACAGGATGAATGCGAACTACTTTTGTTATGGTACTTTTGATTCAAACTGACTTTCTAGACATAAAATGTCACTTTTTTCACCTTATCATACTTTTTCATCAACTTTTGCATTTTAATGTAAACAATCATATTTCGTAATATTTTGGGTCAGAAACATTTCATAGTACTATACTATGTCTAACTATGTGAAAAAAATGAAATTGGAGTATGTCGGGCAACTGATTATATTAGTTTGTTAGAAAAACCACTTTCCTTTGCTCCTAGCGACTTCTCGTTCGCTCTATAGCGTTTTGAGCGGATAAAGAGCACAAGTGTGCATGCAGACACAGGATGAATGGGAACTCGATTTGTTATTGTACTTTTGATTCAAACTGACTTTCTAGACATAAAATGTCACTTTTTTCACCTTATCATACTTTTTCATCAACTTTTGCATTTTAATGTAAACAATCATATTTCGTAATATTTTGGGTCAGAAACATTTCATAGTACTATACTATGTCTAACTATGTGAAAAAAATCAAATTGGAGTAGGTCGGGCAACTGATTATATTAGTTTGTTAGAAAAACCACTTTCCTTTGCTCCTAGCGCCTTCTCGTTCGCTGTATAGCGTTTTGAGCGGATAAAGAGCACAAGTTTGTAAGGAGACACAGGATGAATGCGAACTACTTTTGTTATTGTACTTTTGATGAAAACTGACTTTCTAGACATGAAATGTCACTTTTTTCACCTTATCATACTTTTTCATCAACTTTTGCATTTTAATGTAAACAATCATATTTCGTAATATTTTGGGTCAGAAACATTTCATAGTACTATACTATGTCTAACTATGTGAAAAAAATGAAATTGGAGTATGTCGGGCAACTGATTATATTAGTTTGTTAGAAAAACCACTTTCCTTTGCTCCTAGCGCCTTCTCGTTCGCTCTATAGCGTTTTGAGCGGATAAAGAGCACAAGTGTGCATGCAGACACAGGATGAATGGGAACTCGATTTGTTATTGTACTTTTGATGAAAACTGACTTTCTAGACATGAAATGTCACTTTTTTCACCTTACCATACTTTTTCATCAACTTTTGCATTTTAATGTAAACAATCATATTTCGTAATATTTTGGGTCAGAAACATTTCATAGTACTATACTATGTCTAACTATGTGAAAAAAATGAAATTGGAGTAGGTCGAGCAACTGATTATATGAGTTTGTTAGAAAAACCACTTTCCTTTGCTCCTAGCGCCTTCTCGTTCGCTCTATAGCGTTTTGAGCGGATAAAGAGCACAAGTGTGCATGCAGACACAGGATGAATGGGAACTCGATTTGTTATTGTACTTTTGATGAAAACTGACTTTCTAGACATGAAATGTCACTTTTTTCACCTTATCATACTTTTTCATCAACTTTTGCATTTTAATGTAAACAATCATATTTCGTAATATTTTGGGTCAGAAACATTTCATAGTACTATATTATGTCTAACTATGTGAAAAAAATCAAATTGGAGTAGGTCGGGCAACTGATTATATGAGTTTGTTAGAAAAACCACTTTCCTTTGCTCCTAGCGCCTTCTCGTTCGCTCTATAGCGTTTTGAGCGGATAAAGAGCACAAATGTGCATGCAGACACAGGATGAATGGGAACTCGATTTGTTATTGTACTTTTGATGAAAACTGACTTTCTAGACATAAAATGTCACTTTTTTCACCATATCATACTTTTTCATCAACTTTTGCATTTTAATGTAAACAATCATATTTCGTAATATTTTGATTCAGAAACATTTCATAGTACTATACTATGTCTAACTATGTGATAAAAATCAAATTGGAGTAGGTCGGGCAACTGATTATATTAGTTTGTTAGAAAAACCACTTTCCTTTGCTCCTAGCGCCTTCTCGTTCGCTGTATAGCGTTTTGAGCGGATAAAGAGCACAAGTGTGTAAGGGGACACAGGATGAATGCGAACTAGTTTTGTTATGGTACTTTTGATTCAAACTGACTTTCTAGACATAAAATGTCACTTTTTTCACCTTATCATACTTTTTCATCAACTTTTGCATTTTAATGTAAACAATCATATTTCGTAATATTTTGGGTCAGAAACATTTCATAGTACTATATTATGTCTAACTATGTGAAAAAAATCAAATTGGAGTAGGTCGGGCAACTGATTATATGAGTTTGTTAGAAAAACCACTTTCCTTTGCTCCTAGCGCCTTCTCGTTCGCTCTATAGCGTTTTGAGCGGATAAAGAGCACAAGTGTGTAAGGGGACACAGGATGAATGCGAACTACTTTTGTTATGGTACTTTTGATTCAAACTGACTTTCTAGACATAAAATGTCACTTTTTTCACCTTATCATACTTTTTCATCAACTTTTGCATTTTAATGTAAACAATCATATTTCGTAATATTTTGGGTCAGAAACATTTCATAGTACTATACTATGTCTAACTATGTGAAAAAAATGAAATTGGAGTATGTCGGGCAACTGATTATATTAGTTTGTTAGAAAAACCACTTTCCTTTGCTCCTAGCGCCTTCTCGTTCGCTCTATAGCGTTTTGAGCGGATAAAGAGCACAAGTGTGCATGCAGACACAGGATGAATGGGAACTCGATTTGTTATTGTACTTTTGATTCAAACTGACTTTCTAGACATAAAATGTCACTTTTTTCACCATATCATACTTTTTCATCAACTTTTGCATTTTAATGTAAACAATCATATTTCGTAATATTTTGGGTCAGAAACATTTCATAGTACTATACTATGTCTAACTATGTGAAAAAAATCAAATTGGAGTAGGTCGGGCAACTGATTATATTAGTTTGTTAGAAAAACCACTTTCCTTTGCTCCTAGCGCCTTCTCGTTCGCTGTATAGCGTTTTGAGCGGATAAAGAGCACAAGTTTGTAAGGAGACACAGGATGAATGCGAACTACTTTTGTTATTGTACTTTTGATGAAAACTGACTTTCTAGACATGAAATGTCACTTTTTTCACCTTATCATACTTTTTCATCAACTTTTGCATTTTAATGTAAACAATCATATTTCGTAATATTTTGGGTCAGAAACATTTCATAGTACTATACTATGTCTAACTATGTGAAAAAAATCAAATTGGAGTAGGTCGGGCAACTGATTATATGAGTTTGTTAGAAAAACCACTTTCCTTTGCTCCTAGCGCCTTCTCGTTCGCTGTATAGCGTTTTGAGCGTATAAAGAGCACAAGTGTGTAAGGGGACACAGGATGAATGCGAACTAGTTTTGTTATGGTACTTTTGATTCAAACTGACTTTCTAGACATAAAATGTCACTTTTTTCACCTTATCATACTTTTTCATCAACTTTTGCATTTTAATGTAAACAATCATATTTCGTAATATTTTGGGTCAGAAACATTTCATAGTACTATACTATGTCTAACTATGTGAAAAAAATCAAATTGGAGTAGGTCGAGCAACTGATTATATGAGTTTGTTAGAAAAACCACTTTCCTTTGCTCCTAGCGCCTTCTCGTTCGCTCTATAGCGTTTTGAGCGGATAAAGAGCACAAGTGTGCATGCAGACACAGGATGAATGGGAACTCGATTTGTTATTGTACTTTTGATGAAAACTGACTTTCTAGACATAAAATGTCACTTTTTTCACCTTATCATACTTTTTCATCAACTTTTGCATTTTAATGTAAACAATCATATTTCGTAATATTTTGGGTCAGAAACATTTCATAGTACTATACTATGTCTAACTATGTGAAAAAAATCAAATTGGAGTAGGTCGAGCAACTGATTATATGAGTTTGTTAGAAAAACCACTTTCCTTTGCTCCTAGCGCCTTCTCGTTCGCTCTATAGCGTTTTGAGCGGATAAAGAGCACAAGTGTGCATGCAGACACAGGATGAATGGGAACTCGATTTGTTATTGTACTTTTGATGAAAACTGACTTTCTAGACATAAAATGTCACTTTTTTCACCTTATCATACTTTTTCATCAACTTTTGCATTTTAATGTAAACAATCATATTTCGTAATATTTTGGGTCAGAAACATTTCATAGTACTATACTATGTCTAACTATGTGAAAAAAATCAAATTGGAGTAGGTCGAGCAACTGATTATATGAGTTTGTTAGAAAAACCACTTTCCTTTGCTCCTAGCGCCTTCTCGTTCGCTCTATAGCGTTTTGAGCGGATAAAGAGCACAAGTGTGCATGCAGACACAGGATGAATGGGAACTCGATTTGTTATTGTACTTTTGATGAAAACTGACTTTCTAGACATGAAATGTCACTTTTTTCACCTTATCATACTTTTTCATCAACTTTTGCATTTTAATGTAAACAATCATATTTCGTAATATTTTGGGTCAGAAACATTTCATAGTACTATATTATGTCTAACTATGTGAAAAAAATCAAATTGGAGTAGGTCGGGCAACTGATTATATGAGTTTGTTAGAAAAACCACTTTCCTTTGCTCCTAGCTCCTTCTCGTTCGCTCTATAGCGTTTTGAGCGGATAAAGAGCACAAATGTGCATGCAGACACAGGATGAATGGGAACTCGATTTGTTATTGTACTTTTGATGAAAACTGACTTTCTAGACATAAAATGTCACTTTTTTCACCTTATCATACTTTTTCATCAACTTTTGCATTTTAATGTAAACAATCATATTTCGTAATATTTTGATTCATAAACATTTCATAGTACTATACTATGTCTAACTATGTGATAAAAATCAAATTGGAGTAGGTCGGGCAACTGATTATATTAGTTTGTTAGAAAAACCACTTTCCTTTGCTCCTAGCGCCTTCTCGTTCGCTGTATAGCGTTTTGAGCGGATAAAGAGCACAAGTGTGTAAGGGGACACAGGATGAATGCGAACTAGTTTTGTTATGGTACTTTTGATTCAAACTGACTTTCTAGACATAAAATGTCACTTTTTTCACCTTATCATACTTTTTCATCAACTTTTGCATTTTAATGTAAACAATCATATTTCGTAATATTTTGGGTCAGAAACATTTCATAGTACTATACTATGTCTAACTATGTGAAAAAAATCAAATTGGAGTAGGTCGAGCAACTGATTATATGAGTTTGTTAGAAAAACCACTTTCCTTTGCTCCTAGCGCCTTCTCGTTCGCTCTATAGCGTTTTGAGCGGATAAAGAGCACAAGTGTGCATGCAGACACAGGATGAATGGGAACTCGATTTGTTATTGTACTTTTGATGAAAACTGACTTTCTAGACATGAAATGTCACTTTTTTCACCTTATCATACTTTTTCATCAACTTTTGCATTTTAATGTAAACAATCATATTTCGTAATATTTTGGGTCAGAAATATTTCATAGTACTATACTATGTCTAACTATGTGATAACAATCAAATTGGAGTAGGTCGGGCAACTGATTATATTAGTTTGTTAGAAAAACCACTTTCCTTTGCTCCTAGCGCCTTCTCGTTCGCTGTATAGCGTTTTGAGCGGATAAAGAGCACAAGTGTGTAAGGGGACACAGGATGAATGCGAACTAGTTTTGTTATGGTACTTTTGATTCAAACTGACTTTCTAGACATAAAATGTCACTTTTTTCACCTTATCATACTTTTTCATCAACTTTTGCATTTTAATGTAAACAATCATATTTCGTAATATTTTGATTCAGAAACATTTCATAGTACTATACTATGTCTAACTATGTGATAAAAATCAAATTGGAGTAGGTCGGGCAACTGATTATATTAGTTTGTTAGAAAAACCACTTTCCTTTGCTCCTAGCGCCTTCTCGTTCGCTGTATAGCGTTTTGAGCGGATAAAGAGCACAAGTGTGTAAGGGGACACAGGATGAATGCGAACTAGTTTTGTTATGGTACTTTTGATTCAAACTGACTTTCTAGACATAAAATGTCACTTTTTTCACCTTATCATACTTTTTCATCAACTTTTGCATTTTAATGTAAACAATCATATTTCGTAATATTTTGGGTCAGAAACATTTCATAGTACTATATTATGTCTAACTATGTGAAAAAAATCAAATTGGAGTAGGTCGGGCAACTGATTATATGAGTTTGTTAGAAAAACCACTTTCCTTTGCTCCTAGCGCCTTCTCGTTCGCTCTATAGTGTTTTGAGCGGATAAAGAGCACAAGTGTGTAAGGGGACACAGGATGAATGCGAACTACTTTTGTTATGGTACTTTTGATTCAAACTGACTTTCTAGACATAAAATGTCACTTTTTTCACCTTATCATACTTTTTCATCAACTTTTGCATTTTAATGTAAACAATCATATTTCGTAATATTTTGGGTCAGAAACATTTCATAGTACTATACTATGTCTAACTATGTGAAAAAAAATGAAATTGGAGTATGTCGGGCAACTGATTATATTAGTTTGTTAGAAAAACCACTTTCCTTTGCTCCTAGCGCCTTCTCGTTCGCTGTATAGCGTTTTGAGCGGATAAAGAGCACAAGTGTGTAAGGGGACACAGGATGAATGCGAACTAGTTTTGTTATGGTACTTTTGATTCAAACTGACTTTCTAGACATAAAATGTCACTTTTTTCACCTTATCATACTTTTTCATCAACTTTTGCATTTTAATGTAAACAATCATATTTCGTAATATTTTGGGTCAGAAACATTTCATAGTACTATACTATGTCTAACTATGTGAAAAAAATCAAATTGGAGTAGGTCGAGCAACTGATTATATGAGTTTGTTAGAAAAACCACTTTCCTTTGCTCCTAGCGCCTTCTCGTTCGCTCTATAGCGTTTTGAGCGGATAAAGAGCACAAGTGTGCATGCAGACACAGGATGAATGGGAACTCGATTTGTTATTGTACTTTTGATGAAAACTGACTTTCTAGACATGAAATGTCACTTTTTTCACCTTATCATACTTTTTCATCAACTTTTGCATTTTAATGTAAACAATCATATTTCGTAATATTTTGGGTCAGAAACATTTCATAGTACTATATTATGTCTAACTATGTGAAAAAAATCAAATTGGAGTAGGTCGGGCAACTGATTATATGAGTTTGTTAGAAAAACCACTTTCCTTTGCTCCTAGCGCCTTCTCGTTCGCTCTATAGCGTTTTGAGCGGATAAAGAGCACAAGTGTGTAAGGGGACACAGGATGAATGCGAACTACTTTTGTTATGGTAGTTTTGATTCAAACTGACTTTCTAGACATAAAATGTCACTTTTTTCACCTTATCATACTTTTTCATCAACTTTTGCATTTTAATGTAAACAATCATATTTCGTAATATTTTGGGTCAGAAACATTTCATAGTACTATACTATGTCTAACTATGTGAAAAAAATGAAATTGGAGTATGTCGGGCAACTGATTATATTAGTTTGTTAGAAAAACCACTTTCCTTTGCTCCTAGCGCCTTCTCGTTCGCTCTATAGCGTTTTGAGCGGATAAAGAGCACAAGTGTGCATGCAGACACAGGATGAATGGGAACTCGATTTGTTATTGTACTTTTGATTCAAACTGACTTTCTAGACATAAAATGTCACTTTTTTCACCTTATCATACTTTTTCATCAACTTTTGCATTTTAATGTAAACAATCATATTTCGTAATATTTTGGGTCAGAAACATTTCATAGTACTATACTATAACTATGTGAAAAAAATCAAATTGGAGTAGGTCGGGCAACTGATTATATTAGTTTGTTAGAAAAACCACTTTCCTTTGCTCCTAGCGCCTTCTCGTTCGCTGTATAGCGTTTTGAGCGGATAAAGAGCACAAGTTTGTAAGGAGACACAGGATGAATGCGAACTACTTTTGTTATTGTACTTTTGATGAAAACTGACTTTCTAGACATGAAATGTCACTTTTTTCACCTTATCATACTTTTTCATCAACTTTTGCATTTTAATGTAAACAATCATATTTCGTAATATTTTGGGTCAGAAACATTTCATAGTACTATACTATGTCTAACTATGTGAAAAAAATCAAATTGGAGTAGGTCGAGCAACTGATTATATGAGTTTGTTAGAAAAACCACTTTCCTTTGCTCCTAGCGCCTTCTCGTTCGCTCTATAGCGTTTTGAGCGGATAAAGAGCACAAGTGTGCATGCAGACACAGGATGAATGGGAACTCGATTTGTTATTGTACTTTTGATGAAAACTGACTTTCTAGACATAAAATGTCACTTTTTTCACCTTATCATACTTTTTCATCAACTTTTGCATTTTAATGTAAGCAATCATATTTCGTAATATTTTGGGTCAGAAACATTTCATAGTACTATACTATGTCTAACTATGTGAAAAAAATCAAATTGGAGTAGGTCGAGCAACTGATTATATGAGTTTGTTAGAAAAACCACTTTCCTTTGCTCCTAGCGCCTTTTCGTTCGCTCTATAGCGTTTTGAGCGGATAAAGAGCACAAGTGTGCATGCAGACACAGGATGAATGGGAACTCGATTTGTTATTGTACTTTTGATGAAAACTGACTTTCTAGACATAAAATGTCACTTTTTTCACCTTATCATACTTTTTCATCAACTTTTGCATTTTAATGTAAACAATCATATTTCGTAATATTTTGGGTCAGAAACATTTCATAGTACTATACTATGTCTAACTATGTGAAAAAAAATCAAATTGGAGTAGGTCGAGCAACTGATTATATGAGTTTGTTAGAAAAACCACTTTCCTTTGCTCCTAGCGCCTTCTCGTTCGCTCTATAGCGTTTTGAGCGGATAAAGAGCACAAGTGTGCTTGCAGACACAGGATGAATGGGAACTCGATTTGTTATTGTACTTTTGATGAAAACTGACTTTCTAGACATGAAATGTCACTTTTTTCACCTTATCATACTTTTTCATCAACTTTTGCATTTTAATGTAAACAATCATATTTCGTAATATTTTGGGTCAGAAACATTTCATAGTACTATATTATGTCTAACTATGTGAAAAAAATCAAATTGGAGTAGGTCGGGCAACTGATTATATGAGTTTGTTAGAAAAACCACTTTCCTTTGCTCCTAGCGCCTTCTCGTTCGCTGTATAGCGTTTTGAGCGGATAAAGAGCACAAGTGTGTAAGGGGACACAGGATGAATGCGAACTAGTTTTGTTATGGTACTTTTGATTCAAACTGACTTTCTAGACATAAAATGTCACTTTTTTCACCTTATCATACTTTTTCATCAACTTTTGCATTTTAATGTAAACAATCATATTTCGTAATATTTTGGGTCAGAAACATTTCATAGTACTATACTATGTCTAACTATGTGAAAAAAATCAAATTGGAGTAGGTCGAGCAACTGATTATATGAGTTTGTTAGAAAAACCACTTTCCTTTGCTCCTAGCGCCTTCTCGTTCGCTCTATAGCGTTTTGAGCGGATAAAGAGCACAAGTGTGCATGCAGACACAGGATGAATGGGAACTCGATTTGTTATTGTACTTTTGATGAAAACTGACTTTCTAGACATGAAATGTCACTTTTTTCACCTTATCATACTTTTTCATCAACTTTTGCATTTTAATGTAAACAATCATATTTCGTAATATTTTGGGTCAGAAACATTTCATAGTACTATACTATGTCTAACTATGTGAAAAAAATCAAATTGGAGTAGGTCGGGCAACTGATTATATTAGTTTGTTAGAAAAACCACTTTCCTTTGCTCCTAGCGCCTTCTCGTTCGCTGTATAGCGTTTTGAGCGGATAAAGAGCACAAGTGTGTAAGGGGACACAGGATGAATGCGAACTAGTTTTGTTATGGTACTTTTGATTCAAACTGACTTTCTAGACATAAAATGTCACTTTTTTCACCTTATCATACTTTTTCATCAACTTTTGCATTTTAATGTAAACAATCATATTTCGTAATATTTTGGGTCAGAAACATTTCATAGTACTATACTATGTCTAACTATGTGAAAAAAATTAAATTGGAGTAGGTCGAGCAACTGATTATATGAGTTTGTTAGAAAAACCACTTTCCTTTGCTCCTAGCGCCTTCTCGTTCGCTCTATAGCGTTTTGAGCGGATAAAGAGCACAAGTGTGCATGCAGACACAGGATGAATGGGAACTCGATTTGTTATTGTACTTTTGATGAAAACTGACTTTCTAGACATGAAATGTCACTTTTTTCACCTTATCATACTTTTTCATCAACTTTTGCATTTTAATGTAAACAATCATATTTCGTAATATTTTGGGTCAGAAACATTTCATAGTACTATATTATGTCTAAATATGTGAAAAAAATCAAATTGGAGTAGGTCGGGCAACTGATTATATGAGTTTGTTAGAAAAACCACTTTCCTTTGCTCCTAGCGCCTTCTCGTTCGCTCTATATCGTTTTGAGCGGATAAAGAGCACAAGTGTGCATGCAGACAGGATGAATGGGAACTCGATTTGTTATTGTACTTTTGATTCAAACTGACTTTCTAGACATAAAATGTCACTTTCTTCACCATATCATACTTTTTCGTCAACTTTTGCATTTTAATGTAAACAATCATATTTCGTAATATTTTGATTCAGAAACATTTCATAGTACTATACTATGTCTAACTATGTGAAAAAAATCAAATTGGAGTAGGTCGGGCAACTGATTATATTAGTTTGTTAGAAAAACCACTTTCCTTTGCTCCTAGCGCCTTCTCGTTTGCTGTATAGCGTTTTGAGCGGATAAAGAGCACAAGTGTGTAAGGGGACACAGCATGAATGCGAACTAGTTTTGTTATGGTACTTTTGATTCAAACTGACTTTCTAGACATAAAATGTCACTTTTTTCACCTTATCATACTTTTTCATCAACTTTTGCATTTTAATGTAAACAATCATATTTCGTAATATTTTGGGTCAGAAACATTTCATAGTACTATACTATGTCTAACTATGTGAAAAAAATCAAATTGGAGTAGGTCGAGCAACTGATTATATGAGTTTGTTAGAAAAACCACTTTCCTTTGCTCCTAGCGCCTTCTCGTTCGCTCTATAGCGTTTTGAGCGGATAAAGAGCACAAGTGTGCATGCAGACACAGGATGAATGGGAACTCGATTTGTTATTGTACTTTTGATGAAAACTGACTTTCTAGACATGAAATGTCACTTTTTTCACCTTATCATACTTTTTCATCAACTTTTGCATTTTAATGTAAACAATCATATTTCGTAATATTTTGGGTCAGAAACATTTCATAGTACTATACTATGTCTAACTATGTGAAAAAAATCAAATTGGAGTAGGTCGAGCAACTGATTATATGACTTTGTTAGAAAAACCACTTTCCTTTGCTCCTAGCGCCTTCTCGTTCGCTCTATAGCGTTTTGAGCGGATAAAGAGCACAAGTGTGTAAGGGGACACAGGATGAATGCGAACTACTTTTGTTATGGTACTTTTGATTCAAACTGACTTTCTAGACATAAAATGTCACTTTTTTCACCTTATCATACTTTTTCATCAACTTTTGCATTTTAATGTAAACAATCATATGTCGTAATATTTTGGGTCAGAAACATTTCATAGTACTATACTATGTCTAACTATGTGAAAAAAATGAAATTGGAGTATGTCGGGCAACTGATTATATTAGTTTGTTAGAAAAACCACTTTCCTTTGCTCCTAGCGCCTTCTCGTTCGCTCTATAGCGTTTTGAGCGGATAAAGAGCACAAGTGTGCATGCAGACACAGGATGAATGGGAACTGAATTTGTTATTGTACTTTTGATTCAAACTGACTTTCTAGACATAAAATGTCACTTTCTTCACCATATCATACTTTTTCATCAACTTTTGCATTTTAATGTAAACAATCATATTTCGTAATATTTTGATTCAGAAACATTTCATAGTACTATACTATGTCTAACTATGTGAAAAAAATCAAATTGGAGTAGGTCGGGCAACTGATTATATTAGTTTGTTAGAAAAACCACTTTCCTTTGCTCCTAGCGCCTTCTCGTTCGCTCTATAGCGTTTTGAGCGGATAAAGAGCACAAGTGTGTAAGGGGACACAGGATGAATGCGAACTAGTTTTGTTATGGTACTTTTGATTCAAACTGACTTTCTAGACATAAAATGTCACTTTTTTCACCTTATCATACTTTTTCATCAACTTTTGCATTTTAATGTAAACAATCATATTTCGTAATATTTTGGGTCAGAAACATTTCATAGTACTATACTATGTCTAACTTTGTGAAAAAAATGAAATTGGAGTATGTCGGGCAACTGATTATATTAGTTTGTTAGAAAAACCACTTTCCTTTGCTCCTAGCGCCTTCTCGTTCGCTCTATAGCGTTTTGAGCGGATAAAGAGCACAAGTGTGCATGCAGACACAGGATGAATGGGAACTCGATTTGTGATTGTACTTTTGATGAAAACTGACTTTCTAGACATGAAATGTCACTTTTTTCACCTTATCATACTTTTTCATCAACTTTTGCATTTTAATGTAAACAATCATATTTCGTAATATTTTGGGTCAGAAACATTTCATAGTACTATATTATGTCTAACTATGTGAAAAAAATCAAATTGGAGTAGGTCGGGCAACTGATTATATGAGTTTGTTAGAAAAACCACTTTCCTTTGCTCCTAGCGCCTTCTCGTTCGCTCTATAGCGTTTTGAGCGGATAAAGAGCACAAGTGTGTAAGGGGACACAGGATGAATGCGAACTACTTTTGTTATTGTACTTTTGATTCAAACTGACTTTCTAGACATAAAATGTCACTTTTTTCACCTTATCATACTTTTTCATCAACTTTTGCATTTTAATGTAAACAATCATATTTCGTAATATTTTGGGTCAGAAACATTTCATAGTACTATACTATGTCTAACTATGTGAAAAAAATCAAATTGGAGTAGGTCGAGCAACTGATTATATGAGTTTGTTAGAAAAACCACTTTCCTTTGCTCCTAGCGCCTTCTCGTTCGCTCTATAGCGTTTTGAGCGGATAAAGAGCACAAGTGTGCATGCAGACACAGGATGAATGGGAACTCGATTTGTTATTGTACTTTTGATGAAAACTGACTTTCTAGACATGAAATGTCACTTTTTTCACCTTATCATACTTTTTCATCAACTTTTGCATTTTAATGTAAACAATCATATTTCGTAATATTTTGGGTCAGAAACATTTCATAGTACTATATTATGTCTAACTATGTGAAAAAAATCAAATTGGAGTAGGTCGGGCAACTGATTATATGAGTTTGTTAGAAAAACCACTTTCCTTTGCTCCTAGCGCCTTCTCGTTCGCTGTATAGCGTTTTGAGCGGATAAAGAGCACAAGTGTGTAAGGGGACACAGGATGAATGCGAACTAGTTTTGTTATGGTACTTTTGATTCAAACTGACTTTCTAGACATAAAATGTCACTTTTTTCACCTTATCATACTTTTCCATCAACTTTTGCATTTTAATGTAAACAATCATATTTCGTAATATTTTGGGTCAGAAGCATTTCATAGTACTATATTATGTCTAACTATGTGAAAAGAATCAAATTGGAGTAGGTCGGGCAACTGATTATATGAGTTTGTTAGAAAAACCACTTTCCTTTGCTCCTAGCGCCTTCTCGTTCGCTGTATAGCGTTTTGAGCGGATAAAGAGCACAAGTGTGTAAGGGGACACAGGATGAATGCGAACTAGTTTTGTTATGGTACTTTTGATTCAAACTGACTTTCTAGACATAAAATGTCACTTTTTTCACCTTATCATACTTTTTCATCAACTTTTGCATTTTAATGTAAACAATCATATTTCGTAATATTTTGGGTCAGAAACATTTCATAGTACTATATTATGTCTAAATATGTGAAAAGAATCAAATTGGAGTAGGTCAGGCAACTGATTATATGAGTTTGTTTGAAAAACCACTTTCCTTTGCTCCTAGCGCCTTCTCGTTCGCTGTATAGCGTTTTGAGCGGATAAAGAGCACAAGTGTGTAAGGGGACACAGGATGAATGGGAACTAGATTTGTTACTGTACTTTTGATGAAGAGTGACTTTCTAGACATAAAATGTCACTTTTTTCACCTTATCATACTTTTCCATCAACTTTTGCATTTTAATGTAAACAATCATATTTCGTAATATTTTGGGTCAGAAGCATTTCATAGTACTATATTATGTCTAACTATGTGAAAAAAATCAAATTGGAGTAGGTCGGGCAACTGATTATATGAGTTTGTTAGAAAAACCACTTTCCTTTGCTCCTAGCGCCTTCTCGTTCGCTGTATAGCGTTTTGAGCATTTAAAGAGCACAAGTGTGTAAGGGGACACAGGATGAATGGGAACTAGTTTTGTTATTGTACTTTTGATTCAAAGTGACTTTCTAGACATAAAATGTCACTTTTTTCACCTTATCATACTTTTTCATCAACTTTTGCATTTTAATGTAAACAATCATATTTCGTAATATTTTGGGTCAGAAGCATTTCATGGTTCTATATTATGTCTAAATATGTGGAAAGAATCAAATTGGAGTAGGTCGGGCAACTGATTATATGAGTTTGTTAGAAAAACCACTTTCCTTTGCTCCTAGCGCCTTCTCGTTCGCTGTAAAGCGTTTTGAGCGTATAAAGAGCACAAGTGTGTAAGGGGAGACAGGATGAATGGGAACTAGTTTTGTTATTGTACTCTTGATGAAAAGTGACTTTCAAGACATAAAATGTCACTTTTTTCACCTTATCATACTTTTTCATCAACTTTTGCATTTTAATGTAAACAATCATATTTCGTAATATTTTGGGTCAGAAACATTTCATAGTACTATATTATATCTAAATATGTGAAAAGAATTAAATTGGAGTAGGTCGGGCAACTGATTATATGAGTTTGTTAGAAAAACCACTTTCCTTTGCTCCTAGCGCCTTCTCGTTCGCTGTATAGCGTTTTGAGCGGATAAAGAGCACAAGTGTGTAAGGGGACACAGGATGAATGCGAACTAGTTTTATTATTGTACTTTTGATGCAAAGTGACTTTCTAGAAATAAAATGTCACTTTTTTCACCTTATCATACTGTTTCATCAACTTTTGCATTTTAATGTAAAGAATCATATTTCGTAATATTTTCGGTCAGAAACATTTCATAGTACTATATTATGTCTAAATATGTGAAAAGAATCAAATTGGAGTAGGTCGGGCAACTGATTATATGAGTTTGTTAGAAAAACCACTTTCCTTTGCTCCTAGCGCCTTCTCGTTCGCTGTATAGCGTTTTGAGCGGATAAAGAGCACAAGTGTGTAAGGGGACACAGGATGAATGCGAACTAGTTTTGTTATGGTACTTTTGATTCAAACTGACTTTCTAGACATAAAATGTCACTTTTTTCACCTTATCATACTTTTTCATCAACTTTTGCATTTTAATGTAAACAATCATATTTCGTAATATTTTGGGTCAGAAACATTTCATAGTACTATATTATGTCTAAATATGTGAAAAGAATCAAATTGGAGTAGGTCAGGCAACTGATTATATGAGTTTGTTTGAAAAACCACTTTCCTTTGCTCCTAGCGCCTTCTCGTTCGCTGTATAGCGTTTTGAGCGGATAAAGAGCACAAGTGTGTAAGGGGACACAGGATGAATGGGAACTAGATTTGTTACTGTACTTTTGATGAAGAGTGACTTTCTAGACATAAAATGTCACTTTTTTCACCTTATCATACTTTTCCATCAACTTTTGCATATTAATGTAAACAATCATATTTCGTAATATTTTGGGTCAGAAGCATTTCATAGTACTATATTATGTCTAACTATGTGAAAAAAATCAAATTGGAGTAGGTCGGGCAACTGATTATATGAGTTTGTTAGAAAAACCACTTTCCTTTGCTCCTAGCGCCTTCTCGTTCGCTGTATAGCGTTTTGAGCATTTAAAGAGCACAAGTGTGTAAGGGGACACAGGATGAATGGGAACTAGTTTTGTTATTGTACTTTTGATTCAAAGTGACTTTCTAGACATAAAATGTCACTTTTTTCACCTTATCATACTTTTTCATCAACTTTTGCATTTTAATGTAAACAATCATATTTCGTAATATTTTGGGTCAGAAGCATTTCATGGTTCTATATTATGTCTAAATATGTGGAAAGAATCAAATTGGAGTAGGTCGGGCAACTGATTATATGAGTTTGTTAGAAAAAACACTTTCCTTTGCTCCTAGCGCCTTCTCGTTCGCTGTAAAGCGTTTTGAGCGTATAAAGAGCACAAGTGTGTAAGGGGAGACAGGATGAATGGGAACTAGTTTTGTTATTGTACTCTTGATGAAAAGTGACTTTCTAGACATAAAATGTCACTTTTTTCACCTTATCATACTTTTTCATCAACTTTTGCATTTTAATGTAAACAATCTTATTTCGTAATATTTTGGGTCAGAAACTTTTCATAGTACTATATTATATCTAAATATGTGAAAAGAATTAAATTGGAGTAGGTCGGGCAACTGATTATATGAGTTTGTTAGAAAAACCACTTTCCTTTGCTCCTAGCGCCTTCTCGTTCGCTCTATAGCGTTTTGAGCGGATAAAGAGCACAAGTGTGTAAGGGGACACAGGATGAATGCGAACTAGTTTTGTTATTGTACTTTTGATGAAAAGTGACTTTCTAGAAATAAAATGTCACTTTTTTCACCTTATCATACTGTTTCATCAACTTTTGCATTTTAATGTAAAGAATCATATTTCGTAATATTTTCGGTCAGAAACATTTCATAGTACTATATTATGTCTAAATATGTGAAAAGAATCAAATTGGAGTAGGTCGGGCAACTGATTATATGAGTTTGTTAGAAAAACCACTTTCCTTTGCTCCTAGCGCCTTCTCGTTCGCTGTATAGCATTTTGAGCGGATAAAGAGCACAAGTGTGTAAGGGGACACAGGATGAATAGGAACTAGATTTGTTATTGTACTTTTGATGAAAAGGCACTTTCTACACATAAAATGTCACTTTTTTCACCTTATCATACTGTTTCATCAACTTTTGCATTTTAATGTAAACAATCATATTTCGTAATATTTTGGGTCAGAAGCATTTCATAGTACTATATTATGTCTACATATGAGAAAAGAATCAAATTGGAGTAGGTCGGGCAACTGATTATATGAGTTTGTTAGAAAAACCACTTTCCTTTGCTCCTAGCGCCTTCTCGTTCGCTGTATAGCGTTTTGAGCGTATAAAGAGCACAAGTGTTTAAGGGGACACAGGATGAATGGGAACTAGTTTTGTTATTGTACTTTTGATGAAGAGTGACTTTCTAGACATAAAATGTCACTTTTTTCACCTTATCATACTTTTTCATCAACTTTTGCATTTTAATGTAAACAATCATATTTTGTAATATTTTGGGTCAGAAACATTTCATAGTACTATATTATGTCTAAATATGTGAAAAGAACCAAATTGGAGTAGGTCGGGCAACTCATTATATGAGTTTGTTAGAAAAACCACTTTCCTTTGCTCCTAGCGCCTTCTCGTTCGCTGTATAGCGTTTTGAGCGGATAAAGAGCACAAGTGTGTAAGGGGACACAGGATGAATGGGAACTAGATTTGTTACTGTACTTTTGATGAAAAGTGACTTTCTAGACATAAAATGTCACTTTTTTTACCTTATCATACTTTTTCATCAACTTTTGCATTTTAATGTAAACAATCATATTTCGTAATATTTTGGGTCAGAAACATTTCATAGTACTATATTATGTCTAAATATGTGAAAAGAATCAAATTGGAGTAGGTCGGGCAACTGATTATATGAGTTTGTTAGAAAAACCACTTTCCTTTGCTCCTAGCGCCTTCTCGTTCGCTGTATAGCGTTTTGAGCGGATAAAGAGCACAAGTGTGCATGCAGACACAGGATGAATGGGAACTCGATTTTTTATTGTACTTTTGATGAAAACTGACTTTCTAGACATGAAATGTCACTTTTTTCACCTTATCATACTTTTTCATCAACTTTTGCATTTTAATGTAAACAATCATATTTCGTAATATTTTGGGTCAGAAACATTTCATAGTACTATATTATGTCTAAATATGTGAAAAGAATCAAATTGGAGTAGGTTGGGCAACTGATTATATGAGTTTGTTAGAAAAAACACTTTCCTTTGCTCCTAGCGCCTTCTCGTTCGCTGTAAAGCGTTTTGAGCGTATAAAGAGCACAATTGTGTAAGGGGACACAGGATGAATGGGAACTAGTTTTGTTATTGTACTCTTGATGAAAAGTGACTTTCTAGACATAAAATGTCACTTTTTTCACCTTATCATACTTTTTCATCAACTTTTGCATTTTAATGTAAACAATCATATTTCGTAATATTTTGGGTCAGAAACATTTCATAGTACTATATTATGTCTAAATATGTGAAAAGAATCAAATTGGAGTAGGTCGGGCAACTGATTATATGAGTTTGTTTGAAAAACCACTTTCCTTTGCTCCTAGCGCCTTCTCGTTCGCTGTATAGCGTTTTGAGCGGATAAAAAGCACAAGTGTGTAAGGGGACACAGGATGAATGGGAACTAGATTTGTTACTGTACTTTTGATGAAAAGTGACTTTCTAGACATAAAATGTCACTTTTTTCACCTTATCATACTTTTCCATCAACTTTTGCATTTTAATGTAAACAATCATATTTCGTAATATTTTGGGTCAGAAGCATTTCATAGTACTATATTATGTCTAACTATGTGAAAAAAATCAAATTGGAGTAGGTCGGGCAACTGATTATATGAGTTTGTTAGAAAAACCACTTTCCTTTGCTCCTAGCGCCTTCTCGTTCGCTGTATAGCGTTTTGAGCATTTAAAGAGCAGAAGTGTGTAAGGGGACACAGGATGAATGGGAACTAGTTTTGTTATTGTACTTTTGATTCAAAGTGACTTTCTAGACATAAAATGTCACTTTTTTCACCTTATCATACTTTTTCATCAACTTTTGCATTTTAATGTAAACAATCATATTTCGTAATATTTTGGGTCAGAAGCATTTCATGGTTCTATATTATGTCTAAATATGTGGAAAGAATCAAATTGGAGTAGGTCGGGCAACTGATTATATGAGTTTGTTAGAAAAAACACTTTCCTTTGCTCCTAGCGCCTTCTCGTTCGCTGTAAAGCGTTTTGAGCGTATAAAGAGCACAAGTGTGTAAGGGGACACAGGATGAATGGGAAGAGGTTTTGTTATTGTACTCTTGATGAAAAGTGACTTTCTAGACATAAAATGTCACTTTTTTCACCTTATCATACTTTTTCATCAACTTTTGCATTTTAATGTAAACAATCATATTTCGTAATATTTTGGGTCAGAAACATTTCATAGTACTATATTATATCTAAATATGTGAAAAGAATTAAATTGGAGTAGGTCGGGCAACTGATTATATGAGTTTGTTAGAAAAACCACTTTCCTTTGCTCCTAGCGCCTTCTCGTTCGCTGTATAGCGTTTTGAGCGGATAAAGAGCACAAGTGTGTAAGGGGACACAGGATGAATGCGAACTAGTTTTGTTATTGTACTTTTGATGAAAAGTGACTTTCTAGAAATAAAATGTCACTTTTTTCACCTTATCATACTGTTTCATCAACTTTTGCATTTTAATGTAAAGAATCATATTTCGTAATATTTTCGGTCAGAAACATTTCATAGTACTATATTATGTCTAAATATGTGAAAAGAATCAAATTGGAGTAGGTCGGGCAACTGATTATATGAGTTTGTTAGAAAAACCACTTTCCTTTGCTCCTAGCGCCTTCTCGTTCGCTGTATAGCATTTTGAGCGGATAAAGAGCACAAGTGTGTAAGGGGACACAGGATGAATAGGAACTAGATTTGTTATTGTACTTTTGATGAAAAGGCACTTTCTAGACATAAAATGTCACTTTTTTCACCTTATCATACTGTTTCATCAACTTTTGCATTTTAATGTAAACAATCATATTTCGTAATATTTTGGGTCAGAAACATTTCATAGTACTATATTATGTCTACCTATGTGAAAAGAATCAAATTGGAGTAGGTCGGGCAACTGATTATATGAGTTTGTTAGAAAAACCACTTTCCTTTGCTCCTAGCGCCTTCTCGTTCGCTGTATAGCGTTTTGAGCGTATAAAGATCACCAGTGTGCATGGACACACAGCATGAATGGGAAGAGGTTTTGTTCTGGTACATTTGATGAAAAGTGACTTTCTGACCTTCAAATGTCACTTTTTTCAACTTATCGTACTTTATCAAGTTTTACATTTTAATGTAAACAATCATATTTCGTTTTATTTTAGGTCAGAAATATTTCATAGTACTATATTATTTCTAAACATGTGATAAACATCATATTGGAGTTGGTCAGGCAATTGAAAATATGAGTTTGTTAGAAAAACCACTTTCCTTTGCTCCTAGAGCCTTCTCAAGCGCTGAGTAGCGTTTTGAGCAGATAAAGAGCACCAGTATGTATGGACACACAGGATAAATGGGCACAAGTTTTGTTATGGTACTTTTGATGAAAAGTGACTTTCTACACTTCAAATGTCACTTTTTTTCACCTTATCATACTTTATCATCAAGTTTTACATTTTAATGTAAACAATCATATTTCGTATTATTTTAGTTCAGAAACATTTCATAGCACTATATTATGTCTTAATATGTGATAAACATCATATTGGAGTTGGTCAGGCAATTGAAAATATGAGTTTGTTAGAAAAACCACTTTCCTTTGCTCCTAGAACCTTCTCAAGCGCTGTGTAGCGTTTTGAGCGGATAAAGAGCACCAGTGTGTATGGACACACAGGATAAATGGGAACAAGTTTTGTTATGGTACTTTTGACGAAAAGTGACTTTCTACACTTCAAATGTCACTTTTTTTTCACATTATCATACTTTATCATCAAGTTTTACATTTTAATGTAACCAATCATATTTCGTATTATTTTAGGTCAGAAACATTTCATAGTACTATATTATGTCTAAATATGTGATAAACATCATATTGGAGTTGGTCAGGCAATTGAAAATATGAGTGTGTTAGAAAAACCACTTTCCTTTGCTCCTAGAGCCTTCTGAAGCGCTGTGTAGCGTTTTGAGCGGATAAAGAGCACCAGTGTATATGGACACACAGGATAAATGGGAACAAGTTTTGTTATAGTACTTTTGATGAAAAGTGACTTTCTACACTTAAAATGTCACTTTTTTTCACCTTATCATACTTTATCATCAAGTTTTACATTTTAATGTAAACAATCATATTTCGTATTATTTTAGCTCAGAAACATTTCATAGTTCTATATTATGTCTAAAAATGTGATAAACATCATATTGGAGTTGGTCAGGCAATTGAAAATATGAGTTTGTTAGAAAAACCACTTTCCTTTGCTCCTAGAGCCTTCTCAAGCGCTGTGTAGCGTTTTGAGCGGATAAACAGCACCAGTGTGTATGGACACACAGGATAAATGGGAACAAGTTTTGTTATGGTACTTTTGATGAAAAGTGACTTTCTACACTTGACATGTCACTTTTTTTCACCTTATCATACTTCATCATCAAGTTTTACATTTTAATGTAAACAATCATATTTCGTATTATTTTAGTTCAGAAACATTTCATAGTACTATATTATGTCTTAATATGTGATAAACATCATATTGGAGTTGGTCAGGCAATTGAAAATATGAGTGTGTTAGAAAAACCACTTTCCTTTGCTCCTAGAGCCTTCTGAAGCGCTGTGTAGCGTTTTGAGCGGATAAAGAGCACCAGTGTATATGGACACACAGGATAAATGGGAACAAGTTTTGTTATGGTACTTTTGATGAAAAGTGACTTTCTACACTTCAAATGTCACTTTTTTTCACCTTATCATACTTTATCATCAAGTTTTACATTTTAATGTAAACAATCATATTTCGTATTATTTTAGTGCAGAAACATTTCATAGCACTATATTATGTCTTAATATGTGATAAACATCATATTGGAGTTGGTCAGGCAATTGAAAATATGAGTGTGTTAGAAAAAACACTTTCCTTTGCTCCTAGTGCCTTCTGAAGCGCTCTGTAGTGTTTTGAGCGGATAAAGAACACCAGTGTGTATGGACACACAGGATAAATGGGAACAAGTTTTGTTATGGTACTTTTGATGAAAAGTGACTTTCTACACTTGACATGTCACTTTTTTTCACCGTATCACACTTTTTCATCAAGTTTTACATTTTAATGTAAACGATCATATTTCGTAATATTTTGGGTCAGAAACATTTCATAGTACTATATTATGTCTAAATATGTGATAAACATCATATTGGAGTTGGTCAGGCAATTGAAAATATGAGTTTGTTAGAAAAACCACTTTCCTTTGCTCCTAGAGCCTTCTGAAGCGCTGTGTAGCGTTTTTAGCGGATAAAGAGCACCAGTGTGTATGGACACACAGGATAAATGGGAACAAGTTTTGTTATGGTACTTTTGATGAAAAGTGACTTTCTACACGTCAAATGTCACGTTTTTTCACCTTATCATACTTTATCATCAAGTTTTACATTTTAATGTGAACAATCATATTTCGTATTAATTAGGTCAGAAACATGTTATAGTATAATATTATGTCATAAATATGTGAAAAATATCGTATTGGAGGACGTTATGCAATTCGTCATATGAGTTCGTTAGAAAAACCACTTTCCTTTGCTTCCAGCCGCTTGAAAATCGCTGTATAGCGTTTTCAGAGTCTGAAGAGCACCAGTGTGTATGGACACACAGGACGAATGTGAATAAGTTTTGTCAGTGCACATTTGATGAAAAGTGACTTTCTACACTTAAATTGTCACTTTTTTTCAACTTATCATACTTTATTATCAAGGTTTACATTTTAATGTAAACAATCATATTTTGTATTATTTTAGGTCAGAAACATTTCATAGTACTATATTATGTCTAAATATGTGATAAACATCATATTGGAGTTGGTCAGGCAATTGAAAATATGAGTTTGTTTGCAAAACCACTTTCCTTTGCTCATAGCGCCTTCTAAAGCGCTGTATAGCGTTTTGAGCGGATAAAGAGCACCAGTGTGTATGGACACACAGGATAAATGGGAACAAGTTTTGTTATGGTACTTTTGATGAAAAGTGACTTTCTACACTTCAAATGTCACTTTTTTTCACCTTATCATACTTTATCATCAAGTTTTACATTTTAATGTAAACAATCATATTTCGTATTATTTTAGTGCAGAAACATTTCATAGCACTATATTATGTCTTAATATGTGATAAACATCATATTGGAGTTGGTCAGGCAATTGAAAATATGAGTGTGTTAGAAAAAACACTTTCCTTTGCTCCTAGTGCCTTCTGAAGCGCTCTGTAGTGTTTTGAGCGGATAAAGAACACCAGTGTGTATGGACACACAGGATAAATGGGAACAAGTTTTGTTATGGTACTTTTGATGAAAAGTGACTTTCTACACTTGACATGTCACTTTTTTTCACCGTATCACACTTTTTCATCAAGTTTTACATTTTAATGTAAACGATCATATTTCGTAATATTTTGGGTCAGAAACATTTCATAGTACTATATTATGTCTAAATATGTGATAAACATCATATTGGAGTTGGTCAGGCAATTGAAAATATGAGTTTGTTAGAAAAACCACTTTCCTTTGCTCCTAGAGCCTTCTGAAGCGCTGTGTAGCGTTTTTAGCGGATAAAGAGCACCAGTGTGTATGGACACACAGGATAAATGGGAACAAGTTTTGTTATGGTACTTTTGATGAAAAGTGACTTTCTACACGTCAAATGTCACGTTTTTTCACCTTATCATACTTTATCATCAAGTTTTACATTTTAATGTGAACAATCATATTTCGTATTAATTAGGTCAGAAACATGTTATAGTATAATATTATGTCATAAATATGTGAAAAATATCGTATTGGAGGACGTTATGCAATTCGTCATATGAGTTCGTTAGAAAAACCACTTTCCTTTGCTTCCAGCCGCTTGAAAATCGCTGTATAGCGTTTTCAGAGTCTGAAGAGCACCAGTGTGTATGGACACACAGGACGAATGTGAATAAGTTTTGTCAGTGCACATTTGATGAAAAGTGACTTTCTACACTTAAATTGTCACTTTTTTTCAACTTATCATACTTTATTATCAAGGTTTACATTTTAATGTAAACAATCATATTTTGTATTATTTTAGGTCAGAAACATTTCATAGTACTATATTATGTCTAAATATGTGATAAACATCATATTGGAGTTGGTCAGGCAATTGAAAATATGAGTTTGTTTGCAAAACCACTTTCCTTTGCTCATAGCGCCTTCTAAAGCGCTGTATAGCGTTTTGAGCGGATAAAGAGCACCAGTGTGTATGGACACACAGGATAAATGGGAACAAGTTTTGTTATGGTACTTTTGATGAAAAGTGACTTTCTACACTTCAAATGTCACTTTCTTCACCTTATCATACTTTATCATCATGTTTTACATTTTAATGTTAACAATCATATTTCGTATTAATTAGGTCAGAAACATGTTATAGACATATTACATATGTCTACAACATGGTTTATATTAGAACTATTACAAACATGTTATGACATATTATCTCATAAATATGTGAAAAATATCTTATTGGAGGACGTTAAGCAATTCATTATATGAGTTTGTTAGAAAAACCACTTTCCTTTGCTCCCAGCCTCTTGAAAATCGCTGTATAGCGTTTTCAGCGTCTGCAGGGCACCAGTGTGTATGGACACACAGGACGAATGTGACTAACTTTTGTCAGTGCACATTTGATTTAAGTGACTTCCTACACTTAAATTGTCACTTTTTTCACTTTATTCTCAAGTTATAGATTTTAATGTATACAAGCATATTTTTTATCATTTATGGTCAGAAACATGTTATAGTATTATATTATGTCAGCAGTGAGATGTGCGAGCTGATAGTGAGTGTTCAGATCCAAATCCAGCCCCTCCAGTAAAGGAGAGAATGAAAAATAACGACGGGTACCTAGACACACAGAAGCGGTATTAGGCGGATATTGACGAATTGGATTCACACTTTAAGATTTTTAAGAGTAACACCCTATGGTTCATTAGTCACAGAGAAATATAAGAGCTGAGGAGTGCAGGCTGAGAAACACACACCCTCTCGTACAGTCAAGGGCGAGCGTGCAGACATAACACCCACACACACACACACACACTCTCTCTCTGTCTCTCCCTCTCTCTTACACACACACACACAAAGGCCCAACGCACACACATAACATTATAACTTTATAAGTATAATAAAATGGAGTATTAAGATATTATAAGGATAATATAAGGAGTAGTAGTATGTGTAGGATATTAGAAGGATAATATAATGATATTATGAAGTAGGGAGTACAGTAAACCATTTTCAAGCAGTATAACCATATATAAAATAGAGATATAGAGCAAATATGAAAGTAAACTATAAACCAGAAATACAGAAAAATGTAAAAGAAACTTATTCATAATTCAGATGGTGAAGATTCTTGTCTGGCGAGGAAGGGTCAGGCGTGGTGTAGACGGGGGCCTTAATTTTAAGAGAGAACCATGAGGAGCCATTTATAAGGGTAGCTGAGTCAAGTTGCCCCCCCCCCGCGAGATAATAGTGAGACCAAGGTCTCTCTAAATTGTTTTCTCTCTCTCCCACTTTCAATCCTAATGGTAGTCAGGAAGTCCTCTTTCAAAACATCATGGTAAATTTGATAAGCCTTTTTTAAACATCATGGTAATGTAGATGAGCTCTTTTTTAACCCTATTGGTATTGATATCATAGTCTTTCTAAAATATATTGGTTATGTACTGTATAAATATAGTATAAATACTGGAGCTTGAGCTCTCGGTGTCAGATCACTTCTGAGAATTCTCATCAGTGTGGATCTCGTGTGGTGGAACGGAACCAATAAATCTGGAACCTTGCTTCTTCTCACTCACGGCTGTTGTCTTATTTTTCTATCTCCAACTGGGTTTGCAGATGTGAGTATTTGCTTCTATGTTGAATTTTTAATTGTCTTCATGTAATAGGCTAAATTTGAGCCAGCATTTGGCACCCCAGATGGGGCTGGGTTAAGATCTATATGTCTGTAATCTCTCCCGTGGGACTTCACTCTCTAAGCAACAGATAGGCCGTGTAGGAAGAAGGTATTGCAGATGCCTGTTATTTCAAAGCTCTGTCTTAGTGGTCTGTTGTTACGATTGGGGAGCCCCGGGGTGGGAAGAAAGACTAAAGTTGGTCTCCAAAAGAACCTTGAGTGAGTGAGAAGAGGTAAGAGAAGTGTGAACTGATTGTAATTGTATAAGGGCTATGTATAAGGTTCATAAGACTGTTTAATGAAATTGCATGTGTTGTGTGCGTGAAAGTCCTGCAATACCGCTGGTTAAAAATTCCAGGGCTGGATAGGAAGCAGGTGGATATGAGGCCTCAAATCCCAGATACCGGCCACTAGAGGTGGCGGCTGCATTGGTGGGGGTCCCCTAATACCGCTGGATTGAGTCCAGGTCTGGATAGAGATGGGTATAAATCCTGGGCTTAAATTACCTAAATCTAAACTTAAGAATCATAAGATTCATTTAGAATCGTCATATGAAATTTATTGATATGTATGTACTCTGAGTGTATGTGAGTCCCTAGGGCAGCTGGCTGGACTGAATACGGACTGAAGGGGAAAAACAGGCATAAATCGGTACGAGATAGGCTAAGCAGGCCGGAACAGCAGGACAAGGTAGGAGGAAAACATTTGGCTCTCAGTGTTCTCCTTATTTCACCCTTGCTGGCTATCCCATGTCCCCAGGACGCACCCCATTTTCTTCCCCCTACCGCTCTCCTCAGGATTACCCTCTTCTCACCTGTCAGTCCGCCGTACTCTCAGTGTTAACAATGTACTGGCCAGAAAAGGAGGCGGAGGACATCACCATCCGTCGTGTGCAGGGGATCACACAGCAGGCCACCAGACCCAACAAGAGAAGGAGGGCGAGCAGGGACACTCCGAAGCGGGTCAGGGCAGCAGTCCAATCTCCAGAAAGAAACCAGGAGAGCCATGGCGGGAGGCGGAGGCTAGACCCAAAGCCGGAGTTAGCCGCTTGCTCCTCTTGGAGGGCCTGTAGTTGACCCAGGACCTTGGAGAGAGCTCCCTCGGCACCAGTGTGCAAAGGGATCGCAGCACAGCACTCGGGACCAATCATTGCACAGACACCCTCCTCAGGGGCACGCATCTGGTTCAGGACAAAACGGTTCTGAGCAGCCATAAGTGAGGTGGCATGGAGCTGACCACGGACCAGTCCGAAAGCACTCACTGAGTAGTTAATGAAGTGTTGCTCATTGTATCACATGTGATTAATCCAAGCCACGTTGTGGTTGATCTGCACGGCCGGGAGCAGAATAGACGCCACACCGCTGCCAATGGCCTCCATGGCTCTGTAACGAGCGGGAACGCCAACGGGGGTGCCCCCAAAGTCAAGATGGATGGTCTCGGTCTCATCAGCGGCCCAGTCAGAATAGTTTGCTGCACCAGTGTCACGGACATACTGAGTCCACAGGGCCACATCGCAGCGTGAACGGGACTGGCTGGATGACGGTTGGTCAGCCACCAGCAAAACACGGGTTTTACCGTCCAACCTAACCGGGGCGCAGCACCCCTGCCATTCTGCAGACAAAGTCTGGCATACACGTTGGCCCCCACAAAACCAGAAAACATCCGCAAGGGGAACAGTACCAGTACTAGGATCAGGTAGGGGAATTGTCACACTGGGGGTGCATGGGGATGAATCACAGACAGAGAGGGTCTCAATTTGCAAATCATTAGCGAACAGGGAGACATTACATCGGGCAGACACGTTCCCCACAAGATACATGCCAACAGAGGAGCAGAGGCAAATGGGAAAGAACAAGGGCACAGACGGTTGAACGGGGACAAAAGTCGACACTTGAGTGGAAACAGGGTGAAACAGGCATGAGGAGCTTGCATTGTACATCAACGATGGGCCAAAGTCAACCTAACCGGGGTTGGGCCCCAAGGGCCCCAAGAAGGCACACAGTAGGACACAAAAAATCAACAGAATAGGGAGTGGTGAGGCATTCTGTGAGGTTCCCCATAGGCAGCATAAAATTGGGGGTGGGGCTACGATCATAACATACGAGACACGAGCGATCCGTCACAGATCGAGCAGTATGGAACATCCATGCCAGATACATGTTACTCTGCTCTACCCAGTAAGCATTTCATGAGGAGTCAAGTGCGTCATACGATTGGTCTGTGAACGCATCTTCATCAATGCCAGTGGTAAGGCTTGGAGCCAGTTTAGGCGAGAGCTCTTGCATATTTTTGCCAGTTTACTTAGTAGGGTACCGTTCACACATTCCACCATGCCCTGGGATTGAGGATGATATACACAACCGAGCTTATGATCTACCCCCAAGGCAGACGCAACATTGTCGATGACGTTATTCACAAAGTGGGTGCCGTTGTCTGAACAAAGAAAATCTGGAATACCCAACCGGGGAATGACCTTGCGACATAAAAATTTAGCCGCAGACATCGCGTCCTCCTTGGAAGTAGCAGTTGCGACCCACCTGCTGAAGTGGTCTACTATTACTAGAATGTAGCGCTTCCCTTCTTGCCGGTTGTCTGCTCCCATGTCTACATAATCCATCATTATATGCCGGAAAGGTCCTGTCGGCGGGGGAATATGTCCTAAAGGGGCAGTAAAGTTCTTTCACACATTGTTCTTAATACACACATCACATCTTTTCAGCGCATAGTCCACCATACTGGCCAGAAATGGGGACCACCATTCCTGACGGATTTTTCGGATAGTTTCTGTCCTATGGGCGTGATCCAAGCCATGGGCTTCTTTGATCAAGAGTGGGAGGTAACAGGCTGGGGCTATACACAACCCTTCTATGCTGCGCCACAACCCAGTACGCACCTCTTTTTTCGCCCCCCCGTTTTATCCACGCCGATATTTCGGCCACCCCTGCGGTGTTTTGCAGCTCCACTAAATGGGCCACATTGTCTTCCTGTGGATGCCGCAGCTGACACTCCCCGGGCTGAGTTAGGGCCATCATCTGCGCAGACCCTACGGCAGCTTTCTTTGCTGCCTCATCGGCCAGTGCGTTCCCTTTAGTGATAAAGGAATCATCAGTCTTATGTGCCCTGCATTTCACTACAGCTAATTTTGTGGGCAATGTCATAGCATATAGTAAATCTGAAATCGCTTCCCCGTAGGTTACATCGGACCCATCTGCCCGCTGGAATCCCCTTTGAGCCCAGATTGGTCCAAACACATGGCAGACTCCATGAGCATAGGCCGAGTCCGTATACACAGTGCAACTATCATAACGGCCCAACTTACATGCAGCTGTCAACGCCCGTAGTTCAGCTAGCTGGGCCAAGCAGGGTTGGGGAAGGGGAACACTCATCACCACCTCAAACGTCGCCGGGTTTCGTCGTGCTTCTACTACTGCCAACCCAGCCTTATTGCCCTTATCGGTATGATAACAGGAACCGTCCACAAAATACGTATGCTTAGTATTATCAATAGGACAGTTCTCCAAATCCGAACGTGCTTACAAAAATTTCTCTGGTTCCGCTACGCACTCATGGGGTACACCATCTATCGGGGTTACCAGTTTATCGGCCAGATTCACCGTGGTGTACCGTTCTATAGTGAGCTCCGGGATGACAGAATGGAGTCATACCCCGTTTGACGGGAGTTCGTTATTACAAAGGTCTGACTCGTTAGGAGCGCATGCAGCGCATGGGTCGTATATAACGTAACTGGGTGCCCCATGGGGATTGAGGACGCTTTCTGATATGCAAATGCAGCCGCTGCCAAAGAACGATAACAGGGTGGCATCCCCTTTTCTACGTTATTGAGAGCCGTGCTGTAATAGGCGATGGCCTGTTTCCCCATGCCTTGTTGCTGTTGACTTAAGATAGCCGACGCGTACCCCTTTCTTTCGGATACATAGAGGTGAAACGGTTTGCTATAGTCTGGGTTAGCCAATATGGGAGTGGTCATTAAGGCCGTTTTAATATCTGCGAGTGCGGCTAGAGCTTCAGGAGTCCAGACAAGGGGGGCATTTGGCTGTGATTGGTCTGCTGCCTTAATCATGTCCTGTAATGGTTGAACCCTTAGTGCGAACTCACATATCCAAGGGCAACTGAACCCCGCCATTCCTAGAAACACCAACATCTGCCGTACGGTGGTTGGCTGTGGGGCCTTGCGTATGGCCTCTACATGCTTTGGCGCTATAGTACGGCTTTCTCCCTCTAACACATGACCTAGGTATTCCACTTTTTGTCTACAAAATTGCAACTTTTCTTTACTTACTTTGTGGCCATTTTCGGCCAACATTCTTAGGACCTTTAGCGAGTTGTGCTGGCATTGTTCTTTGGACGCATTACAAATCAAAAGGTCGTCGACATACTGCAAGATTGTGCTATGGCACTCCAGGGCTGAGAGGTCTTGAGCCAGTATCTGATTAAATATGGATGGGCTTTCACAGTATCCCTGCAGAAGTCTAGTGTATGTGTACTGCTGCCCTTCATACGTGAAAGCAAACAAATAATGTGAGTCTGGGTGCAGTGGCACGCTAAAAAATGCTGAGCATAAGTCTATGACAGTATACCATTTGGTCCCTTCTGGAATGTTCGACAATAGGGTGTGTGGGTCTGGCACTACTGGTGTTTCAGGTATCACGACTTGGTTAATAGCACGCAAATCATGTACTAGCCTCCACTTCTCTGAGTCAGGTTTTCTAACTGGAAAAAGGGGGTATTGCACTGACTTCAAGTGGGGATTAGTACTCCGGCCTCTACCAATCCATGTATTGTGGGCCTTATGCCTTCTCTAGCTTGCGCTGACAACTGATACTGTTTCTGGTAGGGCAACCTTGCCTTCTCTTTTCCCTTAATCTGAGCTAGGTCGGCGGATTTAACACGCCCTACGTCGGTCGAATGTTTCGTCCATAGCTGTTCTGGAACCGTTTTCAATATTTCCACATTGTCCTGATCTTTTGCTGCCTTAACTGCCATTTGCGAACCACCTCGGTCCGTGCTCGTGCATATGCAGACATTAGTGGCCAAGGCAGTGTCAACTGCCGTTGTTGAGATTCGCACAAACTTTCCTTCAGGCGACTTGTGCAAAGACGTATTGGTAGTTGGTTTCCACTCTTTTACTTCTTTTGCCTGCCTTATCATTGGCCCTACATCTTCCGGTTCAATGCCTTTGGTGACCATGAGAGTGACATGGGGTGCCGTCCCTTCCAGCTGATACCAGTTTGTGATTCTCTCTGGGAGCTTGATCATAGCCGCCACACCCTGTGGGCTGCTTATTATATCCATGGTTTTAATGTCCATTACTTGTCCCTGTTCCATGTCTTCCCAAAGCTGAGCGTATTCCTGGTCTTGTCCACCATCATCATATTTAATAGTGCAATGTAAAGGGCCCTCCACCTCTGTGCAATCGGGCCGCATGTACTGTAACCATGGTTTCCATACTGCGTATTTGTGCCAGAGTTCCGAGTTAGATGGATCGGACATCTCCAACCAGTATACCATCCTCACATTACGGGCGGTGCTAGGTGGTGCGTGCAACAGTAGGTGTTGTGTGGATATTGATTTAGGGAATGTCACCCAAATCCCAGTCGCCTCACACTGTATCTGAGCCCCCAGCTTACACAGGGCATCATGTCCCAGTAGGTTAACAGGCGCTCCTGGCGAATATAACAGGGGAGCTTGTATTGTCACACCATCCAGAGTTAGTTCTTGAGGCTCGGTGAATCGTAAGGTCTGTATTTTTCCTGAGAAGCCCATAGTTTGAATTGCCTTACAGGTGAGGGGGAGCTGTGAACCTTCTTTCCCTATGGTTGAGTATGTAGCTCCAGTGTCGATCATAAAGGGTGCTTGCAAGGTGTTTCCGATAGTCACTGTGACAGTTGGTTCTTGTTCTGGGTGCAGTGTGGTGACGGACTGCATCAGCTCCCCCCCGGGCTTCTCTAGGCCTCCTCAACTCTGGCTGGGTCCTGGCTCCCCTTAGGGGCCATACATGGGGCCACCTGGGGGTACTGGGGGGGGGTACTGGGGGTAGCGGTTGCCACTGAGCTGGCATTCTATAGCTCTCTGGCGCTCTCGGTCCAAGCACCTGGCCTCTTCTTTCGGCCCTATACACGCAGTCTCCCCAAGTTGGTCGTGGGACACGTGGACAATTTTTCCTGAAGTGGCTAGGGTCGCCGCATCCCCAGCACCCTTCAGCTGCCATATTTGGTCTTTACAGAACTCGACCCCGTCCGTATCCTCGTCCCCTCCCCCAGGGGGGGTGGCATCCCCGGGTACATGGGGGCCCTCATTTGATATATGTAATCCATCTGGGTGGGGTGCAACATAGTAGTTATGTGTGGGACTTGCAGTTGCGGGTGGGCCTGGTATCCACTGACCAGCAGCAAAGGGTCAGCCTTTGCTGAGGTTGCCGTTTGTGCATGGGGCACCATTAATGCCGCTTGTTTGATGTGTTCCTCCGTTCCTTCTCTTCCTGTTTAGTCCTGGTCAGTTCGCCGAGCTGTGCTTTACAGAGTTGGCTCATTAGGGTTTAAGTGGCATCTTTAGCTTCTTTTTTCAGCTTTCTGTGATGCTCCACGTGATGGATCACATGTGCCAGAAATGAAGCCCATTCCATTGCGTTGAGCCCCACCACTTCCTCTAACTTCTGCTGCACCTCCCCAGGGAGAGCCTTCTTCAGCAGCAGTTTGAACAGTCCCACACTTGCCACCGAAATCGTCCCATTTGGCACCCGTCTCATCACTCCATTTGTCTTGAAAATCTTGTATGAAGGTTATCACGTTTTCTTCGTCTTTCAGTTTTATATTTTCGAGCTTCCCAGGGTCCATCTTAGCCGGAAACATGCTCCTCACTGCGTCCCATATTTCTTGTCGGTACAGGCCAAACGGGATGGCATCAGCCTTGGGGTCGTCTATCAAATCCCTGTGTTCTGCCATATCGTAAATCTCTTCAGCCTGTCCCTTGCCCACTGTTTGGCAGAAAATGGCTTTGATATCGCCAATTGCCAGGTGCTGTCCTGATGTTTTTTCCTCGAACTGTGTAATCCATTTCTGCCACCCTTCACACATGTTGGGTAATCGTTGGATCAGGCCAGTTAGGTCCATGAAACTCCAGGGTGCATAATGTAGGGCTTTTCCTTTAACCATGAGGGGCATCTGACCCGGGGATGGCCCAACCTGATTAAGGCTGGGCTCCGACTGGGAGCGGGAATGCGCTAAGTACGGAGTCGCTGTGATACCAGGTTGGAAACTCACTGGGGCCCTCAGGCTTGCCCTGCTCCGTAGTGCTCTAGCTTCACTAGGCTCCGTCTTCATCGGGTGGGTGGCCCTTGGATCCTCCTCTTCACTGACGTCCTGTTCAACTTTTCCTTCGTCGTCTGTTTCAGTCCCCTCGCTCTCAGTCCCCCCTTGTTCGTCCAGATCCATGTCTGAACTCACTTGCTTCCTCTTCTGCTGGTGGTATATTAGGATCTTTGAGGCCTTACTCAGGCTCTTCACATGTTTTCCTACTGACTGGTTCAGTGCTCTTCTCGACCTCTGTGATTTTGATTCTCCCAAACGGGGCTTGTGCGCATACTTGTTTTTCACAGCCGTCGCCATTTGGAATGAATGCTTGACCTGCGAGATTTGTCCATTCATCCATTTTACCCACGCCGTATGATATCCCGTCCTCCAGCCGTCGAATCCTGCCCTCCAATTCCTTATCCTCCTCGATAGCATATGGGGAGAGCACCACATCCCCTCCTATGCGGACCACCCGCCCCTCATTGTCTCTCGGCTCCCCTTTTTCTCCTCCTCTGGTGTGTGGAGCCCCTCGTGCTCTGTTTTCACCCTCGTGCCCTCTCTCACTCCTACGACCTTCTTGATTTACACTGGTCCTATGCTCCTCCTGGTCCTGTATTTCCTCCAGTTTCTTGTCTCTTTGCTTGTGCACCATCGGCTGTGACCCTGGCCTCGGGGTGCTAGTGCTGGTGGGAAACTACCCGTGCTCCGGCAACCCCAGAGTGTGGGTCCAGTTTTTCATGTACTCCTGTAGTTCCCTGTCCCTCTCTTTGTTGCCTACATGTGGGAGGTCCAGCCGTGGGCTTTCGCTCTCGACCGGGGTTCTAGCCTCATATCTGGCAACTCCTTCTTCCATTTTGGTAGGTTCTCCATCCTCCCGCATGCGATGCCTCATTCTTTGGTATCCGGTGATGTTCCCTGAATGTCCAACTCGGTTTCCTTCCATTCATCTTCTCTGTCCTCCAGGTCTTGCATCATGTAGAGCCCGGCAGGTGGGACACTTCTGACAGGTCTCACTGGAGGGCGGTACTGCGGGTTATATGGGGGCGGGGCCTCGGCCCGTTCTTTCTGAATGGCCTCTTTTATCTTTTTTTCTAGGCTTGCTTCCCTTTCTTCTTTCTTCCGTACCACCGCCTCTGCTCGTTCTCTCTGTCGTCTATCCTTCTCCTTCTCCTCCGTCCCTGTGTTCACAAACCAGTCCACTATCTTCTCTGTCTTCACACATTTCTCCCTCACTCTCAAGCCTTTTTTCTGTTTATTCCGTACAGCTAATCTCTCTTTCATTATCTGGCATAGCTGTTCATCAAAAGTGCCTTCCTCGGGCCATTTCCACTTACCACTAGTCTTCTCACTCCATTTTTTACAATAATGCCTAATGCCTTTCTCATCTGTACAGTGTTTGCTAATCACCCTCTAAATCGGGCTCATCCTTTCGGCCATAACTCTACTGCAGGTCATGTCTCACACCTCTTAGCCCTTAGAGTCTTTTGTACATGCCCCTCCCTCTAAATCCCCTAAGTTATCCCTCACAGTCAAATGTTTTTCTCCTACCTTGTCCTGCTGTTCCGGCCTGCTTAGCCTATCTCGTATCGATTTATGCCTGTTTTTCCCCTTCCGTCCGTACTCGGTCCAGCCAGCTGCCCTAGGGACTCACATACACTCAGAGTACATACATATCAATGCATTTCATATGACGATTCAATTAATCTTATGATTCTTAAGTTTAAATTTAGATAATTCACACAGCTTCACACAATGGGCAATCCGGCAATTCTTACATATTTACACTGTTCTTGGACATAATATTTACAACATATATTCAATTTTACCCAATTTTGGGGCCTGTACTTTTTCATTTATCATAAGGTTTTTCGGGAAGGAATACAACAGGGGAAAATTATATTATTATTATTTGTCATTTTAACTAAACAACACATTCATAATTTATGGAATATAAATGAAAGGTCCAAATGGACTGACTCACTCATTTCTCAACAATGGCCTGAAAATGCATTCTTTTTTTCTCCACCTTCAGTCTTCCTTTTTCCCTGGATCAAACAATCTGGGAATATGTTGTTATATATTACAGGTCTAGAAATTCTTAATTACACAATGGGCAGTCTGGCAGTTGTCTAAAATATTTACAATGTTCTTGAATGCTCCCCAATTTTTAAAACACTCATACAGCAGTTATTGATACCAAAGTAATTATAATACACACAGTCACACCCGACTCACAGAAAGTCTGTACCAGATTCAAAACATTCACTAAAAAAGCAGAAATATCTCACACTGTTCTGTGTTACCAAGCTCAATCTGAAGAGCACACACACACAGTATTGTTTTTTCTTTATTTTTTTTTTTATTTTTTATTTTTTTCCCTTCCACACAGACGGCAGGCCTGCCTGCGCAGATAAGAACAGATAGGAACTCACACATACACACACACACTGCGGGAGGCCTTTACTCAGACTGGTCTTCAAAACTAAATTATTTATATTTATATTATTACACACACACAATTGTGGTTTCAGAGTATAAAGCACCTATATGGAGAGGTGTTATTTGCTTGAACAGAGGAGAACACTCTCACTGACACACTCACTTATCCAAAACAAATTTTTGGAGTTTATCACACACACCCCAGCTCCATATGTATGAAGCTTATAGTCATATAGATTAAATGCAACATTCACATTCATCTCCAAAACTAATTTTCAGAGCTTATCAAACACACATATCTCCTTATGTACGGAGCTCATGTTCAGCATGCACTAATTAATACATTCTTACTTGTCTCCAAAACTAAGTTTCAGAGCTTATCGCACATGCATGCACGCTCTCACACCACACTCATATTATAAGCACACACATTTGTTATTACACATTCATACACCGGGCACGCTGGGTCCGTTCCCTAAGTTGCGTGACCCGAACCTGGGCCCAGGATTTACATCCCTCTCTATCCAGACCTGGACTCAATCCAGCGGTATTAGGGGTCCCCCAACAATGCACCCGCCACCTCTAGTGGCCGGTATCTGGGGTTTGAGGCCTCACTTTCACCTGCTCTCTATCCAGCCCTAGGTCTTTCACCAGCGGTATTGCAGGACTTTCACTCACACAACACATATACAATTTCATTAAACAACCTTATACACCTTATACATAACCCTTATCAAAAGCTTATCAAAAATACCATTCTGTTTTAGAAAGGGCTTATCAAAATTACCAGTATGTTTTGGAAAGAACCTTTTCCAACCACCATTAGGTTTGAAAGAGGTATGGGACACGACATTTCGGAGAGACCTTGGTCTCACAGTTATCTCGCGGGTGCAACCTGACTCAACTATCCTTATAAATGGCCCCTCTTGGTTTTCTCTTAAAAATTAAGGCCTTCATCTGTATTACTCCTCACTTTTTCCCGTGAGACAAGACTCTTCCCCACCTCCAAGTATATTATGACTTAATATGATTGACATGTTTAGACTTAATATGAGATGGTTCACATGTTAATGACTTATGATTCCTTAGTATGTTTATGCTTTAATATGATACTACAACATATTTCACATGTTTATATACGACATATTTCACATGTTTATAACTTAATATAAGTTTCACTTGTTTATGACAATATGATTCTTTGACATGTTTATAACTTGACATGATACTATGATGTGTTTCACATGTTTATGACTCAATATGAGATATAGCACTTGTTTATAATGTTTCTTTGACATGTTTATGACTTAATATGAGATGGTTCACTTGTTTATGACGTTGATTCGTTGACTTGTTTATGAGATATTTCACTTGTTTATGACTTAAATGTTTCTTTGACATGTTTATGACTTAATATGAGATGTTTCACTTGTTAATGACATTATTCTTTGACATTTATGACAACATGATTCTTTAACGTTTATAACTTAGTATGATACTATGATGGGTTTCACATGTTTATGACTCAATATGAGATATAGCACTTGTTCATGACATAATATGATTCTTTAACATGTTTTTGACTTAATATGATTCTTTGACATGTTTATGGCTTAATATGAGATGGTTCACTTGTTTATGACTTAATATGGTTCTTTGACATGTTTATGACTTAATATGAGAGAGTTCACTTGTTTATGACTTGAGGTTGATTCATTGACTTGTTTATGAGATATTTCACTTGTTTATGACTTGTTTATGAGATATTTCACTTGTTTATGACTTAAATGTTTCTTTGACATGTTTATGACTTAATATGAGATGTTTCACTTGTTAATGACATTATTCTTTGACATTTATGACAACATGATTCTTTAACGTTTATAACTTAGTATGATACTATGATGGGTTTCACATGTTTATGACTCAATATGAGATATAGCACTTGTTCATGACTTAATATGATTCTTTAACATGTTTTTGACTTAATATGATTCTTTGACATGTTTATGGCTTAATATGAGATGGTTCACTTGTTTATGACTTAATATGGTTCTTTGACATGTTTATGACTTAATATGAGAGAGTTCACTTGTTTATGACTTGAGGTTGATTCATTGACTTGTTTATGAGATATTTCACTTGTTTATGACTTGTTTATGAGATATTTCACTTGTTTATGACTTATGTTTCTTTGACATGTTTATGACTTAATATGAGATGTTTCACTTGGTAATGACTTAATATTATTCTTTAACATATTTATGACTTAACATGATTCTTTGACGTTTATAACTTCGTATGATACTTTGAATTGTTTCACATGTTTATGACTCAATATGAGATATAGCACTTGTTTATAACTTATGTTTCTTTGACTTATGACTTAATATGAAATGTTTCACTTGCTTATGACTTAATATGATTCTTTGACATCTTTATGACTTAATATGAGATGGGACAATTGTTAATGAGTTAATATGATTCTTTGACGTTTATAACTTAATATGATACTGTGATTTGTTTCACATGTTTATGACTCAATATGAGATATTCTTTCTTTTGTAGGTGTTAATTTTGTAGAACATTTTTCCTCACTTCCCTTAACACAGTCATACTCAAAGCACAACATTCAACACCACTTTGCTATGGGGGAACAGTTATGACCTAATCTTTGGTAGAGGAGGAAAACGGAAAACACACTGGGTATGGTAACTGCAGGAGTAGTGAAAAGCAGTGACACAGCTGACGAGGCAATACATGTGTTAATTATTTATTTTTATATTATGTTTAAAAAAAATCGGTTTTAGGTAAAATGGTTGGCGCGTATTGATGGGTGGATGTGTGCGACTGCACCTGGTGCATATTGAAGAGGGTGATTGCCAACGTCCTGGCAAAGAACCTCAATTGGCAGGGAGTCAATGGAAAGACGTCACTGGCCAGTCTCCAACTCGGAGAGATCGTGATTGGTAAATATATCTGTTTACATACAGAATTAGCTGGCTCTCTCAGATGATATGTAAGGGGTAATTCACGGCTAGGTGTGCATTAAACGATTTTAATGCATGATGTGCAGGCAAAGAACCACTCATTCAAATCGCTTAATGCACACCTAACCATGGATTACCCCACAGTCTTTCCACAATTAATAAAATGTGGCAGGGTAAGTGATTTGGCTATCCTATTGGTTCTACTTGGGATAGGGTTTCAGAAGACCAATAGGATGAGAGCTACCCGATTATTTAAGGACCCTTATTTTGGTAAGCAGATAGGTGTCTTGGTGATTCCGAGTTCCTCAGATCCCTGGCATTTCCGGTTCCCACTTCCAGTCAGGCTTTGTCACGGCATAATGAGGTGAGTACCTCAAGGCTAATTTGTTTGTTTTTATAGTTTTAGAGCAGCGATAGTGGCGAATTGGCGCCAGAGATCACGTAAAGTGATCGCAACATTTAGCCGGTGGCCGAATGATGAGTATGTATGTCGAGCCGCGGTGACTGTGAGTAATTATAAGAGTAAGGGTAGGGAGTTGAGCTAAGTTCTCTAAGACGAACTTCTAGCCGAAGACACTACATGTGCGCCACTGCAGTTTTGCTTTACCTAGTTTTTGTTTAACAGTTATTTTCTTCGTTTGATTTATTGTTTTTTTTTTCAACAATTGTGTTTTGCTTAGTAACTGATTTGCTTTTACTTATTGTTTTGGATGTATGTCTGGTTTGCTTTGTATCTACATATAGTAAAAGTGAGTAATCTGAGAGTGGTTATATTAGTGCCTCCTAGCCTCAAACTTGTTTCAGGTTTGTTATTCCACCTAACCACTTTACTACTGAGAGGGTGTATGTTGAGCCTTACTTTCTCCATGCTATAGTGGCCATAATTGTCATTTGTACTGTTTGCCATAATTCTGGTTCTGCTTGGGTGCTATCCACTGCCTCCATTTCTTGTGGTGGTGTCAGTGGGCCTGGGTGTTATAGCTACCATACCACAGTGTTTGTAATATTTGTCTTTCTGTGTCTTATTGTTTAGTGTTTGTATAATTTTTCGTTAACTGGTGTCTTCTTTCTCTCTAGGAGCCAGTGAGTCTTGGTGGGACCGGGGAGGCTAGTTCTTAGTTTTAAAACTCTTATTGTGTTTCATGGGAAAGAAAATCTAAAATCACATCTTAAGTTTTAAATGATGCTTAAGTGTCATAATAAAATATAATTTTTTTATATTCGTACTCATGTCTCAATCTCATGTTCCTTGCCCCGATTGGTGAAACTTATCTGTTTGCCTTTTGTTTGGGAGTATTTCCCTGGTTCTCCCGCAGGGTGGCATAGTTGGATTTACTGAATTTGGGATGGATGTTTTCCCTCCACTTGGGAATATTGCCACAATCTGGTATGGTCGGCAGGGTAGACGTCCTCCCTTCATACTGGAATGCCACATTCTTTGGCAGGATTTACCTGGTAAGGCAAGGATTCATGTAGATGAGATGTGGGTATGCTTGATTTAATATTGATTGTGACTTGTTTTTTTTTTTTCAGAAGCAAAACAGCAGCGTGCGTTTGACCTTTTGGGGGACTCTCTGTTGTCCTGTTCCATTGTGTGGTGAGTGTATTGGTTTAGGTAGGGAGGAGGAGATGCAGGAGTTGTGAGGAAATGTAGCAGTTTAAGAGCAGACACCGACCGGTTGTGTCATGAACAGATGTCAGATGAATCACCTGGTTCTAGCACTGCTCCTTCTGTTGCCACCATGGCAGTGCCTCACCCTCCCCAACCAGTTGATGCTGATCCAGTGGTGCCGGAATAGTTTCTTTTGACACCGACGGTGTCCAAAATTTAGTGGTAAATCCGGCGTAGTATAGTCATATAGATTTTAATGTAAAAAAAAAAACAACTTTTGTATCATTTTAGGTCAGAAGCATGCACAGTATCATATGTTATAAATAAGTGAAAAATGTGGATGGATTAAGTCACAAGTTGATTATATGCATTTGTTAGAAAAACCACTTTCCCTTGATAACTAGCAGCTTGAAACTCGCTGTAAAGTCTTTTCAGCGTATGAAGCGCACCCCTGTACATGTACACACAGGACTAATGAGAACATGCTTCAACAGGGTACATCTGATGAAAAGTGACTTTCTTTACTTGAACTGTCACTTTTTGCACCATCCATCCATCTTCTATACCACTTTATCCTTTTCAGGGTCACGGGGAAGCATCAGGCACAAGGCGGGGTACACCCTGGACAGGGTGCCAATCCCTCTCAGGGCACACAATCACACACCCATGGACTCTTTGGACATGCCAATCAGCCTACCATGCATGCCTTTGGACTGGGGGAGGAACCCGGAGTACCCGCAGAAACCCCCGCAGCACGGGGAGAACATGCAAACTCCGCACACACGGTCACGGTGGGAATCAAACCCCCGGCCTTGGAGGTGTGAGGCAAACATACTAACCACTAAGCAACCGCGCGCCCCACTTTTTGCACCTTATCATACTTATACTCATATTATCATATAGTAGATTTTAATGTAAACAATCATATTGCATGCATAGTATCATATTATGAAATAAATAATCCATGATGACATTTTTCAGTTAAGTCACTCAATTGATTATATACGTTTGTTAGAAAAACCACTTGAAACTCGCTGTATAGCATTTTCAGCATATGAATATGTATGTTGAATATGCACTCTGTATATGTACACTCAGTATGGATGAGAACACGTTTCGTCAGGGCACATCTGATGAAAAGTGACTTTCTTCACATAAACTCTCACTTTTTGCACCTTATCATACTTTATCATATAGTAGACTTTAATGTAAAAAATCATATTTCCTATCAGAAACATGCATAGTATCCTATGCGTGATTGCGTGTAGACACGTAACACAATTAATTTTTCATAATAAAATCACTTCATCTAGCAATGCAAACGCAAACATTTAAGCGTGTAGATATTTATTTCAGATTTATTACAACAAATAAACACTTAATTAGAAATATGCATTCATTGTTACTTCTATAACAGTTTTGAATTATTTTATTTTAATATAGTTTTATAATGGCCTATAATTAATTAATACCAAAAAACAGGACTGCAATGTTGTTGGGTTTTTTGTATGGGATTTGATATAACAGTATATTACTGTTTATGAGATCAGTAAATTGAAATTACATTAAATGACAATATACACATATCTGTTAAAATTAAAATTGTAATTCTAATTAAAGAGTGCAAACATTAAATTATTATAAAACATTTGTTACTGTATAAAAAAAAAATTAAAAAAAAAACACATTATAGTGAGAAATTACAATTGTTTATTTAACTTATTACCAGATTTTTTTTTTTCCAACCAGGGTCGACCTCTAATTGTCATTTGTGAACATGTCGTACCCTTTTCTATTTTTCTTTTTCAAACTTGTTCAAAAATGATTTAACTAAACTTATAAATGACATGTTAACATTAAACACCAATTACTTGTTTTACTTATTTAAAAAATATATAAAAAGGGTTACTTTACAAATAATACATGAAAACAAATCAGATAATTAATAAATAAGTTTCATAATATTAACCTTTCATTGCATAATTGTTCATACAATGACAGTGAATTTTGTTAACATTTGGTTAATATTCTTTCTAAGAATATTATTTATTTATTAATATTATTTCTAAGAATTCAGTGGACTAAACCAGATGCCGGTCCAGGTTGACACAGCATCTCTTCTGCTGTCTAATTCTTTGTAAACTGCAATGAAATACAGGAAGCATAATGTGACAAACAATAATTATTGTAATTACAGTTCAAATAATTTGTGACCAACATTAAATTAGACAAGTTTGTATATAATACATGCTTTGTATTCAATCTTTTTTCTTTAATCCCCCGTTTGGTTTTCTTTATGATTTATATGAAATCTTGACTTTTTTTAATATGTCTAAAAAAAAATTTCTGTAATGGTACAACAAAAAAAAATGTGCAGAAAGTTCTGGTTAGAAAAAATTCTAAACAGAAAATAGCTTTATCAAAACTTTGAGGGGAGGTTTTGTGTGAAAAACGTATTTACAATTATTCAGGAAATTTGCTAAAGCCATGACTCCAACTAGTATTTTGAAATGACTCCTACAGTCATGTCATCACATGACTGTAGATAAGCCCTGACATATACAGAAAGAGGAAATTACAAGAGTACATGCAATGCCACCGCATGTGGGCTGTCACTAATTTTACGTAATGAAGGTTAGGACGGATGCAAATGCAGATAAGAGATTAATGAAAGCGAGACAGGCAGACAAATCCAAAACATGAGACCATAGCGAGGTCAAGAAACAGACAAAGGGTCAGGCGATTGGCAAACAGGCATAAACTGGGCAAGGCTAGAATTATACAGGGTATAATCGCCTGGTACAGTGATAACTAATACTTCGCAAAGAGTGAATGCCTAGAAACTCCTTTTAAACTATGGTGTGATTGTGTGTGAGCTCAGATGCAGGTGTGCGTGATTAGAATGAATGAGTGTTTTGGGAATTGCAGTCCATGGCAGCCATGTTTGTAGGCCACAGTGCAGGATGGGAACTGTAGTCAATGGTTTGCTGTGCTGTGACAATTGCACCTATGCATTATTCATGAATGACATGCCATTATGTAGCTCTTTACATCACCACTACAAGTTTAATCTAGTTAATGCAAAATTTCAAGTTCTATGGCTCACCATTGGCCGAAACATAGATGTCCGTACGCACAATTTCTTGTTTAGGCACAATAACGCTTACAGAAAATATTTTATCTGTACACCAAATTCGTCTGTACATGTAAGGTCTAAAAATATTTTTTGTCCTTTCGGCATGCTACTACTCCCTACTACTCCCTACATCCTACTCCCGACATCATACTACTGATCTGCGGCAGAGCACATTCAGAAAAGGACATGAAGGTGGAGGATGACAGGAGTTTGAATTTAGTTTAGAGCAACACAATAATACAATCTTTCCTAGACGCATTCATGTTTAAACACAATGAATATAAATAACATAATATTCCATTAATTACTTCTATATATATCATGTTGCTCAAGCAAGTGGCAAAACACTTAAAGATGGTACTTCTCTTATATGAAAAGATAGTATCACAAATATTTTAAATGAAAACTTGCCATCCGCCCAAACAAGGAATCCTGCGGGTCATTCACAACTTTCCATTCACTTGTGTTCCGTTACGTTGTGAACTTTTCATATACAAATATATATTCTGATGTTTCTTGCAATAGAGTCACCAAGTACCAATACGATAGGCTGATATGTCAAGGACAGAGCAGGGTGAGTTGTCACCTGTGAATGAGATGGTTGTGGTGCACTTGGATTCAAGGGCTGATTAGGTTTATTATCTATTTTGGCTTGAGTCTTCCCAAAGTGATAATTTGCACTTTGGAGACAACAAGACTTTATTTTTAAATTGTCTTTTGCTTTTGTTTAATTTTATTACATTTGACAGTGAGAAAATGCAATTGCTTTCATAAATCATTATTTTATTTCTCACTTAAAGGCAAATTCTTTTCTTTAATGGCAGTGAAATCAGGTACTTACAGTAAGATGATTTGCATACTCTTAATGGGGTGCCCAAAAAACAGATTTACGCATGGGTGTGAGATTCCTCTAGATAAAAGAAAACTTTCCTGCAAATTGACAATTCTATTGGACTTGAATACTTTGTATTACAACTTTCAATATGGCCCATGGGAAATAAGGAGGTAGAGGAGCCTGGATGAAGAAAACATTGATGTGGTGAATGAATGACTGGATGGATAGTTGGCAGTCTGGATGGATGCTTGGAAGAGAGGAACCAAGGGTGTCCATTGCATGGAGTAAGTTATTTAAAGATGGCGGTTGAGCAGATAGAAGAATCCACTTTCTCCTACTCTTTTGCTCTACTGATTCATCAGTGGATAATCAAGGCAGGAAAAAGCCCCCAAAAGATTATTTTCTGACTCAGTACATGTAGTAAATCTAACTGAGTTATATAATGACAGTACATAAATAACTAAACATAGCTACAGGATGCTACAGGAATCCGCGTTAAACTCATGGTTGTTTTGTGCTCATAAAAACACTCGCATCTGATTACAGGAGCAAATAATAATAAAAATAGCTACACATTTACAGTCTCTCTTTTATTCCACATATGAATATATAACAATGTTTCATTGCCAATAAAATGTCTCCTTTTAATACACACACACAATATATATATATAACTACAAACACAGGAAAATTTGGAAGTAAGAATTGTGCGCACTGACAAAAAGGAAGCATCATGCAGAGGCTACTTCATCCTACACAACTGTCACATTTTCGAATCCAGACCCATGCGTAAATTGGAGGTGGGGTGGGTGTAGCCCAAAAAAATTTACCGTAGAAAAAGTATTTTTACATTAGTAAGAGCCAATGTGTTCAGCAGTCTGTTTTCAGAAAACTGTATTTGAGCACATACTAAACACCAGCTTATTTAGGTCTGAGTACTCACTATATCAAAATGTCTATAGTAATCGTTCAACCATTTTCTTTCACAAGAGTTTCAGGTTCTGAATGCAAGAAGCTGCTATAAAAATAATAATAAAAAAAACCCACCACCACCCAAATATCTCACAATCATTACAGTGATAGGCTCGACTTTCTGGACAGTACTTGTGGAAATGGGTTAAAAAAGAAATAATTGAAGAATGGGTGTTTGGTGGGATCTAAATTTTACCATCTGCTTTCTTCACAGCGCTATCATCTGCAAAACTTCTGGTGCCAGAGATGTTACCATAGTCAAATATGGGCCCTTCCAGCAAAGTCACAATATCCATCCGGTTCACTTTGGTCAACACCGCAGTCAGAGCATCCGCTGGGGAAAGAGTACACACAAATATTCTGGTGTACATATTTTATGTAAAATACATGACCATAACTTGTCTAAAACATTGTCTATTATTGTGTCTTAAAATAAACTTACACTGTTTCAATGAAATACACAATACAGTATCTCCCAAAAGTGAGTACACCTCTCACATATTTGATTATATCTTTTCATGTGTCAACACTGAAGAAATGACACTTTACATTGTAGCAAAGTGTCATTTCTTCAGTGCTGTCACATGAAAAGATATAATAATATATTTACAAAAATGTGAGGAGTGTACTCACTTTTGTGAGATACTGTATGTACTATGTGTATGAGAAAGAGGAAGATGCATCTTAATGCATAGAATTAATGTTCGCTTAAAGTTAGAATGAAAAAAAAAAAGTGTGCATCCCTGAAATAGAGAGGAAAAGAGAGACAAAGACTCACTTGTTGCATTTTTTCCATCTCTGCTCACCCATTTGTTCAGCAGCATGAAACTCTGGGCAGTGAGGGATTTGGGGTTCTCCATGCGGATGTGATTGATCTCATCCACTGAGAAATTCATTTCTCGTGCCAACTCTGCATCAGATAACAAACACATTATATTACCACATGCCACACCAAGACTACAAATACAGGTCTTCCTGATCAAACTAACTGAGCAGATCTATACAGCTCCCAAATTTTTTCAACATCAACATGAGTTTTGAGCTTTAGATGCCAAGGTGGAAAGAAGTGCTCTTAAAATGCGTTAAAATGTACTTGAAAGTTTGCTTATGGTACATTTGTATTACTAACATGGTTACCTAAAGTGGATTAAAATTGTATTCTATTGCACTTTAACATATTTCTAAAAAGTATACTTAGCGTACTTTGCTAATAAATACAGTATATGCTTAAGCTTTTAAGAAATATGCTAAAACACAAGCCATTTTTGCAACATTTTAGTCTATTTATTCAAAACATTTATTTCACTCTTACTTAATCTTTTATATTTACTTTGTGTAAGTACATAGTGAAATAATTCAGCTTTTTAGTGGGTTAAAAATATTTCTCATTTATGCTTCCGTGTGTACTGCAATATATTTTAAATATTTATGTAACGAACATGCGCCAGCCTGCTTTTCAAAAGTAAGATTTATTTTAAAATATTTTACTAAAGCGCATTAATTCACTCACACATAAATACAGTATAGCTACAAATTATGCAAGTGAATTCTTATTAATGTATTATAAATATAATTTTGTATACTGTGCCTAAGTATAGCAGAAAGTATAGTTAAAATCAATATGTAATTAATAGTATTCTACTTGTTTGTAGAATATAATTCTAGGAATACTTAAAAAACTGAAAAGGAATACTTAAAAAAAAAAAAAAAAAAACTTTAAAAAATACATTTTTACTTCAGTTTTAAATGATACATTAATTGCAATGCTATTTAGCTGTACTTCCCACAAACATTTCTCCATCCATTTGAAGTGCATCATATGTCAGTTTTTCAAAAATATGCTTTTGGAATCTCATTATCCAGGTAAGATTTGTATTACTTCATTTCTCTCTGTAACAAACTTCAAAGTCAGGCAAGGAGGAGGCCGGAACCGCCTGAATGTAAACATGTAAAAACGTTTAATCATAAACCTGATCTCAAACATAACAGAAAACACACAAATGAAACACAAAGCTCATGTATGTCTCTCTCTCTGGTGCTTCCAGCCACTTCTTTATCAATCTTTCCCACTGATTAGACAACTCAGTGCAATTGAGGGTTAAGGGCCTTGCTCAAGGGCCCAACAGTGGTAGCTTGGTGGTGCTGGGGTTTGAACTCATGACTTTCTGAACAGTAGACAAACACCATAACCACTGAGTTACCACTGCCCTTTATTTCGTCTGACAGTAAGCATAACAGCAAGTAAAATAAGTATGAATGTGGTTTTTTTTCAGCGCAGTGCATTCAGTTCGACCCAGGCACGTACACACAGACATCAAAGGGGGTTTGCCACTTTTCTTCCTTGAGAGAACGTGCCCTTTTTTCTGGGGTGCTTTTTTCTTAGCAACCAGAGTGAGACGCGCTAATGTCACGACCTTGATGAGGGTCGCGCGCATGCATGAGCTACGTGCACGAGCCATGTACTCTTCGGATGTTTACTGTGGACACGTGGGTTTGTTTTGTTTCTGTTCCGGAGTATTCTGTTATGTCGCGAGACATATGGGAGTAGAGTACAGAAGCAGGTAAAGACGTAGTTATTTAAGGGCAGGCAGACAAATCCAAATCGTAATCCAAAAAACTTAGTCAAGACAGGCAAAGGGAATCAAAGTTGTGGTCACAGAAAACAGGGTCAAATCACAAAACAAGAACTATGAACTAGTACTATGTACTGGGAGCGGAAAAACCAGCGGGGACTAAATGAACTTATCAATAGTATAAACTAACTAAATCTATCAAGGAACATAACATTAACAACATAGCTAACTCTACTATAATACTCCGCGAGGTGTACAGGGACGCGAGCGGTATATAGTCCCAATATAATCAGCCGTATAGAACCATTTTTTGCACTCTTGTCAATGGACTTTATTGTTGTAGGCTACCGTGTGTTATATTCTTTCAGCAGTCTAACCTAACATAGGTTATTCCTAAGCCTAACATAGGCTATTCTAGGGGGGGGGGCTCAAAAATGACCACATAAATATATTTTTTGTTTACTCATTTATTTATTTAAAGTTATACTGTGCCTTGTTGGTAGCCTATGCCTGATGGAATGAAAAAAAGTTTTCGTGTAGATAGCTTTAACAGAAAGGGATAAAGATGCTATTAGGTTCCTGTTGTTAGATGGACCTCCAACCAAGGATTGTAAGAATGAGCTGTGTATCATGAGAATTTGTAGGGTGGTATTCGGAGTGTTACCCAGCCCATTCCTGTCAGCTGCAACAATAAGGAAACATAGTAAGCAGTATGAAGGAGAGCAGCCTAGGGCAGTGGAAGCACTGCAGGAGTCTCGTTATGTAGATGAAATCATCACCAGCTCATGCAGTGTGCTGTATGAGCCTTTTCAGTAACCACAGCAGCAAAGGACATTCTGTCCCATGTCAGCATAAACCTGTGAAAGTAGGTAACAAAGTCGCCGGATCTGAGAGCCAAGTGGGCAGGAAGTGGGGTGGAGCACACCACAGAAACCTGTGGAAATGTACTGAAAGTGTTAGGGTTCATATGGAAATTACAGAAGGACAAATTTGTGTTTGATCTAAAGGGTTTACTAGACATAGTAAAGGGCAAAGAAAACACAAAGAGAAATGTTCTATAGACATCAGCTCACATAGTTATATATCTGGTTCCTCACTCCATTCACCATAAGGGTAAAGTGCCTGTTTCAAGAACTGTGGGAAAGGGGAATCAGCTGGGATGAACAGTTACCCCCAGACTTGGCTGAAAATTAGGACCAGGGGTGTACAGAGCTCCTGCAACTCCACTGGGTGGCCTTGCAAGCTGGTACCAAATTGAGATCCAACCAAACTCACAGACAACCAAACTGCATGTCTTCTGCGATACCAACAAAAAGGCATACAGTGCCGTGGCCTATCTGCAAGGACAGAACAAAGAAGGAGATGGTGTGACATGTTTTGTGGCATCCAAGTCAAAGGTAGCCCCATTAAAGTAAATTACTTTACCACGCTTGGAACTTATTGGGGCTGATTGGATTAGGGGTGATTGGAGCACAGTTAGGGAATAATCTTCTCAAGTCATTGAACATGGAGAAGAAGCAACTTAATATGTGGACAGATTCACTGATTGTTTTCCATTGGATACAGAGCACAAAAGTGGAAGCCATTTGTCGTCAACAGAGTGACTGAAATACAAGAGCTCACAAATCCAGAAGTGTGGTCTCACTGCAATGGCAAAACCAACCCTGCTGATTTGCCTACCAGTGGCCAAAGTGTCAAGAACCTCATCCAAAGCCAGCTGTGGTGGAGTGGGCCTCCCTTACTGTCATCAACTGACCAAACAGAGAGCACTGATGTTGACTGTGTTACCGATGAGGTAAACGCTGAACTTAGGTCTAGTTTCAGTGTGTAATACAATTTACCAATACTTAACAAGCTGAGCCCTTTTTAGACATACAGAAGTACAGCATGTTAAAAACAGTACTGAGAATAACTGAATGGGTAAAAAGATTCATAGTTAATGCTCAGTCTAGTGAAAGGATTCAGAGAGTGCTAACTTCTGAGGAGTTCACTGCAGTAGAAGTGTACTGTGTGAAGCTGACTCAAAAGCATAGTTTCAACCAAGAAATATGACCTCAGACAAGACTACTGAAACATTTCTCTCAGCCTTAAAGAGATTTATTGCTAGGCGCATACTGTGCAAGGTTATTTATTCAGACAATGCCAAGAAATTCAAGAGAGAATACCAAGACTTAAAGGAACTGTGGAAGCCATTCAGAGGAACAGAGTTTACAGAGTTTTTCACAGACAAGGGGATCACTTTGAAGTTCATAGCCGATCAAGCTGCTTGGTGGGGTGGCTTCTGGGAAAGACGTGAGGTCTGTGAAAACATGCTTAAAGAAGGCCCTGGGGAGGGCTTCACTCAACTTTGAGGAATTGACAACCATGCTTGCATAAGTAGAGGCTGTGTTCAACTCCAGGCATCTGTCCTATGTACACAGTGCTGTGTCAGAGCCCCAGCCACTTACACCTTCTCATTTCCTGGTTGGAAAAAGACTTACCTCTCTACCACCAAAGATTATGCTACCACCATCTCAGGCAACCAGTGTGACTAGAGAGGACATGGACCATAGATGGAGGTACCGGCAGAGACTCTTAACCAGCTATTGGAACAGCTGGCGAAAGAACTAGTTAATGGACTTGCAATCAGCTCACAAGTGTGAGATACCTACACCCACTGTGCTGAAGGTGGGAGCTGTCATCCTGAACGGAGAAGACAATGTACTCAGGCAGACCTGGAAAATGGCAGGATAGCAGATCTGTTTCCAGGGAGAGATGGACTCATTCATTCCTGTACTGTTCGTACTTCTACAGGCAGTCTGCTGAAGAGGCCTGTTCAGTTGATATATCCTTTAGAGATGAGTTAAAGTGTTTTACTGAATAGTAAAGAACAACTGTTCATTAGGCCAGAGGATGTTGTGAATTATTTAAGAATTTTAAAGAATAGTTTAAGAATAATTATTTAAGAATTTAAAAATAACTAAAATGGTACACTTTCTATGAAGCCCATGTTTATAATGAATTATAGCCCCATTCATACAAATTCATAAGAAAGTATTTCTACTCTGTAAACACATTTATAATGACAAATAAAGACATATACTTCGTTATAATAACAGTTATAGCTACATTTATATTATTGTTATAATTACTTAAGTGATACATTAGCTTTTTCAATGCCCATGCTCATAATGCATTATACAATAATTTATACTACGCAGCAACATGGAAGCAGCAGGAGGGTGTCACGCCAGAGTACATGGGGATGACTGGCCACCCTTCATGGCAGTCCAGTTTCCCCAGTGGACTGACATAGACCTCCTAGGTCCGAATTATGGATTGTGCCAAATGTACTTTTCTGCCGAACCCCAAGTCAGATAAAGGGCAGTGTCTCGGGTTCCTTGTGTCCTGGCTTTATGGCCCGGCCTACCAATGGGCACAGCATCTGGCCACTACAGGGTCCAGTGCCCTCATCCAAGTAGCTCAGTTTGCGAAACTATTTTTAAAGGAGTTTGGGAATCTAGGGCAGAACTGCAACCTGATGAACTGTTGAGAGGAGTTGGTGTAGTGGGCCAGCATGATCTGCCTTTCCACACTTACTATGAGTGGATTTACAGGGTGGCCTCCACAGCTGAGCTTCAGCCCAGAGTCGTCAGGGCAGTGGCGGAGGTGAGATAGACCTGCAGGAGCGAGGGCTGCTGTAAAGAAGCCCAACTACAATGTCCCACCTGTAGTAAACTTGGGATACCTGGATCACATTTCGGCTCGCAGGAATGTTTCAAGGGCAGTTGGCGTGCCCACAAAGGGCTCCAGAAGAAAGCAAGAGCAGCGCTCCGACCTGAGATTCATGAGGTGGGCTCACCCGCCGAGCTCCAGCCGGAGGGCAATATGGTGACCTCCACCGCAGAGCTCCAACCCGAGATCCACGGGGTGGGCTCACCTGCCGAGCTCCAGCCGGAGGTCAATGTGGTGACCTCATCTCCAGAGCTCCAACCTGAGAACAACGAGTTGGTCTCACCCACAGAGCTCCAGCATAAAGTCAAGTTCCTACTAGAGGTCAACGAGGTGACCTCCCAAGCCATGTTCCTGTCTCAGGTCAAAGAGACGATGTCTCCAGCCAAGATCAAGTCTGAGGCCGAAGAGATGGCACGGACAACCAAGGTCTACTTATGCCCTAGTCTGCTGACATGGACAACCAAGTTCTGCTCATGCCCGAGTCTGCTGACACAACCAACCAAGTTCTGCTCACGCCTGAGTCTGCTGACACGGACAACCAAGTTCTGCTCACGCCTTAGTCTGCTGACTTGGATAACCAAGCTCTGCTCATGCCTAAGTCTGCTGACACAACCAAAGAAAGTTCTGCACACACCTGAGTCTGTTGCTCTGCCCTCCTGCCCAGCTGAGGATTTCGCTCTGTCTTCCTGCTCTGCTGAGAACATCGCAGCAGACTCAAGAAAGGCCCACCAAGTCAAGCACCTGTCATAAGCTGACAACACAACTTCTCAAGCCTGGGTCTTGCCTAAGGACCCCGGCAAACCAGCCCCAGCCTCATGTCTGCTCCTCGGCTCCTCGAGGAACCTGCTGCTTGTCGGCCAATGCCTGCATTGTAACCTGAGGGGCTGTGAAGACATTTTGGCCAGAGGACCAGGACCGCTGGGAGAGGGAGTGTATTTTGGTGTGTCGAGAGAAGCGCCCTTGGCGGGACGGGTTCTGTCATGTAAATAGCTACATAATGGCATGTATACATACATGGGAATAGCTACAATAATGCATAAAAAGGTGACGTGCCATTGCCATATCATAGCAAACCAGTGACCACCTTTCCCATCCTGCACTGCGGCCTACAAACATGACCACCATAGACTACAATTCCCAGAACACACACATTTATTCTAATCACGCACACATGCATCAAATTCACAAGCACAGTATAAAAAGACTGTTTGAACACAATGACTTTGCGAAGTATTGTGTGTTATGACCATACCAAGAATTTGTACCAAGCAAGTTTTGATTCATGGTCTTTGATCTTGTTTCTGGTTTCATGTTCTCGATTCTCGCCCTTCCTCATTTATGCCTGTTTGTTGATCGCCTGACCCATTGCCTGTATTTGACCATGCTATTGTCTGATAATTTGGATTTGTCTGCCTGTCTCTCTTTCTTAAAAGCTCTAATCTACACTTGCATCCGGTGTTTACAATTATCACTGGATAACATGGCCTCTTCTCTGCCGCCTATGACAGCTGCAGCCTTCGTTGGCTTTGACACGCTGAACTTATGCCTTCATCACTCCCAAAATACACAATTCTAGACCTTGTGGCTTCCATTCTTTCATCAATGGTCAGGTTCTGGTGAGACTAGTAGTATACCCTGTATGTCAGTAAGAGCTGCTTCCTGGTGGGCTTCACATAAAAGAGCCAATTATAGCCAGTGTTGCCTTTTAGCCAGTCAGTCTGAACATCATCTTTGACATTGCTTGTACAGGATCCAGAATATTGCCTCAAATCTGTAGAATGCCAGGACAGAGGTATGAAACGGAAAATTATGAAGCTTACTCTTACTCTACAAATCTCAAACTCTTTGAGATCAAATTTGGTGAACTGTATAATCGTATCACATGAAGACTTGTGGCCATTAGATGACCGCTAATTGTAGCGATGTTGCAGTATCCTGTACTTTAAAACACAACTGCGAAAGATTATAAAAACAACTTAAAAAGAGAGTCTGCCTGGTTCTGACAGATGATGTTATATACTGTTCCTGCCCATATTCGCAGCGGCAGACGTCAAAAATACACATGCTTAGCCTAATTTGAGCGGCCGTCATGACTGCACACACAGAAAGCCACTCTTATAACAGAATTGCAGCGGTGAAATAATTCATTTGTTTACACTGATTGAAAATGTCCGACAAGTCAATTTCTATTCCGCCGGTGGAATGAAATGCCAGGTTACTGGTAAAAGCTCTCCTCATTTACTGATAGATGTCTTGCTGCAATCAGCAGTGCCATCAAAGAGACAATCTCCCAGATGAAATTTGCTGGAGAACTTTTGCCAGGAGCCAGCACCTTCTGAGAAACAGTGTGTCAGCCCCTTCTTAATGTACTTGTTCATCTCAGGCATTTCTTGATGTCAGGAATTTGTTTGTCAAGTATTTGTGTGACTAGAAATTTTGACTTGTTAAACGCTATAGTATGGAAATTATGATTTGACCTTATACTTCAAAAATTAATGTTACGTTTTGGTGGTATGTAACATATAAAAATATCTTTGCAACTGTTTGCATTAATATGATTTCCTCATTACTTTATTAAAACCATAATTGTACAGTAGTTACATTTACAAATAAACAAATTTAAACGCATTTATAATGCATAATAAGCACATTTCCATGATTTCTTAACATTTGCATTACAGAAACTGCATCCTATGCTTTCACTTTACTTAAAGCCACCAACGATGAATTTATAAATGTTAGTAATTGTATTGTAACTCACAATACATATTTAAAAGGCAGCACAACACAACTATCAACAACAATATAAAATAATTCAGTCATTGGACATAGAAAATAATCTGAATTACCAATAAGTCATTATAAGTGCAATATAATATTATAAAATGCAGGCTGTATTTTTATGACTACATTAATGGAACCATAAGACTGACTAATTAGTAATGATAAATTGGTGAATAACGCATTATGAACATGGGCACTGAAAAAGCTAGTGTAGCACTTAAGTTATTATAACAATAATATAAATGTAGCTATAACTGTTGTTATAATGAAGTATAAGTCTTATGTTGTTATAAATGTGTTTATAGCGCCGTAATACTTGCTTATAAAAAAATATAAATGGGAGTATATTTCATTTTAATCATGGACTTCATAGAAAGTGTTACCACTAAAATGGTTAGATTGATGTTCATATAGTTTCAAAATTGTTTAAAAGGAATGCTAAAACCTTACTATTCACACTATGTACAGTAAACAGGTGAGAAATGTTAACCTGTTAAAGGTAATTTATTCAGTATTGTCATGAAACACGTTAAAAGGAAATGCTGTATTTTGACGATTTTGGAAGTAACTTGAGATGCATATCTGTGTCAAATTGCTTTTTGTAATACAAATATGTTTCTTAAGACCACGTCCTCAATGTGGGAATGAACTATGATCCCAGGAAGCATTGCAATTGACATAGTCAAATAAAATCTTTGCAGAAATATAAAACTAGTTATCTAATTGTTATTGGTTATATATATATATATATATATATATATATATATATATATATATATATATATATATATATATATATATATATATATATATATATCGTTTATGTTTATTGCAAAAAATTAAGGTATATACAAATATTTAAGTAGTTTGAGAGTGTAGGGACTCACTCTCAGTGCTTCATGGGAGTGAGCGTTCGCTGCAATTTCATTGCATATGCTCACTTACTGTAGCTTGTTGCTACTTATGAGTAGCTTTGGATTCACATGCAAATTTAATGGCCGAACAATGGGTTCACAGGCCAAATCTTCTTAAAATCACGTTCGCCATTCTCCCCTATGATTGTACACGATGTGTGTTTAAATGTGTCCCTGGAGAAAGAGAAAAGACTATCCCAAGATTCAACAGGAGACCAAGGCAAAAGTGCTTTGCTATGCTTTTGTTTAAGAATCTAATCCCACACAGAAATTTTAAAAATTATACATTATTTAATGTATTTTTTTGTAATCATTATTAATTCGTTCCTCCTGTATGGCTTTGATGCTTAAAAGCAGCCCGGTCTACTGTGGTTGGCAAAAGAATAATTTTTGTCTTTACTGTGATGTCACACAGGTATAATGCTTTGACTTTTTTCAACAACCGGAAATACCCTAGGCTAGCCTACAAGACTTTGTATTTAACGTCCTCAATGTGGGAATGAACTAAAATTCCATAAAGCATTGCAAATGACAGTCAAATTAAAAACTATGCAGAAATATAAAACTATGGGCTGTAGAGATGGCCTTTATCACCCGATTAAGAGAAAGGGGTGTCCCCTTCTCAAGTGTTGGACATGAATATGTAAGTCGTCAGTCCTGCCGGGATGACGTATTTTTGTAGGCCACCCCAGAAAGGTAAATGCCTGGTTCCCTGGTTCCCTCAACAAAAATCCAATAGGATTTTTAACTGGTTTTTGGATTATTGCAGAAATAAGCTCTGTGACCAACAAAGGTTTATGATTCTTACATATTTTGTTCATCAAGATAATCTTCACAAATGAACACATCTTTCTGAATTTACTTCATAAATTCTGAAGCCTAAATACAACCGGCAGAAGTAAAAAGCTAATGTTAGGCTATAAACGAACTATACCATGGTCACATGACTTCAACGTCACCACCACTATGCTTCTGGCAACTCGTTTCAATCTTTTTTTTTTTTAAAACCCCACTACAACTGGAAAATACTATGAACTGATAAATCTACAAGTTAAAAATTAACTCGAGATCACAAGAAAACAACTTTTATGTGAAGATCACAAGAAAATTACTAGTACTGCTGGTTACAAATCACTGCAAGATCACATTCTCTTTCTCATGCCTTTTAATGGCAACATCTGTACAACATACCCTACAATCCACACAGGTTGACTTATTGCTTCAAATAATCCAACAATATCAGTGACTTTGTAACTGAACTCTGCTTACTGTAAGCGGTGTTGAGCCTCTTCTAAATTTGTGTACAATGTAACATATACAGGCTGTACTGGATGAAAATGGGTCAAGAATCTGAGAACAGTCTTTGGCAGAGGACTTTTCCCCAGAACACTCATGTCGATCTTGATGAGCATGTAGCCAAAGCTTTGAAAGGTAAATGAACAGGCATTAAAATGTGGATGTGAAACACTGTATTTAATGCTTTAAGCCCTGTGTCAGGAATCCAGGACCAACTTCTCTTTTTATGTTACAAATTTTTTATCTGTGTACGGCCACTCACTTAAGTTTTTGTATTGTTAATCTGAACAATAAAGTGTATAGCGGAGTATAAATGCAGTTAAAATGTTGTCTGTATGTTAAAGAATAGGTTTACATTTAAGATAAATGTTATAGTTTATCTTAATAGAATACTCACATGCCCATGTTTACATTGAGGATGTTACTGGTCACTGTAATCATTCCTCTTGTTTGTATTATCTGTAAAGACATGACTTCCTAATGTAATTTGATGTAATGTGATTTATGTGATGGGTGATCAAATTCACCACAGTTGTCATTTTTTGTATAGATTGAGTTGCATAGATCTTCCGGTTAAAAAGACCATGATACGCTGATAAAAGATTATCATAAGTGATAATCAAAATTTTATAGTTTTAATAAGAATTTATTTTAGCTGTGTGTGTATGTATGGCCACTGGCATTAGGAAAATCCAGTAGCATAGTGACTGCATTTTATTAAGTGAATCATTGTTATAATCCCCCTGCTTGTTTCTTATTCTTCCTAGATTGCCCTTGCTGATTCTGATGTTACACGCTTCAAGAGGATGTTTGAAAGTCTCAACAAATGAAGTTAATAATAATTATTGCAATGTACACAAGCACATATAGTACATTAAAAGTTTTCTGGTTTTCAAAGTGTGTGTGTTTTAAAACATTTTTATACTGATTTCTATTGTACTGAAGGGGCATTTTGCACTGTATGTTTAATACAGCAATAAAACATTTTTGTCATACTGATTTTTAAAATATATATATATTAATAGTGACTATTGTAGTGTACTGGTAATAAATTACTAATACACTGATATGCTACTGAAAATGTTCTGAAAACACAATGTGATGCTTAAAATATATTCCAACTGTACTGCAAATATAGCATTAAAGTGTATTTAAAAATTCTATTTAAAGGAGTACAGAAATTAAACTACACTAAAGGTACTTGAACTGGTTCCATCTGAACACAGCTAAGTATATTAAAATATATTACAATTAGCTTTAATTGGTCTTAACCATATCTAAAAGAACACTTAACATACTGAAAGTTGTTCCAATATATCACATTTAATATGCACTTATAATACAGTATAGTACAATCAAAATATAATAACTGCATAAAAAAAAACACATTTTAAATATATTTATTTTTCACCTGGGTAGATGTTACTTAAGTTGGTGATGTTATGGTGGTATTCTGCTCTCTATCCTGTCATTATACAGTCATGTGAAAAAAATAAGAACACTCCATGGAAATTATTGTTCTTTTTATTAATTTATTTATTTAATTAATTTATTTATTTTTTACATTTTTGGAGAAGCAAACATTTGATCCTCTTTGTGTCACGACCTTGATGGCAGATGGCGCTGCGGCATTAACGTGCATGGGTGGCTGCAGAGCGCGTGCGAGATTACGGAAGGAAATATGTCCTATGGATACATGCCTTTGTTTTGGTTTTATTCTCTTCCCGTTTAAGCATTGGTTGATGTTCGAGGGTGTCATTATTGGTCCCAGCTGTCTATGGTCAAGCGTGATTATGTTTGTTATTTAAAGCCCTCGTGTTACTGTACACGTTGTGCCGTATTCCTTGAACAAGTGAATGCAATGGTGAATGCGTTAAGTATGATAAGCGGTCTTGTTTTCTTGTCCGGTTTCTGTTCCATGCCTCGCATCCAGTTCCATGTTTAAACCGTGATCATCTTTCCCTGTCTAGACCACATTTTTTGTTTATTGACTTCTGTTCGAAAACAAAGACGTTGATCTGCGCTTGCTTCTGCCTCTACTCCCGTTTCATAACACTTTGAAACAGTGCCTATTAATAAAGCTGATGCACTATTAAAGGACACATAAAATTTACATTTTGTATTAATTTTCACAATTTAAAGAACAAAAACAGAGCCGTCACATGTAAAAAGTAAGTATACCCCAACATTTATCACGCTTTCAAAGCCATAACATTTTAATCAGGTGTTCAAGAAAGGGTGCCAGTGATTAGAACCTGCTTAGGGAGTGCAGGTGGTACATGCCTTATTTATACCCCTCTCTAGTGTCTGGTGCACCCTTTGCTATTGTGGTGTGTAGTGTCATCATTCTACAAACTAAAAAGTTAATATAAGGCCTTCAGAAATAATGTTGGTGATGCCTATGAGTCTGGCAAGAGATTTAAAAAGATCTCCAAATTATTTGAAATACATCATTCCACTGTAGGGATCAACCAATGGTACAGATTTTAAACAACTTTTGGAATTATGTGCTCTGGACAGATGAAACAAAGGTAGAGTTGTTTGGCCACAGTAACAGCAGACATGTTTGGTGCAGACCAAAGACAGCTTTTCAGAAATGTTATGGTTTGGGTTTGCTTCGCTCACGGATTGGACAGCTTGCATTCACTGATTCAACTATGAATTCTGCATCATATCAAAGAGTGCTTGAAGATAATGTTGGGCCATCTGTCTGAAAGTTGAACCGAAAGTGGACGTTTCAACAGGGTAATGATCCTAAGCACACTATCAAATCCACCAGAGAATGGCTGAAAAAGAAGAAATGGAGGGTTATGAAATGGCCTACTCAAAGCCTGGTTTTGGATCTATTTAAATGTTGTGGGGGGATTTGAAACAGGCAGTACATATAAGAAAACCCTCAAACATCTTGCAGATGAAAGAATATTGCATGGAAGGGAGGTCAAATATTCCAGCTAGCCTGGTGGACAATTGTGCAGAACACCTACAAGAAGTTATTTCTGCTAAAGGGGGCAGTACTAGCTTCTGAGGCCAAGGGTGTACTTACTTTATTTTATTTATATGCATATTTCTGTTGAATAAATGAAAAAGCTAATTTAACTTGTGTTTTTTTCAAGTATATCAGCTTCATTAATATACACTGTGTCAAAGATTATCAAATGTTTGCTTGTCCAAATATGTCAAAAAAAGCCAACAATTTCCATGGTGTGTACTTATTTTTTCACATCACTACTTTATATTATTTGTAATCAGGTGTAATTCAATGACTATCCACAAGTCACAGAATTTAGCAAACATACATATGTATATTTTTTATATACATATGTATATGTACATATTTTATACACCCATACACTATATATATATATATATATATATATATATATATATATATATATATATATATATATATATATATATGTGTGTGTGTGTGTGTGTGTGTGTGTGTGTGTGTGTGTGTGTGTGTGTGTGTGTGTGTGTGTGTGTATAAAAACACACACACACACCACAACATAAAATAATATACTTTTTATATTAAATCACCATCATTGTTCACACATTTCTACGGTGCTGTAATTATATTTAAGGAAGATGATTCAAGATTCAACCAGTCTCACCAGTCCAGCTGAGTCCCAGATGATCAGCTACAATGGCCAAGCGAAGGCCTGTTCTCTCACATGGGCTCTGTGGACCTGGGAGACAGAAAACATCATAAATTTGATGATGAAATTAAGAATAATTTACAACTAATTAACTAAATCATTAAAACCTAAAGAAAGAGACTACATTTGCTGCAGCCTTTTCTGCCTAAATCCCACTTTTTGAGATATATTAAAATGGAATTCTGGCATAAACCTAGACTTATTGGTCAAACTAGCATCTCTCACAATAGTACATTGTTGAGGTTACTGTCTGTACCTGCTACAGGTTACCCAGCATAAAGTATGTAAATACATTATACAAACATTAGGAATTTCTCACCACGACATAATGAAAACTAATTATTAGTGGTATATCCTTTGTCGTCTTACTCCAATATCTGCATATTTAGAAAAACTTTTATTTGCACTTCATTGCTGTCAAAGCAAGTGTGCAATGTTTCTTTAGTATATATTAGGACAATCACATGTTTATGGTGCAGTGTTCCTTTAAATATGATCAGAAATCTAGTATTTCAAATAGCTACAAAGGATACAGGAACAGAATATTGAGGCGGAAAAAAAACACACACAAAAAAATCAGTGTGTCTAAATATGCAAAACTTAAAATGTCTGTGTATATAGGATACAGAAGTGATGCACAAAATAATTTTCACTTTATAAGTCTCCTATAAACTAAAAGATATGCAATTCTTTTAATACAAGATGGTGACTCTTGAGATGAGGAATTAAGCATGCAGGAACGCTAGCATTCTACTAAAAGTAAATATTGAAAAGACATTTCTGTTAGCTATCTTTGAACAGACAGACTGGTGAGTGGAGCACATCCCATAACATGCTATACCAACCTTTACAGGTGGGGAGAGAGAGAAAAGGGTATCTGTCAAGTACAGTACACTCAAACAGTACAGAAATTAGAGAATGACAAGAATGACAGCTATTATTCACACCACAGGCAATCTGGTCAGTCAATCACAATGGCTCATGCAACTAAAGATCAAGTGAAGTTTTTAATAAAGTTTTACAAACTAGTCTGGATCTCCGCGATGGGGGGCAACCTGCAAATCCCTGTGCCCCTATTGCCCTCCTTCCCTCTTCCTTTCCTTCTAGTTCTCCTCCTCTTACTGCCCGCAGAACTTGTGACCTTTGACCTTACGGGTGTGACCCCTCGGGAGGACCCATCAGAGAGTGAGGGCTGGGACTGGGAGGGGTCCAATAGGGAGGTACTTCGTGATGTGCTGCTGTCCTCCTCCGACTGCTCTGCCTGCTTCTGTTTCTCCTCGTCTGAAAGATGCTCCGTCACTTTTGCTGCTTCCCCACTAATGCTCTGAAGCAACTTAATGGTTTGCCTATAGAGCCCACTTAGGTTGGCTCTGTCTGCCTCACCTGAACAATTGTTTATAGTTCCTGATGACCTGTGTCTGGTTTGCAGCTGGGATGAAACTACTTTTCTAACTACCCTTTGTGCCTCCCCAAGCTTTCCTAACTTGGGCCGTACAGCAGAGCTGATTGCATTATTCCTTTTGATATCTTGGACTGGAATCTTAGATCTGGGCACTATACTAATAGAATAAAATTTTCTGGTCTCAGCTTTAACAACCTGCTGAGATATATGATTGCCTGAATTATGTATGTTAAAGCTAAATCCTGAAATCTTGACTGGAAGCCTAGACTTCGGCTGACATTTTATCTCTAACTTGTTTTGAGATCCTGTTTTCCACTGAACAGTCTGAGTATTAGATTTGTCCTCTACTAACTCCAAGAAATTAGCTTCTATCCAGCTGGCTTTCTCCAGGGTGGGTTCTGAGGATGATTGGAGATTAAACACAATGCTATCACCATGGATGTAATTGGCCAGGACACTTGAACCTTCTAGGTTACTGTTGTTATGGGAGTTCCCTGAAGGGCAAACTTTACTATCAGATGGAGAATCAGAGCATGTGCTACCAAACTGATTTAAGTTTACATGACTTTTCAAACTACCATACTCCAGCATCTGACTTGCTGAGGAATCTGCCCTAAAATCAGTCCATTTAGCAGAGTCTTTCTTTATGATTATGGAAGCTGCAATTCCCTTCTTTATTGGGATGTGATATTTAGGGTCGACCTTGGAGGCTGTGACAGTGCAAGACGGGGTTTCACCTACAATATCAGTGCATGACGGTACATCCAGGCAGCCACTGATGCCCGGAGTTGGACAGTTTCTGGATGGTGTAATGTTTGTGGTGGCCTCTACCATCCCCTCTAAAGTGCTCCCTCCAGCCTTTGATTGGGAAGCACCTACCACCACACTCTGGCCCCCTTTTACCTTGTCCCCTGACTTCCCATTTGCAGTATGCTCACCAATCTGAAAAAATTGAAGCCTCTCTTCAACAAAGTCCCGCTTGCTCATGTCAATAGCACCACTGCGGGTCATCTCAAACATCTTGCCCTCATGGAAGGGAAAGGGGTTAGGCTCACTCGTTGGGGTGCTGTCATCGGTTGGTGTTCGAGCTGGAGTGGTGTCTGGTGTAGTAGCTTGTGATTTGTCCTCCATCAATAAACCAAAAGGTTTTGGATCTTCATCCTTGCTTTTGGTCTCAAACACTTCTTCCTCTCCTCCTTTGTTTGACCATGGATCAAAGTCCAAACCTTTAGTGGCAACAGTTTTGAAAGTAGAAGTTAATTCCTCCTCAAGCTTGTAACTGAAATAGCTATCTGCAAACTCTTGTCTATCAGGGTGCCTTCCCTCCAAAGAGTAGATCTGGCATTGATCTTTACCACTTTCTGTTTTTTTGTAGAAGTTGCTTTTAGATTTAGTGTTTTCTCCAGCATCCTCATTTGGGGTGCCCTCTTTTCTAACCTCCAGTGTGGTCTGGCTGAAGGCACGATTAATTGTTTTTCCACCATTTGAAAAGCTTGAAGTTTTGGCATCATTCAACCCATCATCCTCATCCTGCAGGTCATACCCATCCAAAGAGTCTATCTCTGTGGCATCAGTATCATGGGAAAACTCAGCTGTTGTTGCTATATAGCAGTCAGCAACAGACTGATCATTGTCATTTTGCTCATCCTCTTCATCTCTCTTAATGACACTATTTATGTTTTGTAACTCTTTGTGATGGGAGCCATTTCTATCTGGGTTCCTAGGTTTTGTGCATTTTTTACCATTCTGAGTTAAATTAAAGTTCTTTTTGAGAAGAAAGGGCTGAATGACAGATTCATCATCACTGGAATCTTTGTTGTCAGCCCCATGTGGGAGAGGAGATGGTGTATGGATTTGAATGACAGGCTCTGCAAAAAGGTGTCTATCATGCTCCTCTTGAAGATTCACCTCCATTATCTGTGTGTCTGCCTCAGAAGGTGGTGAGCTTTTCTTCCATTCCATCTGGTCAGACTGTTGAATGTCTTGGGATGGAAGTGGTAGAAAGTCCAAGTATTTTACCCGTTTGCCTTTGGCTCTTTTTCCAGGTGACTCATGGTTCCCTTTGGAGAATTCTGGTGGAGTAAATGCTTTGGGTTGCTCCTCTTCCTCTGACCCCTCTGGAATTGTGCTAGGTACACCTGCCATAGAACCAATTACAGAGTCTGGTGCTCTGGAATTTAAGTCATAGCTAAGCCGTTCAGAGCTGGGTGTCTCAGGAGTGAAGGGACTTCTTCCAGAATTGTCCATAAAAATTACATGCCCTCGTGTGTTTTCCCCTGGGTTCCCCTTAGGTGAAGGCTGCTGTCTCTGTTTAGCAGTATAAAACACTTCTCTTGCCTCATGCATTGTTTGGCTCCCATGGCTAACAGTGTTTTTGTCGGTGCTAGGTTGTTCAGTGACCGTCTCTTTCTCATACTGCTTGCCCACTGGCATGCTGACATAAACTGGTAAAGGTTTGATAACTGCTGTGACACTTGGAGTCATTCTATCGTCATACCAAATTTGTTCACTGTCTACATCATTGCAGACTACATTAATACTTCCCAGTGACAACAAATCACTGAATGAATTATTTGCATCACAACTACAATACTTGCTTCTAGCTAATGGTGGTATGTGTGTACAACTGTAGTTTTCTGTACTGGAGGGGTCGTCTTCCTGAATCCGTAGCTCTGTATATATTATCTTTTTGGTTGTTTCTTCTTTGGTTAACTTATCACATCCATCACTGTCAAACAAAGTGTTTTCTTCAAGTTTATGGAAATTTTTTGACTTCTGGGATTTATGGTGTCCATTGCCATGACTTTCCCAAGTTGTGTCAACCTTATCATTGCTGTATAAACATTTATGGCATTTGGGGGTGATGTCACACACATTACATAATGTGTCTTTTCTGGCATTATAACTTTGCCTCCCCTCACTATCTAAAACCTCCTTTGGGCAATGCTCACCTAGATCTGTAGGATTTGAGAGATTCCCTCCAGCAAACACTTGATAGATGGGTAATTTATTTTCCTGCAACTTCTTTGCTAGTACACCAGATGCTTGACCACATGGAGTAACATTATCTTGCTTCTCAGCTCCAAATTTCATTCTAACTGAGCTAACCTTAGATGTTGAAGGCTGGAAACATTTAGAGGATTTACTTGCACTACTTGCTAAGGAGTAGCCCCCTTGTTTTCTGTTATCATCACTGTACTGAAGCAAAACACATCCCTCTGGGCTACTTGGAAGTCTGGCACACTTCCTATCATGAGGACCATATTTGTCTCTAAACCTTTCTTTGCTCCACTGCTCTCCACCACCATCATTCTTCAATACTGTTCTCTCTGGGCTGCTGCAGGTAGAACTTGGCACAGACTGTGCTTCTCGAATGTTTGGCCTATGATTTTTCTTCTCAGGGGACTGGTGTTCATTCTTCAGTTTTTCAGTTTTATCCCGGAAGAACCATGAGACCTCACTAAGCTTTTCCTCTGCTTCTTTGACAGTTTTATCTACCTTGTCCTCAAATCTAAATTTCTCTGTACAACCTCCCTGCCTTTCCTCATGTTCTCTTGTCCAAATGGATTTCTTTGAACTAGCAGGATTTGAGGCATACTGCAGTAGGGCTAGATTATCACAGTTTTCGATGCCATCTAAGACACCACCTGGTTTATCTGGTTTAAGCATGACATATCCCATTGAGCCACCATGTGTTCTCACTTCATAATAATGAGATCTTTCAGTCAAAGATTCATCTGAGTCAGAATAAGAAGAGTCAAATTTCTCAGTAAATAGCATTTTATCTGTAATTTTTTTGGATTCTCTTCTCATAACTGATGAATCTTCTTCACAGTACTCCACTGAGTGTGGTCTTTGTAATTTTAAAGTTTTGTACAAGTCTTTTATCTTTATCTGGACAGTGGTGGTTCTGACATTGTCCTCCTGTGAGAAAGGAGGGATTACATTTTCCATTTCAACTCTGTTTAGAAGCTCATTCTTGCTGCTGCTACTTTGATAAATATTAATTTCTTCCTCAGGGTGATTTTTGGTTTCCATTATGATGACTGCTGTTGGTTCAGTTTTATTTCCTTTTTCAATGTGAACCTCAATAATGTGTTCTACTTTGGGCATTGAGTCTTTGCTCAGAGGTCTTTGTGGTCCTTTCCATCCCTCTCTGCTGCCCTGATTTTCAAATTGGTCAGTTAACTCTCTGGAGGGATCATGGCCAGACTGGAAGGATTTCATAGTGGTCTCTTCAAACCTTTCTGAGGTTGTCTCCTTACTTGCCGGTTTGTGATGTAACATTCGAGTGGTGGTTGTTATACGAGTCTCCTCTTTAAGTCGCATGCCTTTACACATGATATCATCCTCAGGACTGGGTCTGGATTGGTATGTTTTTACACTATCTTTATTGTAACCAGTTGGTAAACTGAACTCTGTGTCAGTGTGTTGGGCTGGAGAATTTGCAATTTTAACCTCATCCAATACAGGTTCATTGGTGTTTTCTGGAGGTTTGTAACTCCATATTACATGTACAGTTTCAGTCCGTGTTTCAGTGATGACTGGTGAGATTTCCTTAAAGGGAGCTGTTGGCCCCATGCTGTCAGCACTCTGTGGAGCTGAGGGTGTCCTCTCACTCCGAGTCTCAAACCCGCTGTCTGACAGGGGACTATTAGCTTGATCATGAGAGACATCATCTGAGTCTAGAATGGCTTCTATACCAAATAATGCATCTGCTAACTTAGATAGCTCTTTCTCGGATGGTGAAGGGTACATCGTCAACGGGGACATTTTGAGCGTGTTGTCTTGAACTGCCATATCTGGTTTTAAGACACGTTTATTTTTTTCTTCTCTCTCTCTTCTGGTCTCTTCATTTATTTGTGTTGCTGCTACAGTTCTGGATATGGAATGTGTGCCAGTGTCATTAGTTAGATAGTCAACCACTTTTGCCAAGTTAAAATCTCTGTCAGTCATGGCTCTTGTTTTGACCTGAGGTGCTACTGTCTCATATCGAGGGGGGCACCACCATTCATTTTGTTGGCTGCTATCAAGGTTATCCTCTAAATCTTCAGCCTTGCTACCCTTCTTGAATTTTTTACCTTCCTTCAGAATATCATTGGTTAATAACTCACAAACTTTAACTAAGTCTTGTTTGACTTTCTCCAGAATTGTGTATGGCTCCTCATCCTCTACGTTATGTTCCTTATGAGAATCAGACTGGAAGCCTTTGGAGACAGAGAATCTATCAGTTTGCAAAATAGCTGACATTCTTTTTAAATCCTTCTTCATTTCATGCACATCCTTCAGTATCTCCTGGCTGTTTGACAGAGGGGATGAGGAGGATTCAGGGGACATGAATGGGAAAGATTTATCTGGGGACAGGATTCTGGCAGATGTAGACTGCATTTGAGCATTGGCCTCTGAGGGCATAGCTTTTATGGGGGACAAAAGCACTGCTGTTGATTTGGAGATGTCAGGAAGCTTTTTAAAATGCTGTTCTGGCAAAACATTTATAACTGAATAAACAGGCACTGCAACTGTGGAGTTGGGGTGGGGTGTAAGAGACACAGAACCTGAAGACTGGATAGACTGATAGGAGGAGGGTGGAGAGAATGATACTGCCTTGAGTTTTTCATAACCTGCAGTGCAAGAGTTTAGTGTCCTCTCTACTTCATCAAAAGCAGCATTGACACTGGTTGTGGCAGCGATTGTTGTAGCCTGTATCCTCTCTTGTAGGCTGCCAGACAGGAGAAAGATGGGTGATGGGGAGTGATATTTAGTTGGAGAGCTATGAGAGCTGGACGTATCAGTTGTTTTGTTTGCGTCGAGTCCTGATAATGATTTAATGGGGGAAGGAGCTTTTGGAGCATTTAAAGTATTGCTAGATTTATATGAAACATTTGAGCTATGTATGTTCAAAGAAGACTTAAGTGAAGCAGGTGGCATCATGTGGATAAAGGTTTTTTCTAGCAGTGCGCTTCCAGCTGGGGGTGGAGAGGTTCTGGCTGAAAGGGATGGCAGGGCTTTTACAGAGACAGAGTCAGAGACATTTTTTACTGGACATGACAAGAGGGTCAGAGATGCCTGAACTGGGGACTGGGCCTGTTGATCCACTGTCTTTTGTGAGGAGGAGACAGCTCTGTAGGAGTGTATTGGTAATGCAACATCACTGACAGACTTGATAGAAGGTGTAAATGAGCCGCTGATGACTGATCTTATGGGGGAGTTATCCAACAACAGAGACCTCAGTGGTGAGGCGGATGGAGTGTTGGAGGATGAACTAGAGAGAGAGACAAATCCTGACTTGGCTTGGCTACTGGCACTAGCAGCTGGGATGTTTACCCAAGGCTGGTATTGGTGTGTCATAAGAACAGGTTTGTAGGAGTAGCAAGAAGTCTGTGATGTGGTTTTCAGCGTAGTGTTTCCTCTTTCAGTCTTTTCTATCATAAACATATAATAAAGTTAAAATAAAATTAAAAAAAAAAAAAAAAAACAGAAGATAAGTTTAGTTAAGTCAGATCTTCCAGTGCCATTATGGATAATGAAGTATTGTGATTACTGTTTGTAGATGGTTGTGACAAAAAAATAAGTGTTTATGGAAAACAAATACTTCATCAGAAAATGTAAATGGACACAAATAAAGCAAAAAACTTTTTAAAAGGCAGGGCCATTCAAATACCATGTAACATACAAGCAGTCAGGTAATATACTAAAAACAATTTGTGGTCTAGGCTCAGAATAATGAATCCCAGTACATAGGAACACTTTAATAGAAACACCTATACATCTGCTCATTCATACAATTATACTAATCAGCCATTCATGTAGAATAAATCAATCAATGCATAAAATCATGCAAATAAGTGTCGTTCACATCGAACATCGGAATCTGGGAAAATGTGGTCTCAGTGACTTTGACCATGGCATTGTTGTTAGTGGCACATGGGCTGGTTTGAGTATTTCAGAAACTACGGATAACCTGGGACGTTCACATGCAACAGTCTATGGAGTTTGTATAGAATGTTGCAACAAACAAAAAACAATGAGTGAATGGTAGTTCTGTGGACAGAAATGCCTTGTTGATGAGAGGACAGACTGATGAGAAAATAACCAGACTAGATTAAGCTGAGAAGATGGCCTTAGTAACTCAAATAACTAGCATTGGCATAAGCATCTCAGAAGAGACAATGTCAAACTTTGAGCTGGATGGGATACAACAACAGAAAGCCACATTAGGTTCCACTGCTGCCAGCCAAGAACACGAATCTGTGGCTACATTGGGCACAGTTTCACTGAAATTGGTCAGTTGAAGATTGGGGAAAAAAAAAAAAAAAAAAAAAAAACATTGACAGAATATAGATATTCTGTCAAAAGTGCTCTCTTTTTTTGTTGATTTTAGCTTGGCTTGAAATTGCATGTCTTTATTCAACAAAGAACATACAATGCAAAAAAAAAAACAATACAGTTCAGGAAACATGCAAAACACAAATCTTTGAACAGAGAACAGAAGATATGAAATAATAGAAACTCGTGTGTGTGTCCAAAATGAAAAAGTAGGATGACAACACATGCAAAGAACCAAAATATGATGTAGTATACAGTACTCACTGGGCACTTTATTAGGAACACCTGCACACCTACTCATTAATGCGATTATCTAATCAGCCAATTGTGTGTCAGCAGTGCAAAGCAGCATTAACCATTAGAAAGAGGAAAAAATGTGATTGCAATAATTTTGACCACGGAATTATTGTTGGTGCCAGACTCGCTGATTTGAGTATTTATATAAACAGCTGATCTTCTGGAATTTTCATGCACAACAGTCTCTAGAGTTTACTCTGAATGGTGCAATAAAATAAAAAATAAAAAATTAAAAATCCAGTGCGTGTCAGTTCTGTGGACAGAAACATCTTTTTGATGAAAGAGGTCAATGGAGAATGGCCAGAGTGGTATGGGGATATTATTTGTTTCATTTTTGTGACTCTTGCTACATTTATTTGTGGATCATAATCTATTTATTTGGAATTATGAAACAATTCTAACTCTCATAGAATGGGTCAACTGACAGAAAGGCTACAGTAACTCAAATAACCACTGTGTACAATTGTGGTAAGGAGAAAAGCATTGTAGAATACAAAACACACTGAACCTTGAGGCAGATGGGCTAAAACAGCAGAAGATCATGTCAGATTCCAATTCTGTCAGCCAATAACAGAAACCTGAGGCTGCACTGGCCAGAAGCTCACCAAAATTGTACAGTTGCAGGCTGGAAAAATGTAGCTTAGTCTGATAAATCTTGATTTCTGATGAGGCACACAGATGATAGGATGATCAAGTATAATCCATAGAGCCAACCTGCCTTGTGTCAACAGTCCAAGCTGGTGAAAGTGGTGTAATGATGTGGGTAAGGTTTTCTTGGCAGACCTTTGGCCTGTTAAAACCAACCAATCATTGCTTGAATGCCACAGCCAATTTGAGTATTGTTGCTGACCTTGTGCCACAATTTATCCATCTTCTAAGGCTATTTCCAGCATGATAAATGTACCATGTAACAAAGCAAAAGTCATCTTAAACAGGTTTCATGAACATGACAATGTTCTTCAGTGGCCTTCCCAGTCACCGGATCTGAATCCAATAGAACCTTTGGGATGTGGTAGAAGATGAGATTCTGAGCATGAAAGTGCACCTGCAAAATCTGCAGCTGAGATTGTGAGATACAATCATGTCACCATGGACATGGACAAGAATTTCAAAGGAATGTTTCCAACATCTTGTGCAATCCATGCCATGAATAATTGAGTTTTGAAAGCAAAGGGAGGCCCTACACACTAGTAATATAGTAGTTTATTATTGTGTAATTAAGTGCTCAGTGAGTGTATACTGGCACTGTTTATTTGAACATATTTGAACTTTATCAAATCAGTTTAACTCAATGGCAAAACAGTTAACACTTCATCTGTAGTGGAATGCAAAATTATCCATAAAAAATAAGACTCACTGGACGTGGGATCAGACAGACAGCTGAAGCGCTGTCGTAATGCTAATGAAGCAATGATATGACGTCGATCTTTGTCATTCTATAAACAGAACGTAAAAAAAATGCCATCAGTTAAGTAATTCAATTACTTATATTTATTATTTTGTTAAAGTTTCTAATTATCTAATGTTATGCAAGTTGTACAATGGATATAATATGTCTACACACCCCTGTTAAAATGGCAGGTGTTTGTGATATAAAAAAATAAACAATGTTAAATCATGTCAGAACCTTTTTCACCATTTATTGTGAAATAGTAACATTAAAGTTAAAAATGTCCAGAAACCCTCTGGCTTGAGACAATAAATCCCTGTGAATGAAAATCTCCCAGGGAGTGCCATCCAGCAGCGATATTATTTCAAAGGACCATATTTGAGCTAATGAATGTGGTGTTACTAGAAGAAGACGTAGACAGACTTTGCAAACTGCTGGTAGAACTTGTACAGACGTGACCTCGGCCACGTGCACCATGGCATGCAGCCCCAATGGTGCGGGAGGAGTGAGTGCGAACCACAGAGGGAAGCATGTTGTCACCTCTGAGGCAAACACATCCACTTCCACTTGGCTGAACCTCTGCCATATGGACTCACCCACTTGTGGTTGGGGCCTCCAAGCCCTTGGCCTTGACAGGATCTGCCCGCACATTCCAGTTGCCCGGAATGTACATTGTACTCACTGACAAAACTTCCCCACTGCCAGAGAAGAATTAGTTGAGCCGGCCTGTACAGGGGGTGCTAACATAATCCTCCCTGGTAGTTGATATGAGGCTACCGCTGGTGACCTCTCAACTGAGAGGAATTCAGTGCTAGGAGTATGGCCCACACATCTATGCAATTTATATGCCACGCTACATGAGGGACCATGAGGGAGCCGTCTGACTGACATCTTGCGATAAGAGACACCCCTAGAGTGTGACCCAAGGCTATAAACCAGGGACCCTCCAAGTTCTCAGAGCACGTAGGCATCGCCGTGTGACATTGATTACTCTCAGGGATTTCGTCTCCAGATGAAACCCCCGACTTTCAGCCACCACCGAATGGTCTCATGTGCAATGGGTTCAATGTTATAACATTGGCTGCTATTGCCATAAGCCCCAACATTCTCCATAGAGACTCAAGGGGATGCCCAGACCTAACCTTATCTTGCTCAATGCTGATAGGATTGCACTATGCATGTTGGGGATAGACACGCCCTCATCATATTCGAATCCCATATAACCCCTAGAAAAGTCGCTCTCTGACCTGAGCCCCAAGCTCCTTACGTTGGTGAGAACATCATCTCGATGTTCACTCGCCAACTTCCAGGACCACGCTAGAATTGTCCAGTCATGCAGGTGGGTTTATTACACAGATGTCCTGGAAAGATGTCCAAAGAAGCCAGCATGGCATCCATGTACTTTGTGATGGTCTGAGGGGATAAACTTAGACCAAAAGGAAGAACTGATATTGATACGTGTTGCCTCCAAATGCGAACCTCAGGAACATCCTGTGACTGGGCACTGAAATATGCTTTTGTTAGATCCATTGTAACAAACCAATCCTCAAACTGAATTTGTGGAATGATACATTTGAGCGTGAACATCCTGAACCTGTATGCCCGAAGGGTATGGTTCAGATGAAGCAGATCTAAAACTGGCCACATACCTCATCTTTTCTGTGGATCAGGTAATAATGTCTGTAAACTCTCCCTCCCTCAGAGAAGAGGTACATGTTCTATGGCCCCTTTGTCCAAGAGAGATCTACTATCTGGCCTAACATCAAGCTCTGCATTGTGCTGACTACTGTGATGAGCATGCCTCTGAAACAGGGGTCGAGCTATGAACTGGAACCGGTACCCTTTTCTATGGAGTACAGAACCTATGGAGACATATTTGGCAGTAGTTTCCATCCTGCCAGATGGTCTTTAGTGATGGTAACTTTCCACATTTTGAAAGCATCAGATTTTCATTGCCTTGTGACAGCTTTTTCTGACCAGAGATACTGAAAATTTGGGATGACATTGGCTGGGGGGGGCTCTACAGTATAATTGGGGGCTAACTGCCCTAACAACCTCTCGCACATGGATATCTCCCTCCCCGGCTCCTCAGGACTGCTTCTTTTTATCTTTTTGGCACTGAATATCAATTTAAATCAGTACTACTAGCAGGCTGCAATTGTAGCCACCAGGTCCACCTGGCTTTCTGCGGGGGGAGGCAGGCAGGACACCACTCATCTTCAGTGCCTCACAATTCAGCAGGTCTGCTTCAGTAGACCTGCCACATTGCTATTGTAACACTTCCTGAACTCTCTGACCCATACTTTTCTTTTTTTCCAAAGGGACAGAAAAGTAATGGCATTTTCTTTTAAATAGAGAAGAAGGGAAGAGTTTTTAGGAGCATTCACACAAACAGTCTGACATGTCTTTCACTGAAGATAATAAGGCGGCTAATGTGGTTTACAGGCACCATTTTATAGTCCTGGTACATGCGAAATACCATGTCATCTTACCACGGCAGGCCTATAAATTAGTGTGATTTTACAGAGACTTCAGATACCGGTCACGTGCGAGGGCACTTCCCACAACATGAAGCTCACACAACATTTCATTCCCTTTGAAAGGGAGCTTCCAACACCCAGCTTGAATAAGTGTGCAAAGCCTTTTATAATTGGGAATGTTGCAGTGTTCAAAATCACATTTAAACTCATGTTAAATACTGATTAGTAACCTCTCTCTGAATCATAGCTTCCTGTTTAAGTCTTTCTTTGTATTTAGGCATGAGGAAGATGATGGCGTGGTCAGCTTTTCCAAATGGTGGATGAGCCTGTGCCTTAAATGGGGTGTAGCAACGGTCCAGTGTTCTCTTGCTCCTGATGGGGCAGGTGATGTGCTGGTGGAGGTTTGACACTGCGCATTTGAGGCTGGCTCTGTTAAAGTCCCCTGCTACAATGAGCACAGCTTCCTGTTGATTTGTCTGCTAAATCGTGAGAGCATAATGAAGCTCACATAAAGCAGTGTCTGTGTCCGCCTGAAGTGGGATATAAATGGTGCTGACTATGACCGAGGTAAATTCCTGTGGAAGGTAGAAAAGGCAACATTTGATAGTCAAGAGCACAAGGTTGGGTGTACAGAGAGCATGTTAGAGGAACAATGCCCTAGGCGAGGTTCATCCTCAAAGTTGATCCTTTTGTCGCTTTATTTTGCATCTCAACTAACAATCTTGACTACTACTGCCAGAAATATGTCAGCAGCATTAGAATAAAAATTATGCTATGATCATTATTGTTCATAATACCATAAAAAAATAAAAATCATAGTCACACACTCCATAGTCAAACGGACACATCAACAGTGATGACCAATAAGTATGATGTACTTTTTAATTTTTATTAAAAAAGAAATAATATTTTTTTAAAAACCCACCGGTGATGAGTGTCGTGTTGCACTTAATACAGCCTTGCACACACCACCACTTTTTTACATCAGCAGTAGGGGACACCAACAAACCAATTTGACCAAACAAATTTTTCGATTTAACGTCTAACCACAGAAAAAAAAAAAAAAAAAAACCCCACATAAGACATAAAACTTAAGAGCACGAATCTGAACCAAAAAAAACAAGGTGCAAAAGAGTGTGTACACGATAGATAAAACTTAGTGTTTACTCACCCATAACAGAATGTAAAGCTGTCACTCATCCGTGGTGGAAAGTAGATCAAAAAAGTATATAAGGAGGTAAATTCTAAGAAAATATAGACCCTTCATTGTAAATAATTCAAAATAATAATGCAAATAGTGGCATAAGAAACAAACAGAGACAAAAGATAATGGAAAAATTTAGGGCAGCATTAAACTAATCAGGATACCTTTGGAGACGTGTGATTGGAGGTGCAAAAAGGGAAATGCATGATTGCTAAATGTCGGATAAGAGGAACATGCATGAAAAGTATATGTATATGTTTAAATTAGGGGATTTTATTCCAGACTGCATCTGAAACAGCATGGAATTAACTATGCAAATTTTGGGGCAGTTAGAACTTTGGAATTGAAATCATCTATATTGGTTGACAGAGTTAAAGTATGGTTTTCTACAACAAAATGAGTCTGTCTCATTTTTCCCTTCCCTTATAAGCAGTAGGAAATAATGAAACAAATGAGCACAACCCAGATAACATTACATAGACAACGGTAGCAGCCTCCTATCCTGGAGAACACCACATACAAATATAATATTTGTATAGATAAAAGACCATATGAGGCTGCTTCAGTTCAAAAAAGTGTCAATTAAAATGAAATATGCAATTACCCATTATATTATTTGGTATAACTAATACATTTTAAACACTACAATCATTTTGGCTATTTACCACTCACATATGTGAATAAACACTCTAGTGCCACTATGGAAATTAGTTAAATGATTTAAACTTCCTGCTCATCCTCACACTGGCACATGTACACCCTGTCACACAGCATTCCATGAACACTTTTCTCTTGGTGTTCAGTAAAAGAACAAATACAAAACTTTCCTTCAACATCTTGAAAACATGAAGTTACTAGATCATCATTATTTCACTCATTTTAGGGAATATACTTTTTCATGGGCATAAACAATAAGATCAATGAATGTGAATAAAGCTCACTCTGATGCATCACACTCACTCTGAAATACACACAGAGGGCCTATGGAGCACGTTTTTCTCCCCTCTTTATCTAACAAGAAAAACACACTTAAACAATCCAAATTCAATTCAAATTGTGCACAAAATGATTCCAATATTACTTTAATACTGATACAACATCAACACTTAGGCTCTTTGAGAAATAATGATAAGATTTACTTTCAAATGTCTCAACAGAAATAAGCCTTGGAGAGGAACTTGGCTTGAGTGGTCGCCTCTTCAACCTCGTACATGAACTTAGCATGGAAGGTCGTTTCTTTGACCTCAGACAGGAACGTGGCTTGGGAGGTCACGTAGTTAACCTCTAGCAGGAACTTGACTTTATGCTGGAGATCTGTGGAGGAGGTCGCTACACTGACCTCTGACTGGGGCTCTGGAGATGAGGTCGCCACATTGACCTCAGACTGGAGCTCGGCAGGTGAGACCACATAGTGGGTCTTAGGCAGGAGCTTTGGGGAGGAGGCCAGCCAGTTTGCCTGCTTATAACTGGTGGTGAACGCCATGCCAGGTTTAACTATGAGGCAGGCCTTCCCCAATCAGTCTTCCAGGTTGGGGGTGTAGTCAGGACTCCCAAAATCCTTTATTAATAGACCCACAAAATGAGTTACATTGTGCAGACCCCTGGAATCTGTACGGGCCAGCCGCTCCGCCCACTGGTGGGCTTGGACAACGAGCCAGGAGAGTATAAACCCTTGCCACTGCCTCAGGTCAGGCTTGGGGTGCGCCAGGCTCAAAATATGCAATTGGCAGTCAAACAAAAAATATTCAGGGCAGCCAAAAATTCCATCATATGGCTCTGGGAGATCCATGGCAACCCACTGAGAAAACTTGACAGAGTTCTTTAGTACCTTGGCATGATGTCTCCTCCTTACTGCTAAATCCATGGTGAGGTGAAGTATTCTGTCAAGTAATCCTTGTAATGAAAGTTAGGATGCAAGTGCAGTTAAAGACTTTTATTAAAGAGAGGCAGGCAGACAAATCCAAATCATGAGACAATAGTGTGGTCCTTAAAATAGGCAATGGGTCAGGCAATCTACAAAAAGTCAAACTAGGCAAGGCAAAAATCGAGACGAGAAACAAGATCAAGATCAAGGACCATGAAATAAACTGAGGAATAGGGTATAAATAATTGGTTCTGTGATAACACTAATACTTAGCAGAGTGACTGCCTAGAAAGTCCTTTTAAACTGTGGTGTGATTGTGTGCGATATTGGATACAGGTATGCGTGATAAGAATGAACGAGTGTTCTGGGAATTGCAGTCCATGGAGGCCATGTTTGTAGGACGCAGTGCAGGATGGGAAATGTAGTCACTGGTTTGCTGTGAAATGTCATTACCCAAAAAGACTGAATACTGTGATCAAATCTAAAGGTGTAAAAGGTGTACGCAAGTATTAATTTAGGGGTGTGCACACTTATGCAACCAGGTTATTGTACATTGTATATTTTTCCATTTTCCCCACCTAATATTATTCTTATTGTTTCTCACTTTAACAGGATAAAATTTCACAATAAAGGTAGAAATGTTCTGACATGATTTAACTCGGTTTCATTTTTTTTACATTAAAAAAAAAAAAAAAACCCTGCCATTTTACCAGGGGTGTGTATACATTTTATATACACAGTATATATACAGTATTTCAGTGAAATATTAAGAGCAAGTTTATGGAGATAGAATAGTCTCAGAATGAATACATTCATAAAATTAAATTCACAAATGTGTAAGCTAATTCAAATTCACAAAAAACATGAAATATATTCGCAAACAGCAATCCACACATTCATAACCTAATTCATATTCACAAAATACGATTTACAAATGCATAAATAAATTTACATTCATAAAGTACGAAATCTAGAAAAAGGTCATATTTACCTCATTATCAGGTTCTGTCTCCATCTCCTAAATTTCCCATGATGCATTAAAAGAATTAAAGGAATAATGGACCAGTAACAGTTCCGAATTATAGCAGCATGACAAGATGGGAGTAGTGATTGAAAAAGCAGGGGAAAAAGAGGTTCAAGGAGAAGAATAGCAACCACAGAAACAACAGAACCAACAGTGATTTTCTGCGTCAAAAGCACAAGGCAGCAACACAGTACCATGTGCTAGCAATATATGTGTTCAGTACTGTGTCAAGTCTAACACATCAGTGTGTGTACATCTTATGTTTCTTTGTGAAGTATCTTTATGAAGTGGTAGCATATTTAGGGGGCCAAGTGTCCCTCTATGCATTCCTAAGCATGGTGGAAAGCGGTCAGTTGCTCTAGTCTATACATATACATACATACATATACATACATACATATATATATATACATATATACATATATATTGTCGCGACGGGCAGAGATCCGGCGCACACAAGAGGGAAAACGCTCCTTCTCCAACTGCCGCACCGGCACGACGTGGGCAGCTTCCTGCCGAACATTCCGCCAGCCGGAAGGACCGCCGCGGCAGGGCGGGACTGACGCGACTCCGGCCAGCGATTGGCGGATCCAACGGGGAAGTCCCACCACTCAGGCGACGGCGGAGGAGGATAAAAGGGCGCGCTTCCGGCTGGGAAGGGGGAGAGAAGATCGTAGCGTCAAAACGGACTCCGTGCATGTTTGCAGCGATTCGCAATCTCCGATCACGACGGTAACCTCACGCCCCACGCTAATTTCTCTCTCTCTCCCTCTCTCTCTCTCTTTCCCTCTCTCCAGGAGGCACAAGCGCGGACGAGACCACCGGATAGTGAGAGTCGCACACACGGAGGACGCCGGCCCGGGAAAACCCCCGCCCCGCCTCGGGAATCCCGCCTCCGCCACGAGTCGACTCCGCCGGCCGTCACGCCTTCACAAAACCCCGCACTCATCCACTTATAACACATTCACCTGACCCTAGCCACAATAAACCACCGTTTGCAACCATCCTTCTGTCTCCTGTGGGTCTGTACGCCGCCCTTCCCCGGGCTAATTCCTCACAACTGGTGGAGGATGCAGGCATAGTACAGACCCGCCTACTACAAAACAAAAAAAAAAAACAACAACAAAAAAAAAAATTTATAAATAAACCCGCGAGAGAGAGAGGAAAAAAAAAAAAAAAAGGGAACCCCACAAAATGGACCACACCCTGCAACACCTGCTGGAGACCAGCCTCCAGCAGCACGCCGTGACACAGCAGCTCGCCGAAAGCCTTCAGGTCGCCACACAGACACTGATCGCCATGAGGACTGAGACCCCCGCCGCCTCCATGCCTCTCCCCGACGCAACCAGCGAGATCCGCCGCCTACTACCCCCCCTTGGCCCCGAAGAGGACCTCGAGGCGTACTTCGAGACCTTCGAGAGTATCGCCCGCCGGGAGGGGTGGGACTGTGACGACTGGCCCCGTGCCCTTGGTCCCCTGCTCACGGGAGAGGCCCGAACAGCCTACTATGCCCTCGAGCCGGAGGAGGCTACGGACTACCTGGCGATGAAGGAGGGAGTCCTGGCGTGGTGTGGCCGAACCCCTGGCCAGGCAGCTACTGAATTCCATCGTTGGGTTTATCGATCAGGTGCTCGTTGCCAGATGAACGCCCTCATCCGGATCACCAAACGATGGCTCCGACCGGATCGGCATACCGCCTCGGAGGTGGCGGAGAAGGTGGCGGTCGACCGTTTCCTGAGAGCGCTACCCCGGGCAGAGAGACAGGCCGTGGGGGCCCACGCCCCAACTACGCCCCAGGAACTCCTGACTGCCCTGGAGCGAACCTTGGCCACCCTGGAGCTCGACTCCGGGGAGCAGCAGCACCTCGATCGGCCCCTTGGTGCCCCGGGCCCCCGGTCTGACCGCCAGACCCGGCCCCGCATCTGGAGGAACCCCCAGAGGGTGCCCACTTGTGAACACCCCCGAGACGAGCCCATGCATACAGAGCCGGAGAGGGAAGCCGCCCGGCTGCTTACAAATCCATGGCTGGCAGGCTGCGCCCTCCATCATCAGCAACCGCCGGAGGCGCCCTCCGTGACGGTGTGGGTCGAAGGGAGACCGGTAACCGCCCTACTGGACACCGGGAGCACGGTGACCCTTGCCCAACCCTCCATCCTGCCTGAGGGGCGCCGCCCAAGCGGGACGCTTACCGTGACATGCGTCCATGGGGACACCCGGGAGGTCCCCTCAGCTGAGGTCCAGATCCGGAGCGAAGCCGGCACCTGGCCCCTCCAGGTCGGAATCATCCCCGAACTCCCCGTGCCCCTCCTCCTGGGACGAGACTGGCCAGGATTCCGGCTGGTACCGAGAGCCGAGTCCCGGAGACCGCGGCGGCGGGGGAAGGGGATCCCAACCTGGCCGGCCTACCTGGCCCAGGACGACGGAGAGGCCACCTCAGAAGGTAAGACCCCCCAAACTACTAACCCTCTGTCGTCTGTCTTTCCCCAGGTAAACCGGGAGGGAAAGTTCGGCCGGGAGCAGAAGGAAGACGACCGACTGAAGCACTGCTGGGCCCAGGTACGGGTGATAGAGGGGGTCGACCAGAGCCCAGACCTGAGGCTCCCCACATCGTACTTCCTCGTCCGAGGGGGGCTCCTGTACCAACGGGCCTGCCGCCGCGGGGAGCAGGTGGACCTACTGGTGGTGCCCCGAGCCAAGACAGCCGTCTTATTACACCTAGCCCACACCCATCCCCTCGGCGGCCACCTGGGGGCCCGAAATACCCTGGAGAAACTGCGGGACCGCTTCGTGTGGCCCGGGATGGACGCGGAGGTCCGGGCCTTTTGCCAACAGTGCCCGCAGTGCCAACGCACGGCCCCGCGGAGGCCCCCGCCGGCGCCCCTGATACCCCTGCCCATCATCAGCGTCCCGTTTGAGTGAGTGGGCATGGATCTCGTGGGGCCCCTACCCAAGTCTGCCCGGGGCCATGAATACATCCTGGTCCTGGTCGACTACGCCACTCGGTACCCTGAGGCGGTGCCGCTCCGCAAGGCCACCTCGCAAAACATCGCCAGGGAGCTGGTACTCCTCTTCAGTCGAGTGGGGATCCCCAAGGACGTGTTGACCGACCAAGGTACGCCTTTTGTCTCGAAGCTAATGGCGGATTTGTGTCGTATGTTACAGGTGAAGCACCTCCGGACGTCCGTCTACCACCCCCAAACCGACGGACATGTTGAGAGGTTCAATCAGACCCTCAAGCGGATGCTGCGCCGGGTGGTGGACGAGGAGGGGAGGAACTGGGACCTCCTCCTCCCCTATGTACTCTTCGCCGTTCGGGAGTGCCCCCAGGCGTCCACGGGCTTCACGCCCTTCGAGCTCCTGTTCGGGCGGCGGCCGCGGGGATTGTTGGATGTAGCCCGCGAAGCCTGGGAGGAGCAACCATCCCCCTTCCGCTCCGTCGTCGAGTACGTGCAGGACATGCAAGCAAGGATTGACAGGGTGGGCCCAATCGTCCGGGAGCACATGCTGGCGGCGCAGGAGGAGCAGAAGAAGGTATACAACCGCCCCGCACAGCCCCGGGAATTCCAGCCGGGGGACCGGGTCCTCCTGTTAGTGCCCAGCAGCGCCTGCAAGTTCCTCGCCCGGTGGCAAGGTCCATACACTGTCCTCGAGCGCCGGGGCCCAGTCAACTACCGCCTACAGCAGCCCGGTAAGCCGAAGGACGGGAAGCTATACCATGTAAACCTGCTGAAAAAGTGGGTGGAACCAACCCCGGTGGTGTCGGCGTTCGCAGCTCAGGACTCGGACCGGGGCAAGGGTACCTTGGTCGGCTTCGGGGAGGACCTCACCCCCACCCAAAGACAGGAGCTTACCGAGCTGATCGACCAGTTTGCAGATGTGTTTTCGGCTGCCCCGGGAATGACTCAGCTGGTCCAGCATGAAATCAAGACTCCTCCCGGTGTAGTGGTGAGACAAAGGCCATACCGTGTCCCCGAGGCCCGGCGCCAGGCCATCGAGGAGGAAGTCAGTCGCATGCTGTGGGACCACATCATCGAGGAGTCCAGCAGCCCCTGGTCCAGCCCCATCGTCGTCGTGCCGAAGCCGGATGGAAGCATGAGGCTATGCAATGACTTCCGGAGGCTGAACTAGGTGTCGGAGTTTGACAGCTACCCCCTCCCCAGAGTGGACGACCTGATCGAGAGGCTGGGGAGAGCCCGATTCATATCGACCCTGGACCTCACCAAAGGCTATTGGCAAGTGGCACTCGCACCGGAGGCAAGGCCTAAGACAGCCTTTAGCACGGCCACCGGCCACTGGCAGTACCGGGTTCTCCCCTTTGGGCTGCACGGGGCGCCCGCCACGTTCCAGCGGCTAATGGACATCCTCCTGCGACCCCACCGACAGTTTGCCGCGGCCTACCTGGACGACGTGGTCATACACTCCTCCACCTGGGCTGACCACCTGTTCCACCTCAGGGAGATCCTGAAAGCCCTCCGGGAGGCCGGCCTGACGGCGAACCCAAAGAAATGCCACCTAGGGCTGACGGAAGCCCAGTACCTGGGATACCGCATCGGACGGGGGATGCTGAAGCCCCAACAAAAAAAGATCGAGGCTGTGAAGGACTACCCACGTCCGACGTCGAAAAAACAGGTACGTGCCTTCTTGGGATTGGCGGGCTACTACCGCAGGTTCGTGCCTAACTTTTCTGCTGTAGCCTCTCCCCTCTCAGACCTTACAAAGAAGGGCCAGCCAGACCAGGTGAGGTGGACAGCCGATGCAGAAAGGGCCATCCAGGCCCTAAAAGAGGCCCTCACCAGCGCGCCGATACTCCGCAACCCGGACTTTGACCTCCCGTTCACTGTACATACTGATGCTTCCGAGACCGGGCTGGGCGCCGTCCTCTCCCAGACCTTCGACGGGGAAGAACACCCAGTCCTCTACATCAGCCGGAAGCTGTCCCCGGCCGAGAGGAAGTATGCGGCGGTCGAGCGGGAGGCACTCGCAATAAAATGGGCCATCGAGGAGCTGCGATACTATCTGGCGGGCAGGCACTTCATCCTCATAACAGACCACGCCCCCCTGCAGTGGATGGCCAAGGCGAAGGACACCAACGCCCGGGTAACCCGCTGGTTCCTCGCCTTACAAGACTTCTCCTTTCAGGTTAAGCACCGGGCGGGGGCCCAGCATGGTAAGGCGGATGGGCTCTCACGACGAGACGCCCTCTGGGCCCACCACCGAGCGGCAGTAGGCTCGGAGCTGAGGGGGGGGTACTGTTGCGACGGGCAGAGATCCGGCGCACACAAGAGGGAAAACGCTCCTTCTCCAACTGCCGCACCGGCACGACGTGGGCAGCTTCCTGCCGAACATTCCGCCAGCCGGAAGGACCGCCGCGGCAGGGCGGGACTGACGCGACTCCGGCCAGCGATTGGCGGATCCAACGGGGAAGTCCCACCACTCAGGCGATGGCGGAGGAGGATAAAAGGGCGCGCTTCCGGCTGGGAAGGGGGAGAGAAGATCGTAGCGTCAAAACGGACTCCGTGCGTGTTTGCAGCGATTCGCAATCTCCGATCACGACGGTAACCTCACGCCCCAGGCTAATTTCTCTCTCTCTCCCTCTTTCTCTCTCTTTCCCTCTCTCCAGGAGGCACAAGTGCGGACGAGACCGCCGGATAGTGAGAGTCGCACACACGGAGGACGCCAGCCCGAGAAAACCCCCGCCCCGCCTCGGGAATCCCGCCTCCGCCACGAGTCGACTCCGCCGGCCGTCACGCCTTCACAAAACCCCGCACTCATCCACTTATAACACATTCACCTCACCCTAGCCACAATAAACCACCGTTTGCAACCATCCTTCTGTCTCCTGTGGGTCTGTACGCCGCCCTTCCCTGGGCTAATTCCTCACAATATATATATATATATATATATATATATATATATATATATACACACACACACACACACACATATATATACATATGCATATATACGCATATATGTATATATATGCATATATATATATATATATGCATATACACGCATATATACATATGCATATACACGCATATATATATATATATATATATATATATATATATATATATATATATATATATATATATATATATATATATATATATACAGTGAGGGAAAAAAGTATTTGATCCCCTGCTGATTTTGTATGTTTGCCCACTGACAAAGAAATGATCATTCTATAATTTTAATGGTAGTTGTATTTGAACAGTGAGAGACAGAATAACAACAAAAATATCCAGAAAAACGCATGTCAAAAATGTTATAAATTGATTTGCATTTTAATGAGGGAAATAAGTATTTGACCCCTCTGCAAAACATGACTTAGTACTTTAAGTTTAAAAACCCTTGTTGGCAATCACAGAGGTCAGACGATTCTTGTAGTTGGTGTTGGCTCGAATTTAGCCTATTACCCAAAAACATTTAAAATTCAACTTAGAAGCCAATACTCACATCTACCTCTGAGACCAGTTGGAGATAGAAAAAATACACCAGCCGTGAGTGAGAAGAAGCAAGGGTCCAGCTTTATTGTTCCATTCCACCACACGAGATCCACACCGATGAGAATTCTCAGAAGTGATCCCCCCTACCCTGAGCTTAAGCTCCAGTATTTATACTGTATTTACACACTAGATAACCCATAGGTTTCCAGAAAAGGCCTATTTCACTTACCCATAGAATTGAAACCCGGGGTTTTACTTTACACATAAAATCAGAACTCAGGCATTTCCAACAACCCAGGAAACAAAAACCCAGTGTTTCTATTTACCTAGGTTTTCAAAAACCAGGGTTCTCTTTTACCTAGGTCTTCAAAAACCAGGGTTCTCCCTTACCTAGGTCTTCAGAAACCATGATTCCCATTTCCCTAGGTAATAAAAATGACGTAAGCAAGACGACTAAACAACCGGGAGGGACCTTGGTCTTATCGTTATCTCGAGGGGGGGGGCAGCCACCCTTATAACTGGCTTTCTTCATGGTTCTCTAAAAATTAAGGCTTTCCTTGCGAGACGAGAATCTTCACCATCTGAATCATGAGTAAGTTATATTTTCCTTTTTTTCCCGTACTTCTCATTTATAATTTATTTTCATATTTGCACTATATTTCTTATTTTATATATATTTATACTACTTGAAAAGCGGTTTACTGTACTTCCAACTTCTTAATATCATTACAGTTCTACTGTCCTGCATATCCTACTATTCTGTTTTTTATAGAGTTTCTCTATTACTATAAGATATTATTAAAGTTATTCATGTGTGTGTATGAGGAAGAGAGAGTGTGTGTGTATGTATGTTGTGCCTACTTGCCCGCCCTTGACTGTACAGCGTGTGTGTGTGTGTGTGTGTGTTTTTAGCACTCCTCAGCTCGTACACTTCTTTTTGACTTTTTCGACTATTACTGATCTTAAATTGCTCGTAATTCCAATCTGTCAATGTCCGCCTAATCCCGCTTCTACGTGTCAAGGTGCCCGTTTTTCCTTCTTCTCCCTTATGTTTATTTTATGACATTTTTTATCCACAACATTTCCCCCTCTGAGGCTGTGAAGCCTCATACACTACCTTAATTAAGCGGGTATCTGTGGAGGAACTGGTTCTGCCGCACCCCATGGCCGTCCCCCGCTAGCTGTCGGAGGATTACTCTAACAAGGCCATAATCCCTGCACCCGTCGTCCCCGTAATCCAATGGGTCCCTTACATTAACCACTTCTACGCAACACTGATCCGAAAAGGAGCTGAGGAGGTTTTGTAGACCTGGTGGGAGACGTGCTAGTGTTGTGCACCCTGGGGTCTCATAGTAGATTGGCAGCTGGAGAATGGGCCTTAGGACCCCCCTACATCCACTTTGCGCCGGACATGTGTAGATGTACCTAGCCATAACTCTTAACCCTTAACTTACTTCTCCTTTTAACTATGCATATATATATCTCATTTCGAATTTAACTACCTTGATTATACGTTTGTTTGCCTACATCGATTATAAGATTAACTGAGTTCCCCTAATCATTTATTACTACTACTACTGCCATACGTATGAGTACACTACAGTAACTAACTACTTGATCTACACGTCCCTATCTTTCTCAACTAGGCCTGTCAGCCCACAGTTTTGTATTTGTCGGGACCTGCAGATTCTTGCTTCCCCTCAAAAACCAAACCCCAGTCTTTCGCAGTCAGGGGTGGGCGAAAAAACCTCTTACGAGGAAAAATTCCCACCCTGCCAGCACCATGTGCTCAGCAGCACCATTATACTTTTCTGTGCCTGATTGCGTCACACTTTTTTGCCCATCACATTACATGTCATACATACATACACATTTTATAACACTCGGCATAACAGTCTCTATCGGCAGTATCCCTCTGTATTCCAGTTGTCTTCGGCTCAAGCACTTTACGTACTGTAGAGAACCACCCTTTGGGGAGAGGTTAGGCTAGCACTTACACCCAGGGTATGGATCATCACATCTTCTTCTCACCCCTCAGGGTTCAGTAGATCTGCAACACAAATGAACATATAGAAAACACCAATAGGTCCCGTTTGTCTCGGATAGGCCCATTACCTTGCCACTACCTTGTACAAACGGGTCCTTGCGCCCCCTTTCCCATCAGTCCTGGCTCATGTCCTGTCTCATGTTCTCGTAGACGCTGGTGTTGCTGCTGTCACTGCTCATTGACCCCTGTCTGTCGCTGCTGTCGCTGCTCATTGTCTCCCGTCGCATGGTCTCAATCACCACCCCCCGTTGAGGCGGTAACGCATCACCCTTAACAACATACTGGCCAGAAAAGGAGGCTGAGGACATCACCATACGCCGTGCGCAGGGGATCACACAGCAGGCCACCAGAGCCATAAGGAGAAGGAGGACGAACAGGGACGCTCCCAAGCGGGTCAGGGTAGCAGTCCAATCTCCAGAAAGAGACCAGGAGAGCCACGGCGGGAGGCGGAGACTAGACCCAAAGCCGCAGTTAGCCGCTTGCTCCGTCTGGAGGGCTTGTAGTTGGCCCAGGACCTTGGAGAGGGCTCCCTCAGAACCAGTGTGCAAAGGGATTGCAGCACAGCACTCGGGACCAATCATTGTACAGACACCTTCCTCCGGGGCCCGCATCTGGTCCAGGACAAAACGGTTCTGAGCAGCCATGAGGGAAGTGGCATGGAGCTGATCACGGACCAGTCCGAGAGCACTCAGTGAGTAGTTAATGAAGCGTTGCTCGTTGTACCACATGTAATTAATCCATGCCACGTTGCGGTTGATCTGCACGGCCGGGAGCAAAATAGACGCTACACCACTGCCAACGGCCTCCATGGCTCTGTAGCGAGCAGGAACGCCAACGGGGGTACCCCCAAAGTCAAGATGGACGGTCTCATCAGCAGCCCAGTCAGAATAGTTCGCTGCATCAGCGTCACGGACATACTGAGTCCGTTGGGCCACGTCGCGGCGTGAACGGGACCGGCCGGATGACGGTCGGTCAGCCACCAACAAAACACGGGTCTTACCATCCAACCTAACCGGGGCGCAGCATCCCTGCCACTCCGCAGGCAAGGTCTGGCGTACACGTTGGCCCCCGCAAAACCAGAACACATCCGCAAGGGGAACAGTACCACCACTAAGATCAGGTAGGGGAATTACCACGTTGGGGGTGCATGGGGGTGAATCACAAACAGAGGGGGTTTCAATTTGCAAATCATTAGCGAACAGGGAGACATTACATCGGGCAGACATATTTCCCACAGGAAATACGCCAACAGAGGAGCAGAGGCAGATGGGAAAGAACGAGGGCAGAGATGGTTGGACGCGGACAAAAGTCGACACTTGAGTGGTTACAGGGTGAAACAGGCATGAGGAGCTTGCATTGTGCATCCACGATGGGCCAAAATCAGCCGAAAGGGCCCCAAGGAGGCACACAGTAGGACACAAAAAATCAACAGAATAGGGGTTGGTGAGACATTCTTTGAGGTTCCCCATAGGCAGCATAAAATGGGGGGTGAGGCTACGATCATGACATACGAGACACGAGCGATCCGTCACAGATCGAGCAGTGTGGACCATCCATGCCATGTACATGTTACTCTGCTCCTCCGTGAGCGAAGTGTTAGCGGTAGAGATTGAATAATATTGTAATTTCATTAATTTATGTGCGAGCGGAGTTGACATCGGGGCAATGAGGAGGGGGTGGAGAGCCCGGGATGCGAAGGGTGACCCTGTACTATCATTGTAAGAACATGCCGTAGCCGAGCAAAGGAACGGTAGCCACAGGGGGCCAATCGTGGGCAGCTCGAAGGAGCACCTACTCGTCCGTGCCCTACCAGTAATTCTAAGATGTCCTACGCGAATCTCCACAGACCGAGCTGGGGAGAAAGTGAATGAGGCCAAATAGGGACTTCTCCCAATCAGGGACTCTTCATGGGCGAGTCTAAGGAGAGCTAACGCGCACATCGAGCTACGGGAACCTATAGTGGAGCCAGGGGCCGTCCAGGATCGAACACGCCTAATACGAGGATAGAGGGCTGTGCGGGAAGTAGCAGTCGCTAGTGGGTGTAATGTATGATAGGAATCCAGGGCATTTCTTTTAAACATTGGGTCGTAGAAAAGGAAAAAGAGTACTATTAGCCCTGCTGTAAAAATCAGTTTACCCACATACGTGCTACTATTCTGTGGAGCTTGTTCCACCGGTCCCCTCCGGAACCGGGAGTAGGGGAGTGCGCAAGGATTCATGCGGAGACTGACGTTCAGGAGTAAGCTCGGGTAAGTTCAACTGTGCTGCTAGAGACTGTAGCGTATCTGAGTTGATTAGGCTCAGAGGCAAAGCGGTGTCGTCAAGGTCCTGACAGAGAGTGGCGAATGTAGACAGAAAATCCTCCGTTGCTGGGGTTACAACTTCCTGTGGGCAGATAACTACACCCGTCACTTCTATTTGGGGCGTGAGAACGGTGAGGCTACTGGCATCAGACTGAGACAGTCTATCGAGTTTTTCCACAGCTCGCCGCTTGTTCTGGGCTCGAGTGCTGTAGGCAGGGCTCAGGGATGCACCCGAATCACTGTCACTATCAGTGAACACCACTGCCCCAGTGGGCTTCCTTGTACTGTCTAGTCTTGAGGTCGATGGTTGTTCGTCGGTAGTGTCTTGCAGTAGCGGTCCCTTACCTGGTTCGGCGCTGCTGCAGTGGTTCAAGTGATACCAGTAATTCCTCCCCTCTACTTTCACAGCCGTGGGGGTTGCAGCGACCACGGTGAATGGTCCTTCCCGACGTCCCGCAAGGGGGCTCTTTCTCTTGAAAACACGAATGTATACGTGGTCCCCCGGTGCCACTAGGCGTACGTCCTCCCGTACCTCGCTCTCTCCATGGACTGCCTCACGAACCTGTGAATACAAATGTCTATGGATTTTGGTGAGGGTTCGCACATAATCCTGCATTTCGTCCTCCAATTGTGCCAAAGATGGCCCTGTGTATGGACCTCGGGTGAATGCCATAGGCATTGGGCGCCCAGTAAGCATTTCATGAGGAGTCAAGTGCGTCATACGATTGGTCTGAGAACGCATCTTCATCAAGGCCAGTGGTAAGGCCTGTACCCAGTTCAGGCGAGAGCTCTCGCATATTTTTGCCAGTTTATTAACTAGGGTACCATTCACTCGTTCTACCATGCCCTGGGATTGAGGATGATACACACATCCTAGCTTATGATCTATCCCCAAGGCAGATGCCACATTGTCAATGATGTTATTCACAAAGTGGGTACCGTTGTCCGAACTCAGAAAATCTGGAATACCGAACCGGGGAATGACTTCGCGACATAAAAATTTAGCCGCGGTCCTTGCATCTTCCTTGGAAGTTGCAGTTGCTTCCACCCACCTGCTGAAGCGGTCTACTACTACTAGAATGTAGCGCTTCCCTTCTTTCCGGTTGTCTGCTCCCATGTCTACATAATCCATCATTATATGCCGGAATGGCCCTGTCGGCGGGGGAATATGTCCTAAAGGAGCAGTGAAGTTCTTTCGCACATTGTTCTTGATACACACTTCACATCTATTCAAAGCATAGTCCACCATACTGGCCAGAAATGGGGACCACCATTCCTGACGGATTTTTCGGATAGTTTCGGTTCTATGGGCATGATCCAAGCCATGGGCTTCTTTGATCAAGAGCGGGAGGTAACTGGCTGGGGCTATACACAATCCTTCTATGCTGCGCCACAATCCAGTACCCGCCTCTTTTCTCGCCCCCCGTTTTATCCACGCCGATACTTCAGCCACACCTGCGGTGTTCTGCAGCTCCACCAAGTGGGCCACATTGTCTACCTGCGGATGCTGCATCGGACTTTCCCCAGGCTGAGTTAGGGCCATCATCTGCCCCGGCCCTACGGCAGCTTTCTTAGCTGCCTCATCCGCCAGTGAGTTTCCTTTAGTGATAAAGGAGTCATCGGTCCTATGTGCCCTGTATTTCACTACAGCTAATTTTGCGGGCAATGTCATAGCATATAGTAAATCTGAAATCGCCTCCCCGTGGGTCACGGCGGTCCCATCTGCCCGCTGGAATCCCCTTTGAGCCCAGATTGGTCCAAACACATGGCAGACTCCATGAGCATAGGCTGAGTCCGTATATATATTGCAACTCTCATTACGGCCCAAATTACATGCAGCTGTCAACGCCCGTAGTTCAGCTAGCTGGGCCGAGCAGGGTTGGGGGAGCGGAACACTCATCACTACCTCAAACGTCGCCGGGTTTCGTCGTGCTTCTACTACTGCCAACCCAGCCTTATTGCCCGTATTAGTACGATAACAGGAACCGTCCACAAAATACGTATGCTTAGCATTATCAATAGGGCAGTTCTCCAAATCTGAACGCGCTTTCAAAAATATCTCTGATACTGCTACGCACTCATGGGGTACACCATCTATCGGGGTTACCAGTTTATCGGCCGGATTCACCGTGGTGCACCGTTCTATGGTGAGCTCCGGGGCTGACAGAATGGAGTCATATCCTGTTCGACGGGAGTTCGTTATCACAAAGGTCTGACTCGTTAGGAGCGCATGCAGTGCATGGGTCGTATATAATGTAACTGGGTGCCCCATGGTGATTGAGGACGCTTTCTGATATGCAAATGCGGCCGCTGCCAAAGACCGATAACAGGGGGGCATCCCTTTTTCCACGTTATCAAGAGCCGTGCTGTAATAGGAGATGGCCTGTTTTCCCATCCCTTGTTGCTGCTGAGTTAGGACGGCCGATGCGTACCCCTTTCTTTCGGATACATAGAGGTGAAAAGGTTTGCTATAATCTGGGTTAGCCAATGCAGGAGCGGTCATTAAGGCCATTTTAATATCTGCGAGTGCAGCTAGAGCTTCAGGAGTCCAGACGAGGGGGGCATTTGGCTGTGATTGGTCTGCTGCCTTAATCATATCCCGTAATGGTTGGACCCTTAGCGCGAACTCACATATCCATGGACGACTGAACCCCGCCATTCCTAGAAATGCCAACATCTGTCGCACGGTGGTTGGCTGTGGGGCCTTGCGTATGGCCTCTACATGCTTTGGTGCTATAGTACGGCTTTCTCCCTCTAACACACGACCTAGGTATTCCACCTTTTGTCTACAAAATTGCAACTTTTCTTTACTTACTTTGTGGCCATTTTCGGCCAACATTCTTAGAACCTTTAGAGAGTCGTGCTGGCATTGCTCTTTAGACGCACTACAAATCAAAAGGTCGTCGACATATTGCAAGATGGTGCTACGGCACTCCAGGGCTGAGAGGTCTTGAGCCAGTACCTGATTAAATATGGATGGGCTTTCACAGTATCCCTGCGGAAGTCTAGTGTATGTGTACTGCTGCCCTTCGTATGTGAAAGCAAACAAATGCTGTGAGTCTGGGTGCAGTGGCACGCTAAAAAATGCTGAGCATAAATCTATGACAGTATACCATTTGGTCCCTTCTGGAATGTTCGACAATAGGGTGTGTGGGTCTGGCACTACTGGTGTTTCCGGTATCACAATTTGGTTAATAGCACGCAAATCATGTACTAGCCTCCACTTCTCTGAGTCAGGTTTTCTAACTGGAAAAATGGGGGTATTGCACTGACTTCGCGTGGAGATTAGAACTCCGGCCTCTACCAATCCGTGTATTGTGGGCCGTATGCCTTCTCTAGCTTGCACTGACAACGGATACTGTTTCTGGTAGGGCAACCTTGCATTCTCTTTTACCTTAATCTGAGCTAGGTCGGCGGATTTAACCAACCCTACGTCGGTCGGATGTTTTGTCCATAGCTGTTCTGGAATAGTTTTCAGTATTTCCTCATTGTCCTGATCTTTTGCTGCCTTAACTGCCATTTGTAAACCACTCCGGTCCGTGTTCGTGCATATGCAGACACTAGTGGCCACGGCGGTATCAACTGCTGTTACTGAGATTCGCACAAACTTTCCATCAGGCGACTTGTGCAAGGATGGATTGGTAGTTGGCTTCCACTCTTGTACTTCTTTTGCCTGCCCTATCATTGGCTCTACCTCTTCCCGTTCCAGGCCTTTGGTGACCATGAGTGTGACATGGGGCGCTGTCCCTTCCAGCTGATACCAGTTAGCGATTCTATCTGGGAGTTTTATAATAGCCGCCACTCCCTGTGGGCCGCTTATTATTTCCATGGTTTTAATGTCCATTACTTGTCCCTGTTCCATGTCCTCCCAAAGCTGAGCATATTCCTGGTCTCGTCCACCGTCATCATTTTTAATAGTGCAATATAAAGGGGCCTCCACTTCGGTGCAATCGGGCCGCATGTACTGTAACCATGGTTTCCATTCTGCGTATCTGTGCCAGAGTTCCGAGTTAGCTGGATCGGACATCTCTAGCCAGTATACCATCCTCACATTACGGACGGTGCTAGGTGGCTCGTGCAACAGTAAGAATTGTGTGGATATTGATTTGGGGAACGTCACCCAAATCCCAGTCGCTTCGCACTGTATCTGAGCTCCCAACTTACACAGGGCATCACGTCCCAGTAAGTTAACAGGCGCTCCTGGCGAATATAACAGTGGTGCTTGTATTGTCACACCATCCAGAGATAGTTCTTGAGGCTCGGTGAATCGTAAGGTCTGTATTTTTCCTGAGAAGCCCATAGTTTGAATAGCCTTACAGGTGAGGGGGAGCTGTGAACCTTCTTTCCCTATACTTGAATATGTAGCTCCAGTGTCGATCATAAAAGGTGCTTGCAAGGTGTTTCCGATCGTCACTGTAACAGTTGGCTCTTGTTCTGGATGCAGTGTGGTGACAGACTGCATGAGCTCCCCCCCGGGCTTCTCTCGGCCTCCTCAACTCTGGCTGGGTCCCGGCTCCCCATAGGGGCCATACATGGGGCCACCTTGGGGTACTGGGGGTAGCGGTTGGCACCGAGGTGGCATTTCATAGCTCTCCGGTGCTCTCGGTCCAAGCACCTGACCTCTTCTTTCAGCCCTATCCACGCGGTCTCCCCAAGTTGGTCGTGGGACACGTGGACAATTTCTCCTGAAGTGGCTAGGATCACCGCATCCCCAACACCCTTCAGTTGCCATATTTGGCCTTGGCAAAACTCGACCCCGTCCGTATCCTCGTCCCCTCCCCCAGGCAGGTGGCATTCCCGGGTGCATGGGGGCCCTCATATGATATATGTAATCCATCTGGTCGGGGTGCAGCATAGTAGTTATGTGTGGGACTTGCTGTTGTGGGTGGGCCTGGTATCCATTGGCCAACAGCATAGGGTCAGCCTGTGCTGGGGCTGACGCTTGTGTATAGGGCACCATCACTGCCGCTTGTTTAATGTGTTCCCTCCTCCGTTCCTTCTCTTCCTGTTTAGTCCTGGTCAGTTCGCCGAGCTGTGCTTTATAGAGTTGGCTCATTAGGGTTTCAGTGGCATCTTTAGCTTCTTTTTTCAGCTTCCTGTGTTGCTCCACGTGATGGGTCACATGTGCCAGAAATGAAGCCCATTCCATTGCGTTGAGCCCCACCACTTCCTCTAACTTCTTCTGTACCTCCCCAGGGAGAGCCTTCTTCAATAGCAGTTTGAACAGTCCCACACTTGCCACTGAATCGTCCCATTTGGCACCCGTTTCATCCCTCCATTTATCTTGAAACTTTTGTATGAAGGTTATCACGTTTTCTTCGTCTTTCAGTTTTATATTTTCAAGCTTCCCAGGGTCCATCTTAGCCGGATACATACTCCTCACAGCATCCCATATTTCTTGCCGGTATAGGCCAAACGGGATGGCATCAGCCTTGGGGTCGTCTATCAAATCCCTGTGTTCTGCCCCATCGAAAATTTCTTCAGCCCGTCCCTTGCCCACTGTTTGGCAGAGAATGGCTTTGATATCGCCTATCGCCAGGTGCTGTCCTGATGTTTTTTCCTCAAACTGTGTAATCCATTTCTGCCCCCCTTCACACATGTTGGGTAATCGTTGGATCAGGCCCGTTAGGTCCATGAAACTCCAGGGTGCATAATGTAGGGCTTTTCCTTTAACCATGAGGGGCATCTGAGTAAGGCTGGGCTCCGACTAGGAGCGGGCATGCGCCAAGCACGCTGTGACACCAGGTTTGAATCTCACTGGGGGCCTCAGGCTTTCCCTGTTCCGTAGTGTTCTAGCTCCTCTAAGCTTCAAATCGTCCAAGTCCTCCTCCTCATTGACGTCTTGTTCAACTTTTCCTTCGTTGTCTGTTTCAGTCCCCTCGCTCTCAGTCCCCACTTGGTCGTCCAGTTCCATGTCTGAACTTACTTGCTTCTTCTTCTGCTGGTGATATATTAGGACTTTTGAGGCCTTACTCAGGCTTTTCACATGTTTTCCTGCTGACTGGTTCAGTGCTCTTCCCGACTTTTGTGATTTTGACTCTCCCAAACGCGGCTTGTGCGCATACTTATTTTTCACAGCAGTCGCCATTTGGAACGCTTGACCTGCGAGATTTTTCAATTCATCCATTTTACCCACGCCGTATGATATCCCGTCCTCTAGCCGTCGAATCCTGCCCTCCAATTCCTTATCCTCCTCGACAGCATATGGGGAGAGCACCACATCCCCCTCTATACGGACCATCCGCCCCACATTGTCTCTCAGCTCACTTTTTCCTCCTCCTTTGGTATGTGGAGCCCCTCGTGCTCCGTTTCCACCCTCGTGCCCTCTCTCGCTCCGACAACTTTCTTGATTGCCCCTGGTCCCATGCCCCTCCTGCTCCTGTATTTCCTCCAGTTCCTTGTCTTTGTGCTTGTGCACCATCGGCCGTGACCCTGGCCTCGGGGTGCTAGTGCTGGGGGGAATCTCCCTGTGCTCCGGCCACCCCGGAGTGCGGGTCCAGTTTTTCATATACTCCTGTAGTTCCCTGTCCCTCTCCTTGTTGCCTACCTGTGGGAGGTCCAGCCGTGGGCTTTCGTTCTCGACCGGGGTTCTATCCTCGTATCCGGCAGCTCCTTCCATTTTGATACGTTCTTCATCCTCCCGCATGCGATGCCTCATTCTTTGGTATCCGGTGAATGTTCCCTTTATGTCCACCTCAGTTTCCTTCCATTCATCTTCTCTGTCTTCCAGGTCTTGCATCATGTAGAGCCCGGCGGGTGGGGCACTTCCGACAGGTCTCACTGGAGGGCGGTACTGAGGATTATATGAGGGCGGGGCCTCGGCCAATTCCTCCTGAATGGCTTCTTTTATCTTTTTTCCTAGGCTTGCTTCCCTTTCTTCTTTCTTCCGTATCACCGCCTCTTTTCGTTCTCTCTGCCGCCTATCCTTCTCCTTCTCTTCTTTCCCTGCCTCCACAAACCAGTCCACTATCTTCTCTGTCTTCACACATTTCTCCCTCACTCTCAAGCCTTTTTTCTGCTCATTCCATACAGCTAATCTCTCTTTCATTATCTGGCATAGCTGTTCATCAAAAGTACCTTCCTCGGGCCATTTCCACTCACCACTAGTCTTCTCACTCCATTTTTTACAATAATGTCTAATGTCCTTCTCATCTGTACAGTGTTTGCTTATCACCCTCTCTATCGGGCTCATCTTTTTCTTACATTCAGCCATAACTCTGGTCGTGTCTCACACCTCTCAGCTCTTAAAGTCGGCCGCACACACCCCCCAAATCCACTAAGTTATGCCTCACAGCCAAATGTTTTCCTCCTACCTTGTCCGTTGTTCCCGCCTGCTTAGCCTATCTCGTACCGATTTACGCCCGCTTTTCCCTTCCGTCGGTACTTGGCCCAGCCAGCCTCCCTAGGGACTCACATACACTCAAAGTACATACACTCAATTTACTTATGATGATTAATTAATTAAGTTAAATGATTCAATTACTCTTATAAGCTTTAAGTTTAACTTTAGGTAATTCACACAGCCTCACACAACAGACAATTCTTACATGTTTACAATATTCTTAGACATAATATTTACCTATTCAACATTACCCAATTTTGGGTAATTAAACAAAAATTAAATTGTATTATTATTTGTCATTTAACTGAACAACACCTTCATAATTTATGGAATATAAATGAAAAGGTCCCAATGGACTGACTCCCTGATTTCTCAACAATTTTGTTATATATTACTGGTCTGGAAGTTCTTATTCACCCAATGGGCAGTCTGACAGATGCCTAAAATATTAAAAAAACAAAAAAAATAAATGTTTTTTTTTTTTGTTTGTTTGTTTACAATTCTTGCATGCTCCTCCAGTTTTTAAAACAGCAGTTATTGATACCAATAAAGTTATAATACACACAGTCACACTCGACTCACAGAAAGTCCATATCAGATTCAAAACATTAAAACAAATTTAAAAACAAAAATCTCACACTGTTCTATATTAGTCAGCTCAATCTGAAGTGCGCACACACACACATTTTTCTTCTTTTCCTTTTTTCCTTTCCACACAGAAGACAGGCCTGCTTGTGCAGATAAGAACAGATAGGAACACACACATACACCCCTTTCTATCAACAACGTCGGCACACTCATATACACATTGTGTCACACACTCTCTTACACATATTTAGTGATTACATACACCCCATTGTGGTCTCAGAATATAAAACGCCTTCACACCAGCTCGCATGTATGAAGCTTACAGTCACATAAATTAAATACAACTCTTTCAAAAAAAAAAAAAAAATATTATTATTATTCTCCCTTTTTTCCCCCCTTTTTTCTTTTTCCCTAAATTTTATCAAGCGTCAAATGTATGGAGCTCTCTTGTTCCGAGCACTAATAAATACTTCTTCCCTGTCTCCAAAACTTACACGCTCTCACACCACACTCATACATATTATAAGCACATATATTTTAAGCACACACATTTGTTAGTACATATTCCATTCATACACCGGACATGCTGTATTGCACGACCCGGACCTGGGCCCAGGATTTATTCCCCTCTCTATCCAGCCCTGGAATCTAATCTATCTATCTTTTATCTAATCCTTTTCCAGCGGTATTAGGGGTCCCCACCAATGCAGCTGCCACTAGACTGCTAGTCTAGTCTAGTAGCCGGTATCTGGGGTCTGAGGCCTCATTTTTCCACCTGCTTTCTATCCCAGCCCTGGAGAATTTCTCTATTTCTCTTTTTTCTACCTTTTTTCTACCTCCTCCAGCGGTATTGCAGGACTTTCACTCACACAACACATATACCATTTCTTTATTATAATTAAAAAAGTACATTCTATAATCTATACTTCTCTTATCTCTTCTCACTCACTCCAGGTTCTTTTGGAGACCCACTTAGTCTTTCTTCCCACCCCGGGGCTTCTCAATCGTAACAACAGACCACTAAAACAGAGCTTTGAAATAACAGGCGTCTGCAATGCCTTTTCCTATACGGCCTGTCTGTTGCTTAGAGAGCGAAGTCCCACGGGAGAGATTCCAGACATATAGATCTTAGCCCAGTCCCATCTGGGGTGCCAAATGTTGGCTCGAATTTAGCCTATTACCCAAAAACATTTAAAATTCAACTTAGAAGCCAATACTCACATCTACCTCTGAGACCAGTTGGAGATAGAAAAAATACACCAGCCGTGAGTGAGAAGAAGCAAGGGTCCAGCTTTATTGTTCCATTCCACCACACGAGATCCACACCGATGAGAATTCTCAGAAGTGATCCCCCCTACCCTGAGCTTAAGCTCCAGTATTTATACTGTATTTACACACTAGATAACCCATAGGTTTCCAGAAAAGGCCTATTTCACTTACCCATAGAATTGAAACCCGGGGTTTTACTTTACACATAAAATCAGAACTCAGGCATTTCCAACAACCCAGGAAACAAAAACCCAGTGTTTCTATTTACCTAGGTTTTCAAAAACCAGGGTTCTCTTTTACCTAGGTCTTCAAAAACCAGGGTTCTCCCTTACCTAGGTCTTCAGAAACCATGATTCCCATTTCCCTAGGTAATAAAAATGACGTAAGCAAGACGACTAAACAACCGGGAGGGACCTTGGTCTTATCGTTATCTCGAGGGGGGGGGCAGCCACCCCTATAACTGGCTTTCTTCATGGTTCTCTAAAAATTAAGGCTTTCCTTGCGAGACGAGAATCTTCACCATCTGAATCATGAGTAAGTTATATTTTCCTTTTTTTCCCGTACTTCTCATTTATAATTTATTTTCATATTTGCACTATATTTCTTATTTTATATATATTTATACTACTTGAAAAGCGGTTTACTGTACTTCCAACTTCTTAATATCATTACAGTTCTACTGTCCTGCATATCCTACTATTCTGTTTTTTATAGAGTTTCTCTATTACTATAAGATATTATTAAAGTTATTCATGTGTGTGTATGAGGAAGAGAGAGTGTGTGTGTATGTATGTTGTGCCTACTTGCCCGCCCTTGACTGTACAGCGTGTGTGTGTGTGTGTGTGTGTGTTTTTAGCACTCCTCAGCTCGTACACTTCTTTTTGACTTTTTCGACTATTACTGATCTTAAATTGCTCGTAATTCCAATCTGTCAACGTCCGCCTAATCCCGCTTCTACGTGTCAAGGTGCCCGTTTTTCCTTCTTCTCCCTTATGTTTATTTTATGACATTTTTTATCCACAACATTGGCCACCAGGTTTGCACACATCTCAGGAGGGATTTTGTCCCACTCCTCTTTGCAGATCTTCTCCAAATCATTAAGGTTTCGAGGCTGACATTTGGCAACTCGAACCTTCAGCTCTCTCCACAGATTTTCTATGGGATTTAGGTCTGGAGACTGCCTAGGTCACTCCAGGACCTTAATGTGCTTCTTCTTGAGCCACTCCTTTGTTGCCTTGGCCGTGTGTTTTGGGTCATTGTCATGCTGGAATACCCATCCACGACCCATTTTCAATGCCCTGTCTGAGGGAAGGAGGTTTTCACCCAAGATTTGACAGTACATGGCCCCGTCCATCGTCCCTTTGATGCGGTGAAGTTGTCCTGTCCCCTTAGCAGAAAAAACCCCCCAAAGCATAATGTTTCCACCTCCATGTTTGACGGTGGGGATGGTGTTCCAGGGGTCATAGGCAGCATTCCTCCTCCTACAAACACGGCGAGTTGAGTTGATGCCAAAGAGCTCCATTTTGGTCTCATCTGACCTCAACACTTTCACCCAGTTGTCCTCTGAATCATTCAGATGTTCATTGGCAAACTTCAGACGGGCATGTATATGTGCTTTCTTGAGCAGCGGACCTTGCGCGCGCTGCAGGATTTCAGTCCTTCACGGCGTAGTGTGTTACCAGTTGTTTTCTTGGTGACTATGGTCCCAGCTGCCTTGAGATCATTGACAAGATCCTCCCGTGTAGTTCTGGGCTGATTCCTCACTGTTCTCATGATCAGTGCAACTCCACGAGGTGAGATCTTGCATGGAGCCCCAGGCCGAGGGAGATTGACAGTTCTTTTGTGCTTCTTCCATTTGCGAATAATCGCACCAACTGTTGTCCCCTTCTCACCAAGCTGCTTGGCAATGGTCTTGTAGCCCATTCCAGACTTGTGTAGGTCTACAATCTTGTCCCTGACATCCTTGGAGAGCTCTTTGGTCTTGGCCATGGTGGAGAGTTTGGAATCTGATTGATTGATTGCTTCTGTGGACAGGTGTCTTTTATACAGGTAACAAACTGATATTAGGAGCACTCCCTTTAACAGTGTGCTCCTAATCTCAGCTTGTTACCTGTATAAAAGGCACCTGGGAGCCAAAAATCTTTCTGATTGAGAGGGGGTCAAATACTTTTTTCCCTCATTAAAATGCAAATTAATTTATAAAATTTTTGACATGCGTTTTTCTGGATTTTTTTGTTGTTATTCTGTCTCTCACTGTTCAAATAAATCTACCATTAAAATTATAGACTGATCATTTCTTTGTCAGTGGGCAAACGTACAAAATCAGCAGGGGATCAAATACTTCTTTCCCTCACTGTATATATATATATATATATATATATATATACACACACACACACACACACACACACACACACACACATATATACGCATATATGTATATATGCATATATGCACACATATATGTATATATACGCATATATGTATATATATATATATATATGCATATATATATATATATATATATATATATATATATATATATATATATATATATATATATGTGTGTGTGTGTGTATGTATATATATATATATATATATATATATATATATATATATATATATATGTGTGTGTGTGTGTGTATGTGTGTGTGTGTGTATGTATATATATATATATATATATATATATATATATATATATATATATATATATATATATATATATATATATATATATATATATATATATATAAAAGTTGAAAATACACATATTTAGGCATCAAATTCATTGTGTCCCACAACAACACATAATACCCTGTCTCCTCATTAAAACATAACCTGGTCTCCTCTGTGGCCCACAATGGCAGCTTCGGGCATGAACAGAAGGAGGTTGACCACCTGAAATACTGTTTGGGCCCTGTGATCTACTGCCTGCAAAAGCCTGGTAAGTGCCAAAACAAACAGTTGCATCACATCAACCTATTGAAAAAAGTGTCAGGCCTGCCCCTGTGCTATCTACCTTTGCTGATGTGCCCTCTGAACTCCCAGAGTGTACCTTGGTCCAGAAGGGGGAAGACCTGAACCCCTCAAATCGACAAGACCTGACAGAGATGGTGGACCAGTTCACTGATATGTTCTCAGTGTTCCCAGGAATGACACACCTGGTCCAGCACGAGATCAAAACCCCAACAGGAGCTCTGGTTTGACAGAAGCCCTACCACATTCCAGAAGCCCATGGGATGGCATCAGCAAAGAATCCACCAGCACAAAGCCCAATGCAAGTCTCAGGCTGTGTAATGACTTCCTGAAGCTGAACCAGGTCTTAGACTTAGACAGCTACCTTCTCCCCTGACTTAGGGAGAGCCTGTTTCATTTCCATCCTGTGGGTACTGGCAGGTAGCCCTGGCCCCAGATGCCAATCCCAAAACAGCATTCAGTACCTCCAGTGGCCACTAGAAATACCGGGTTCTCCCCTTCAGGCTCCACAGAGTGGCCATATATATACATATATACATATACATATATACATTATATATATATATATATATACATATATATATATATATACATATATATATTTATATATATACATATGTATATATATATATACACACATATATATATATATATATATATATATATATATATATATACATATATATGTATATATACATATATATACACACATATATATATATATATATATATATATATATATTATATATATATATATTTATATATATACATATATATATACATATACATATATATATATACATATATATATACATATACATATACATATACATATATATATATATATATATATATATATATATATATATATATATTAATCCACTAGCTAGGGTATATGATCCTGCTTGAAATACCATGACAAATGCATGTGATTAAGCAAATTTATATAGCGCATTAAACTTAAATATTTTAAAGTTTTTAATTTTTGGCGATTTACTACAACACAGGTATGTAATTGTGTCACCAGAAATTGAGTTATCAGTGTACCAATGTGCAGTGAGTCAGGGTACTTACCAGTGCCTGAACTCATATACACAATATACCTATTTACGAGCAAGGCAGCTAACTGAAACATAGCCTTAATATATCTAATTGGGAGCAAACACTGATGATCCCAATGGCTTCTGGTCTTCCTCCATAGCTAAAGGGTGGTGACAGAAAGTGCTTGGCCCCCTTAATTGTTGTGTATATATTCAAATATTCTTATGTGAATTTATATGTGTGCCATGTGCTGGCAGTATGAAGTCATGTGTGTGTCAGTGTGCATGTGTCTGAAAAAGAAGGAGATTATGTGTGTACTTTTTTGCACCTTCTTGTGTGCTGGCAGTAAGAAATTTAGGGTGCAAATAGCTCTCTGTGGAAGGCTTTTAGTAGTCTTCAGCTCTTTGTGAAACAAAAGTCTTCCACATGGCTCCTGTCCCATGTTCCACACCTAAGCAAACACAAAAAGCATACACAGATACATACAAAGCAACCATAAGTGGAGATACAGTACACATTTTTATCATACAGATACAGATCATACTACCATAACAAAGTTACTAGTTCAGCATCAGTTCAAAATCACTACTGGGCATGATAGCATATCATACCAATTAATTCCATTCCTATTTCAGTCATAAATCAGTATCAATAACTTTTCCCTTATGATATCTCTGTAAGAAATGGAAAGAGGGGTGATCAGATATTTACATTGCTGGACTGACAGTCTTTTACTCATTCTTTCTCTCACACACCCATACAAACAAACACACAAACATACACACCTTGACATTAAAAGGTAGTCGGTTCTCTTTGAAGGCATAGAAGGTAAAAACAAGCTGCTGGCTGATCTTGCTGACAGGAGACAGATTGCCATAGCAGTGCACATAGATGGACTTTCCCTCTGAAATCTGCAGTTAGTACAAGAGGATCAATCAAAACCAGTCTGGCTTATGATTGACTGTCCAATATTTTGACATATTAAGTAAAATTTTGCATAATATGCTATATGTGGAGTAGTGACAAAAATGTTTCTAGGTGTGCCTGTGTATGTACACATGAAAAGCCAAGATTTGTCTGCAATTAAGCCATTGTCTGTGTTCAAACTGCGCACACCTCAATATCTTTGCTCCTGGCCACTTCCTCAAAGTTTTCCTGCTGCTCAAGTGTTTTATCCACCTTATCGTCAGTCATACAGAAGCAACGCAGCTCTGCCACTGCTAAGTCAATGGGCTTTGCAAACACCACAAATTTGGCAAGGTATGGCACACAAATCAGCTCCTTGTAAACAGTGGTTGCCAGAGCAACTGTCTCACTCCCTTGCTGACAGTCTGCCAACCAGAATCTGCAAAGAAAAATACAGAAAAGAGAGAGGGTGAAATGGAGATGAAGAGTGGAAATTAGTAAACTAGAAGCCAGACATTTAGAGAATGTCAAACCTGCCATTACTATTAAGAAGATTTAGGGATCAAGCCAGATTAACAGAGGAGGCTGATCATCAGTATCTCTGTGCCCACCAAAGACAGAGAAACACTCATTATTTTCATGGATTTCCCTTCACATTGAGTGCAGCCCGTAGCGTGTCAGGAACATTGACTTTGTTTACCTTCTACATATGTTTTGTTTTGGTTTCTGTCCTGTCTCTGCCCCTGATATGTTATTGGTGCTTTCTCAGCTGTTTTGTATTATCCCTCTTTGATTCTGTTAATTATCTGAACCAGTTGTGTGTCTTTGTTCAACATGAAGTATTGTGTGTTCAGCCAGACCTTTACCAAGCCTATTATAATCGTGTTTCTAGTTTTATACTTTTTATTCTTGTTTTGCCTGACCATTTGCCTGTTTTTTGACCATGCTTGTGCTTCACAATTTGGATTTGTTTGTCTAGCTCTCTTAATAAAAGCTCTTAACTGCAATTGCATCCGTATGAAATCTCATTACAAGATAGAATATTTCGCTTACAACATGGATCAACAGGAAAGCAAAGGGAGCATCATAACAGGATCTGTGCGATTTCCTCATTGGCTTTGCCTGGATGATCTGGCTCCCGTTGAGGGCTTTGAAAGCCCTCTGAAGGGATTTCTTCTCCAGTGCCAGTTTTATTTTGAGAGCCTGGTGAAACTAAAGCCCAAGGAGAGACAGTGGCTCATGTTCTTGTTATCCCGGTTCCTTGGTCTTTCCTTGGCTTGCCAGTGGGTGGAGCTCCTGATCGCCACAGGAAATTTCAGCCTGGGACGCATGGCACGAGTTCATCTGTGTCATGAGGGTGATCTATGGGAAGTCAGACTTCAAAAAAATTGCTAAATTTAATTTGAGGAGGGCCAACCTGACGGACGAATCTGCGAGGCCACCTATAATGAGCAGGCTGACAGGGCAGCCTCCACAGTCCACCTCCAGTCCGAGACCCACAAGGTGGTTTCCCCTGCAGAGCTCCAGCCAGAGGTCAACATGGCGAGCTCATCTCCAATCTTCTTTTCATGTTGAGGTTCCCCTATCGTGGTGGAAGGATTAGCCGCTCTGCTGAACATTGCCCAGGGTGTGCACTCACATTCACACACCCATTCATTCATACACTACGGACACTTTGGACATGACAAGCCACCTTCCATGCAAGTCTTTGGACTGGGGGAGGAAACCGGAGTACCTGGAGGAAACCCCCGCAGCACGGGGAGAACATGCAAACTCTGCACACATGGTGGGCCATGGTGGGAATCGAACCCCCAACCCTGGAGGTGTGAGGCGAACGTGCAAAATGTACACCATTTTAGCTAAGGTCAATCTGATTCCTTGCTGGGTTGTTAAGGTCTTTCTGCAACCAGGTTATGCATACATCTCTTTTTGTTAACAAATACCAAAGGAGTTTATACAGCACAGAGAAATTATGGATATTTACGAGTGTGCAGCCAAAACTGGAGGACACTAAAAGTGGGATATGAAAACAGTAACTGGGTGCTAAAGAAAATGGCAGACCAGAGGAGAGTTCCATGCCTGGTTAACCTGACAAAAACTAGGGTTAGAAATCTAGTTAATATCCCCTAGCAAATGGTACTACTACTAATTAACTATTAACTAGTACTACTAACTACTATTAAGATAGCTAGTAAGTCACTAACACAAATTTCATCTAGATAGGCAGTAACTGGGAGATTTCAATCAGTCCAGATCACAGTCCCCAGTCAGTCCGGATCACAGCCAATTGCTCTCCAATTTCTGCTTCCTGGACAATAAATTGGATAACATGCAACTCCAGCAGGCAATGCAATGTGAGTTTAGAGACTGCTGCGTCTTTATTTTCACAGAGACGTGGCTCAGAGACAGACCTCTGGATGCTGCCATTCAGCTATACGGGCTCACCTCATTTCATGACAGCAGAAATGACTGGCGGTGGCTTATGTTTACATCAACACTGAATGGTGCAAGAACTCAGTGCTAGTTTCTAGTTATTGCTCATCGCTGGGGGAGTTTGTGACTGTTAGATGCAGACCTTTTTATTTACCACAGGAATTCACCACCATTCTTATGATTGGAGTATACATTCCCCCCAGCACTAAGGAGGCATATACATCATTCCCCCCAGCTCTAAGGAGGTGCTCTGTGAACTGTATGGGGCTATTAGAGAACTGCAGAACACATACCCCGATGGATGCATCACTGGAGATTTAAACCAATGCAAATCTCAAATCAGTGCTCCCTAAATTTGAACTTTGCAATGAGAGGGGTGAACAAGCTGGACTTTGTTTACACAAACATTATGCTAATCCTAGCATACAGGCCGCTCATCAGACTCTCCAAACCGGATTTGAAGCAGGTGAAAACCTGGCCAGCAGGAGCTATCTCTGCTCTTTAGGACTGTTTTGAGCACACTTACTGACAGATGTTCAGGGAGGCTGCAACCAACAGCAACTTCACCAACTTGGAGGAATACATGGCATCAGTGACCAGCTACATCAGCAAGTGCATTGATGACATCACTGTCTCCAAGACCATGACTACATGCTCCAACCAGAAGCCGTGGATGACTGCAGAGGTGCATGCACTGCTGAGGACCCAAGACTCTGCCTTCAGGGCAGGAGACAAGGTGGCCCTAAGAACAGCGAGTCACTTCATGGATAGATGCGACACAGGGCGCATGCGGAACGGCATTCAGGCCATCAGCAACTACAGGAATCACCCGCCTGTGACAGTGATACCTCCCTTCCAGATGCACTGAACAATACTACGCTCAGTTTGAGGTGCAAAATGACGTGACAACCACCCCTCCTACCACCCCTCCTACCAATGACCAGGTGCTGTGCCTAATCATGGTTCATGTGAGGAACACTCTATGCAGAATCAACCCACAGAAGGCTGCTGGACCAGACAACATTCCTGGCAGAATGCTCAGAGAATGTTCAGACCATTGGTGGATGTTCTCACTGTCATCTTCAACATCTCCCTGAGCAGTGACATCATTCCAACATGCTTCAAGGGCACCACCATTATCTCCATGTCAGATAAGTCTTCAGTGTCCTGCCTCAATGACTACTGTCCTGTTGTGCTCACACATATCATCATGAAGTGCTTCGAGAGGCTCATCATGAGGCATATCAAGACCCTGCTGCCCCCCTCAGTGGACCCCCTGCAATTTTCATTTACATATCATCCCAAATGCTCAACAAATGATGCCATCGCCACCACCCTAAATCTGGCCCTCACCCACCTGGACAAAAAGGACACCTATGTTCAAATGCTGTTCATAGACTTCAGTTCAGCATTCAACACAATCATTCCTCAGCACCTGATTGGAAAGCTGAACATGCTGGGCTTGAACACCTCCTTCTGCAATCCTGAACTTCCTGACTGGGGACCTCAGTCAGACCGGGTTGGGAACAGCATCTCCAGCACCACCACACTGAGCATGGGGGCCCCCAAGGGCTGTGTTCTCAGTCCACTGCTGTTCACTCTGCTGTCTCACAACTGGGCAGCAACACACCACTCCAATCACATCATCAGCTTCGTCGATGACACAACCATGGTGGGTCTAATCAGCAAGAACAAGAAGTCAGCATACAGAGAGGAGATGCAGCAGCTAACAGACTGGTACAGAGGCAGCAACCTGTCTCTGAATATGGACAAAAAAAAAAGATGGTTATTGAGTTCAGGAGAGCATAGAGCAATCTTCCTCCTCTGAACATTGATGGCTCCTCCTTGGAGATTGTGAGCATAAAATTCCTTGATTTTTCACCTGGTGGAGAACCTTGCCTGGTCCCTTAACACCAGCTCCATAATTAAGAAAGCTCAGCAGCATCTCTACTTTCTGCCCATCTCCCATCCATCATCCTCATCACATTCTACAGAGGAACCATTGAGAACATACTGAGCAGCTGCATCACCACCTGGTTCGCAAATTGCACCATATCGGATCACAAGACCCTGCGGCAGATAGTGAGGACAGCTGACAAGACCATTTGGGTCTCTCTTTCCTCCATCATAGACATTTACACCATACTCTGCATTTGCAAAGCTACCAGTATCGTGGATGACCCCACACACCTCTCACAATTCTTCACTCTCCTGCCATCTTGAAAAAGGTAACGAAGCATTTGGGCCCTCACGGCCAGACTGTGTAACAGCTTCTTCCCACAAACCATCGAACTCCTCAATACTCAGAGGAGAGACTGACACAGACACACACACACAGAGAGACACACATACTCATACTGAACTGAACACCATCCCACTCCCCTTGCAATTTTTGCACATTTCTGTACTGACTACCTGTACTTTGCTGCTACTGTACTTATAAAAATATTTAAAATATTATGTTTAAATTCTTGTCAGTATTATACACTTTACCTTGCTGCTACCCCAATAGCTGCTATGTCCACATATGGTAAAAGATAATCTGCTGAATACTATGTCATAGTAATCAGATTTATGTTTAGCATTTAAAAAATATATATTGTTATTCTTTTGCATTACCTGTTATATCTGACACTTTCACACTAGAACTGTGTACTGGTCCGTTCTAATTTGTCAATTACTGTGCCCATTGTCCTGTTTTAGTAGTTACTGTATTGTCTTGTGTTGTTTGCACACGTTTGCACATGCACTTTATGTAGAATGTGTAGGTCTTTATTTAGTGCTGTGTTGTCTCATGTAGTTAGTGTATTTTATGTAACACCATGGTCCTGGAGGAATGTTGTTTCATTTCACTGTCTACTGTACCAGCTGTATATGGTTGAAATGACAAGAAAAGCCACTTGAGTTGACACTGTGATTTGGGACGATGAGAGCTGGTCTTCACAAGGGACCCGGGTGGATGGAGCTCATTTTAGATTCACCTCTGGTCACAGGTCCTCCCTCTTTGGAACAACCATTGCCAAAGCCATGGGGACCACCGCTCTCCATGGTTTAAAGAGATTGAGGTGGTAGATCTGCCAGGCACAACTGTTTGCTTTACCACATAATCAAAGTACCCAGCTCACCATGTGACCTTGAAGGGCCCTTGTGACTTAATGAGTAATTGGAGCTTGATATGGTTAACAATATGAGCACTATATTTCCCTTTGAAAATCCCATAGCAGAGCATCCATATCATACAGCCGGGATTGATGTTCTTGCAGCTGTTACTTGCCCAATGTGTGGAGATTTGCTCTCAGGTCAATAACGTTCTTTCACTTTCATTAGGATGTGCCCAAGTAGCAATTCAACTGGGGAGAGCCTCTGGAGGCTTTGTAAGACTTCTTGTACTGCAAATAATTGGGGTTCTATGGAAAATTTTAATCAATCAATGTGTCAATTAATGTACAACCAACTCATGCATAACCAGTATATAAGGTTTGATGATTAAGAAACAAGTTATGATCAAAGAAATGAGTTAATCCACCAGATCCTATATTTACGAATTTGTTTAAGAGTGGAATCAAATGTTAATCAGTAAGATGGTACCTGTCTGTGCTGGGTATGCAACCTTTTTGGAATGCAGTTTTTTAAAAATGAGAGCTGGCGGTACCACGCCACCTTTATAAAAAAGTCAGGAAGGTACCTAGGACTTGAAAATAATAATGGCATAAGCCAAGGTGTGTTCAAATAAAAAAAATGAAATTCTTTGCCAAATGAGATCAGTGTTTCAGAATGGTATAAAAATCTGTATCAAAATCACTTATGTCAGGTGATCTGCACAGCAGCTCAGACTTTTATAAAGTCTATTTTTTGGCATAAAGACCCCAAGACTCTTAGAGTGTTTAAAGAAGATTCTTCCACATGACATTGGTGACCCAAACATGAATGGAAAGGAGCCAGGAGAGTGGGAAGCTGTAGTGGACTAACCCAAGCAAACTGGCACGGTGGCCGCCTAAAATAAAGGTAAGCAATTTTGTGTATAATTATTAGTTTGCGTGGTTCACTGATGGTTTGCCAGTGGCTGTAAGAAGACACTTAAATGCTTCTACAAATGAAATTAATCAGATTGATAGAAGGGGGTTTTGATCTCAAAAAAGAATAAATTGCATGCAAAATATCTGTGTCTGCTGTTAAGTGGGCCTTGATGGATAGCAGTAAAGTATATGGTTAAAAAAAGAGTTAGGGAAACGTGCCAAGTCCTACGAATACCATTCTGTTGTGAATTAACAGAGGGCTAAATTGGTAGGAGAAATCCTGCTGATACCACTTTTCGCTGTATCTGAGAATTGTATCAGTGAAAAGAGCTGAAAAAGTAGAAAAATAAGTGTTTGTAAGTTTGTGAGTTTGTGTTGATTAGTGTTAATCTTATCTAAATTAGATTAGGCATAATCTATTTGCTTCCTTAAGGACTTTCTCTTCTTTAATCGTTACCTTTGCTAGTTTTTCCCTTTCATTTCTTTTGTGTTGTCCCTAGTTTGGGGGCGCTGGGGTAATTGCTTCTTTCCTAAGTGAGTTCCTGGCAGCTTGGCCTACCTGAAACCAAACCACCCACAGTACCTGCTGTGAGGTACTCTGTATCACCTGTCACTAGTCCAGCGTATCTGCACCACATTTACAGTATCACTCATTGGACACTCCAATTTACTGAGTCAGCGTGCCACTTGTTTTGTGCTGACTGCTCCATTTTGAGTGTTGTCCTTTTGTATTAAAGGTCTCGGTCTTGTGGTATATGGTACTGCTAAGTGCGATGCATGGTGGGACCCCAGTCCTATCAGTTGTGTGAGTGGGAGTGCACAGGTGAGGTGTCCTTGCTTAGCAGGTTCCACTTGGGTGGGGGCAATCTGCCTGGAGCACTACATTGGGAGCCATCACTATCTTTTGTTGTAGAAGTATATGAATTCCCTTCTTAAGGGAACTCAACTTTGGGTGAGCTTCACACTGTGGGAAGCGTCCTCTCATATGATTGGTATCTGAAACTGAATTGTGAAATCATACCTATTTATAGGCCTGCTGTTGTCAGGTAAAATGGTACCGTTGACCCACTCCACCAGCCTTATTATCTTCAGCGAGACTGCATATTGGTCATTTTGTGTGAAGACTCGCTAAAAGACCAAAAGACATTTCCTCTCCATTTTTTGAAAATATATATTTTTTTACATTTCTGTACCTTTAAAAAAGAAAAGTATGAGTGAGAAAGAATTCAGGAAGTGTGTCAAACCATGCTCTCATTTTATTATGGGAGGGACAGACACACTTTCTGTGTGAAGTATCTGGGGATGGAGATACCCATCCGCCAACAGTGGCCCTTAAGGGGGCTGACTGCACAAATTGTGATAGCTTTACAATCAGGCAGCTCTGCTTGAGGCTCGCTCTCTTCTCAGTCAAAGGGAGTTGGTTTTCAAAGCCTTGTGGATCTGGGCCGGCAGCTGCCGATGCAGCAAGCCAGTTCAAGTCCTGGGGATCTCATATGGATCTGGTAGAGGAGCCAGAGACGAGCACTGCTCTATCTCTTCCTGTCTTCTGGGTTCGGCTCTCCGCCGGATTTTGGAGCTCACATCGCAACTCCTCCTTCTGTTATGAAAAGCCAAAACACCTTCTGATTCCGAGAAGCCATTGCACCAAAAACAGAGAGCAGCTCTCAAGCATATAAAAAGCTGCTTGAAGTGATTACTAGGGTGGAAGAAAAACTTAATCTAGACTGACTCAGGGAAGAGGAAATGGCTCATAGCAGGCTGAACGAGCACTATTTCGCTAGTGAAAATAAATCTCCCTCACACTACAGAAAAACTCCCCTTTTTCCAAAAGTGCATGATGAAATAACGTGCTTCTGTGGAAAACCATACAATAGCCCTGTTTATAACCCCGCACCGTCGGATAATTTGGCCATCATGGGGAATGAACAGTACAGGTGTTTAGCTATGCCAAAGGTGGAGGAGGTGCTTGCAAGGTACCTTTCTCCATCAATAGCAGGAAGTTTAGGCCACCAGTTTGCCATCCAAAGCATGTAAGGCCACCTCGGCATTGGTTGGCAAAGCCTATGCAGCAGCAGGTCTTGCTTGTGGGTTACTGCATACAATGTCAGTGTTGCAGGCCTACCAAGCAGACCTGAGCTCTACAGTGGGGAGGGAATTGGGCCTGAGGCAGTGGCGGAGTTTCGCTGTGCCACAGATTTGTCTCTCCGGGCAACCAAGCATATGGCCCATCATATCAGTTGCTCAATGGGTAGGTTGGTTGCACAGAGAGGCACCTATGGCTCAACCTCTCAGGGATGGGGAATAATGGTAGGGTCTCCCTGCTGGACACCCCTGTTGAACATTATGGCCTGTTTGGCAGCATGGTTAACGCCATTGCCAACAGGTTTTGTGAGGTGAAACAGCAAACGACAGTGTTCAGCGAGTTCCTTCCCACGTCATGTTGAGTTTGCCCAGGCTAAAGAGTTAACATCACTAAAAGGCCATCTTGCAGCATAGAAAATACTGCCAAATGTGTCTCCATGATTTCTGTCCACCATAGAAAAGGGTTACTGGGTCCAGTTCAGAGCCCAACCCCCCTGGTTAAGAGGTGTGCTCACCACAGTAGTCAGCACAGAGCAGAGCCCAATGTTAGCGCAGGAAGTAAGATACCTATTGGACATAGGGGCCATAGAACATGTACCCTGAGGGAGGGAGGATTTTACAGCCATTATTTCTTGACCCGCAAAAAAGATGGGAGTATGTGGCCAATTTTAGATCTGCAGCATCTGAAGCGTACTCTTAAGATATACAGGTTCAAGATGCTGACCCTCAGACTTATCATTCCACAGATTCAGTTTGAGGACTGGTTTGTGATGATAGATCTAAAAGAAGCATATTACCACATATAAATATTGCCCAGTCACAGGAACTTCCTGAGGTTCCAATATCCAGTATCGGCTTTTTCCCTTTGGTCTAGCTTTATCCCCTCGCACATTCACAAAATGAACTAAACTGCCTGGACAACTGATTAATTCTAGTGCGATCCAGAGAACAGGCAATTCAACATCGAGATGTTGTTTCCGCACACATGATGTGCTTGGGACAAGTAAAGTATGCTTTCTCCTGTGCAGAGGACAACCTTTCTAAGGGTTATATGGGATTCTACTATGATGAGGGCGTTTTTATCCCCAGCATGCATAGGGTCAATCCTACGATAAACCTAATTTAAACTATTTTCTAATTACAAGAGTGAGCATGGTCAAGTCATGTAGTATAGGTAATTATAGTATTTTAATTAATGTGCCTGCATTGTGTGTATTTGGGTAGTGCTGTGGTAACATGCAGGTTTAGTATGTTAGTGACTAGGGTTTGAGCCTGGGCTCAGTTTAGTGTTTTTTTAAATGAGCTGTTTTTTTTCCAATGAAGAAAGTTCCTCAAGGTAACATTGAATGAATTCCATCTTCTCTTTTCTTGCCAGTGGAAACTTTTGTTTTTTCTTAGATGAAAAGTTATTTAAAAACTGGTTTAAAGTGAACACAGACGGCCACACACTGACAAAGCTCATTAAATTTGCTTTCAATTTAATTTAATTGAGTTACATTGTACTGTGTGAAAATCAAAATGAAACCTAATATTCAAACATTTTATGTATTAATTTAATGTGGCAACATTTATCAAATGTGCTGTTACAGAAATAGCATATTCACAAGGTGATTTACACATCCTGACAATGAAGGATACCTAGTTATAAAAAAAAAAATAAATAAAAAAATAAAAAATAAAAAAAAACTTTTATTTGGCCATACTTATACTCTTACTCATGTTCATTTTTAATCACAGAAATGTACTTTTACTTCACTACATTCGGTGCCATTCCTCCATTACTGTTAAATATTAATGAATATATGTAGTTATAATAATTAGTTTAAATGATGTATAATGATGTTGCAAGTCTCGTGATACTCTGCAGTGGTCTGACACAACAACCGCTCACATTTTTAGCATCCTGGAGAGGGGGAAGAAGCGAGTGTGTCAACACAAACACACACACACACAGTTCATGTAGTCTGAAATTCTGGATTTTCATTCGATTTTAATCAGATCCAAAGTAACTTGTAACTTGAGTAGTCTTCATCTTATACTTTTACTTTCCTCCACTGTGTCTTTATCCCCACTGAACAGTTGCTCTATAAGGGTTCAGCTCTACCTGTACTACTTGAATCGCACACACACTTTACATAGTTCAATCTTGTAATTAGAAACTTGTTTAAATTAGGTTTAGATTAATTTTGATGAGAAACGTAATTTTTTTTTGTGAACCATACGTAATATTTTTTTCTTCAATCTAACTGATCACACATTCCATTTTTTTAGTGTACTATGTGTTCAGCTACAGTATGTTGTTCCATGCACCACTTGGTGTTTATTGTGTGAAGCACAACAAATTAATTTAAATTCTAAGAAGTGTGCCTGCAGGGTACCAAATGATCAGATGTGATGAATCACATGAAAAAACACATGCATTCAGGCCACATCTGTAAATATGAGAGATTTCAGTTCAGAATGGATAGAGGACTATGCAGTTCAGAATGCTCTGCTGAGGAAAACCATGAAGCAAGCAGGACAACAAAATTTGTGCTCGCCCTAAATTTGGAACAGTGATGCATTTACTGGCATTTGAGTCTATCAAAAGGGAACTCCAGGTTGCACCAACACTCCAGATTAAACCAAACCATTTCATTAGTATGTGGCTAAAAGAGCAGATGGATTTGCTTGAGAAGTATTAATGAAACATGTAGTGGTAGGAAGAAACAGCCAATCACATACTATAAGACTAGGTTGGACCTTGTAGCACAAGACTATCCTCCATGCTAGCAACAGAGACTTGATGCCCTGTATTATGCATATGAAAAAGTATCCACAGGGACTACCCAGTTATTATTTACATACATCAAAAGGTAGTGGAAATTCTAGAAGAGGGAAGATTCTTTCTGACCCAGGCTCAAAGTTTAACTTGCATTTATGACCTCACTTACCCTGACATTACTATTAACCATTGCACCACAGTAAATCCAGCTGACATGTTCCCTTTGGAACATGAGGGACAGTTGCATGTCTGTTTAGCAGACTCTCTGACATTTACTCGACTTCGACCAGACCTTGAGTCCACACCCAATCCAGATGCAGATGTTGACTACTTTGTGGATGGCTCATGTTTTAAGGATCACTTAATAAATCATGCAGGATACTCAGTAGTCAGAAAAGACAAGGACAATTTTGTGTCCATTCTTTCACAACATTGCACGCAACCATGCTCTGCCCAATTGGCTGAATTTAAGCCTCTCACTACTGCATGTCAGTTGGCTAAGGGTTGAAGTGCTAATATATGCAGTGCTGTGAAAAAGTATTTGCCTGATTTCTTCTGTTTTTTTATATCTCATACTAAACAGTTTAATATCTTCAAAATAAATACAACATAAAACAAAGGCAAACTAAGTAAACACGCAATGCAGTTTATATTTTTTATTGAAGCAAAATAAAGTTATCCAACACCTATAACCAATGTGTAAAACTAACTGCCCCTTAAGCTTAAAATCTGGTTGTGCAACCTTTAGCAGCAATAACCACAACCAAACACTTCCAATAACTGGAGATCAGTCTTTCACAGCACTGTGGTGGAATTTTGGCCCACTCTTCTTTGCAGAACTGCTTTAGTTCAGCCTCGTGGGAGGGTTTTCAAGCATGAACTGTCTGTTTAAGGTCCTGCAACAGCATCTAAATTGGTTCCAGTCAGGACTTTGACTAGACTTCCCCAAAACTTTAATGTAGCTTTTTTTTTTTTTTTTTTAACTATTCAGAGGTGGATTTATTCCTATGCTTTGGCTCATTGTCTTGCTGCACAATCCACTTGCGTTTGCGTTTCAACTTATGAACTGAAGACCAGACATTCTCCTTTAGGATTTTCTGGTAGACAGCAGAATTTATGTTTCCCTCAATTGTGTCACTTATTTGGAGTTGTGTGGAAACAAAGAGTTTTTAGAAAAAGTGATGGGATGCCCATATAGAATGCTGAAGAAATTAGGTGAACAAAAATAACAAAAGCTGAACAAAAATAATCTCTGCCATGTGTCAAAATGTAGAGGCAGAGATATGTGCAAATGCAGATTAAGCAGTTTTATTAAATAAAGTCCAGCATATAATATGTAAGGCAAGTTCAAAGTCAAGGCAGGCAAAAGGGTCAGGCGATCAGCAAACAGGATATCGTAGAGAAACCAGAATACAAAATACCAGGAAACAATCAAAGTAAAAAAAAAAACAGAATAATAAATGCTTGGTAATGACAGAGCACAAAGGAAACTGAGAAGTTACTTCACAAGGGTACAGTGACAGAATGAGGCTTATATAGGTGCACAGTGATGAGTGTGAAATTGTGAAAGGTGCAGACAATCATGTGATGTGATCAGGTGAGGTGCAGTGGCTGATGGGAATCGTAGTCTCTAGTCCGTTTTCCGGTATTTCCATGACAGAAGCCCCCTTTTAAAGAGTGTCTCCCGAAGTGCGTAATTAGTTTAGGAGGGGTCCAGGACACCCAGACCAGATGTTCCTAATGATTTTCAAGTTCACTTGATTGTCATCCATCATGGGACCATTAAGAGGATGCTTGACATGTTCTCTGGGTTACAGATGCAGGGCAGTTTTTTTCCGTATCACACAGACATGACTAGATCTCCCCAGCCTGGCTTGGACACAAAGCGACAGCGCAGCCAGCGGGGGGAAAGAAGCTCAAAGCGGAGCCTGAGGGGGAATTAAAGTTAACTATGGAGCTAGAGGGGAGAGCAATGCTCTCTCCGTGAAGCATGAGGGGGGATCAATGTCCTTGGTGGAGCAAGAAGGGGGAGCAACATGCGGCACAAAGCAGAGAAATGGAGTGATGTCTTCAGCGGAACATGGAGGCAGAATGAATCCTTAGCCGAGCAGGAAGGCGGAGCGACATCCGCATCCGAGCAGTAAGGCGGAGCGACATCTTCAGCCGAGCAGGAAGGTGGAGCGACATCTTCAGCTGAGCAGGAAGGCGGAGTGACATCCTCAGCAGAGTAGGAAAGTGGAGCGATGGCCAAAAAGAAGCCTGGCATAGTGACATCCGAGGTGAAGCAGGGAGGCAAAGTGGAGCTCTTGGCTGAAATGGGAGGCGGAGCAACGTCCTCAACTAAACAGGGAGACTGAACAGCATCCTCAGCTGAACAGGGATGCTGAGCAGGTTCTCAGTCAAGCAGGAAGGCTGAGCGAGATCTGCAGTAGGAGAGGGAGGGTGGGGAAAGATATTATGTGAGGCTTGTGAGGCTGTCTCGTCAGCCTCAGACAGGAACTTAGCTTGAGAGGTCACCTTGTTGACTTCCTGCTGGAGCTCGGCAGGGGAGACCACGTCTTGGGTCTCAGGCTGGAGCTCTGGAGATGAGGTCATCATGTTCACCTCCGGCTGGAGCCCTACAGGAGAAACTGGAGATGAGGTTGCCACATTTACCTCCGGCTGGAGCTCTGCAGGGGAGACCACCTCATGGAGTTCAGGCTGGAACTCTGGAGATGAGGTTGCCATGTTGATCTCTGGCTGGAGCTCTGCAGGAGAAACCACCTCATTGATCTCTGGCTGGAACTCTGCGGTTGAGGCCACCATGAACCCCAGCCATTGCTTCTCTTCGGGCTTGGGGTTTAACAGGCTCTTGAAATAAAATTGGCATTGGAGAAAAAAAATCCATTCAGGGAACTTTCAAAGCTCTGAAATGGAGCCAGGGCATCTATGAAAACCCACTGGGGAAACTGGAATAAAATGCTGCCAAAAAGATTCTGGCATGCTGTTCTTTTCGTTCTCCTGCTGCATCCATGTTGTTGTAATTGGTCACAATGTAGAGACGGAGATGGCTGCAAATGCATTTTAAGCAGTTTGATTCAATAAAGTCCAGCCAACAAATCCAATATGTTAGGCAAGTTTAAAGTCAAGGCAGGCAAAAGTGTCAGGCGATCAGCAAAGAGGATATCGTACAGAAACCAGAATACAAAATACCAGGAAACAAAGTAAGAAAACCAGAATAGCAATACGGGAGTAAAGACTTGGTAATGACAGAACACAAAGAAAACTGTGCAATTTTTTGCAGGGGTGCAGTGACCGAATGAGGCTTATATACATGCACTGTAATGAGTGTGAAATTGAGAACAGGTGCAGGCAGTAATGTGATGTGGTCAGGTGAGGTGCAGTGGGAGTCATAGTCTCTAGTCCCTTTTCCGGTATTTCCAAGACACCATAATGATGCATCCACAGTCTTTAGTAATCATCAAGTGTCAGGTGCACAAAAAAGGTAAGGTTAACAATGTTGTAGATCTGGAAGCAAAAAAGCAAGCCTCAAGTTGCCAGGTAGAATTGTTGGCACCTTGTTGCCACAACAATACTAAGAATTGTTGGTTCTTATTCAACCTCAACCTCAATTAGATGACATTGGCATCAGGCATCTGCTTATGAACATTCAGTGTGGCAACACTGAATTTCCATTCATACTCCCACATTAGGACCAAACAGTAGCAGTGGATGATTTCTTTTGGCTTTGTGGAGGAAAGTGCTTGAGAGCCACATTACCCAAAGAATGGATAGGACTATGCGCTAGGGTATGATTACTGCAGGAGATCACACTGGTGAACTAGAATTTGGAACAGCCTGTTATGGGAAAAGCAAAGAGGAATCATCGAGTTAAGAGGGCTTATGAGATGGACCCAAAGGTGTATATAGATTCAATAGGATAGCCAAGTGGTATACCCGATTAATATAAAGCTAGAGGTGAAATGAAGTCAGAATTTGAGTCTATATTGATCTGGATAACAGCGAACATAAATGTAGAATGGATCAATTGTATTTACCATAATTACCAGAGGTTTTTTAATTATAATGATGATGCTTTGTCAGCATTAGCAGAACAATTAGCTGCCACAAGTAAAATGACATGAAAACTGACAAGCACTAAATTGGTTTCTGGCAGAAAAAGGAGTTGCTTGTGTGATGTTTCGGGATCAATGCTGTACATGTATTCTGAACAATACAGCACCTGAAGCCTCCTTTACCTAAGCTATGAACACACTGAAGTCATTGAAAATGCAGGGACTCTTGGGACTGATTTGAGTCAGCATTTGGACAATGGGGAGCTTGGAAAATGACAATGGGAATAATTATAGCAATATCATTGTATGTAATATCAGCAGTTGTTGGTGGATTGTTGTTTTGTACTGTTCTTCAGACTCTCAGATGGCTTGTGATTCATGCAACTGCATGAATCACAAGCGATCTCACAAATGTCACTGCAGGCTGGAACATCCAAGAATGGTGACTCAATGGTGCATGATGCACCAAAGAAGGACTCATGTGATGCCTGTCTTGATTTGGCCATTGACTTGCCCACTGAGGACAACACCAGTTCCTCAAATGAGAAGCAAGTCTGATGAGCCATGCCCTGGGTGTAAGTGCTAGCCTAACCTCTCCCCAAGGGTGACCCTCTATGATACGCAAAGTATCTGGGTTGAAGTATAACATCATTATGTTAGGATGGCGATCAGCCAAGAGAAAGAGACTCTGTGTTTTTATTGTTTCATTATAAACTTTGATTATGTCTAATCATTGTTGCACGCTACACAACCGTGACAACCACAGGCAACAGTGAACATCATGTTTGATTTTTCTTAAATATGACCCTAAGGACAAAGGATCTTTTTCTCCTTCTTAGTCAAGTGTGGTGGGAGAGTTAGTATATTAGTTAGTATAATCTGAAAGGACTGGATTGTGAGACTGCTCTCTTTAGCTAGGTGGGACCTAGTCCCAAAGAGAGGAAGATATATGGAATATTTTAATCAATAAATGTGTCAATCAGTGTATAACCAACTCATGTATAACCAATGTATAATCTTAGATGATTAAGAAATGTGTGGGTTACACATGTAAGCCTGTTCCCTGAGAAAGGAATGAGACTTTGAACTCCAAGCTGTGGGAAGCACCCTCGCAATGACCGGCATCTGAAGCTTGTGTAACATCATGCCTATTTATAGGCCTGCCATGATCAGGTGACGTGGCAATTAAGCAGGTCACGTGATATAAAAACGGCACCCATGAACCTCTTCATCTTCCTCTATTATCTGAAGCAAAGAAGCAATTCACTGGCATGCTCCAGTGTGACAAACCTATGCAATGTCTTGTTCCCTTCTCAGGGAACAGGATTACATGTGTAACCCAGACATTCCCTTTCAAAGGGAACTCAACATTGCGAGAGCTCCACGATGTGGTAATGACAATGCCCACTCCGTCGTACTGAGGGACAAAAAGCCTGTACAAAAAGATCAGAGCCTGAGCGTCACTGCAAGACACTCGAGGCTGGGGTGGAATGTAAATCCAGGTTTTAATATTGAATGAATGTATTTGGGCGTAGTCAACATCCCTAGTGGAATGAGTCCTTAAGCCAAGAGGTGTAGCAATAGAGATAGAGATTGAGATAAGAGATAGAGATAAGAGATAGAGATTGCTTCCACTGTTCAATTAGAGATGTGCTGCTTTGAAACATCATCTCTACTGTCACTGCCAAAGCAGACCAGCAGCTGCTCCGACTTGTGCTACTGGCCGGAGCAGTGGACATAAGTACAGAGAACCCTTACTGGACAAAGTAGGTGCAATTTCTCTTGTTCTGGTGTGAGGAACGAGGAGGGCAGAAAGCCTGCAACACTACTGATTGGGCAACAGACGTAGGCACTTTATGAATATAATCTGTCCTAAGATATAGGAAGGCCTTGGCTAATCCAGGGTCAAAGTCAAGGCAGGAAGGGGCAACAGAGAGAGCTTATAGATCTCCTAGTCACTTGAGAGATGGCAGGTCCAGCAGAAGAGCTACTGTTAGAGTCAGAAGTTTTTCTGAGGGCTCAAATGGGGCACCTGACAGACCTTCCAGGACCACAGAAAGGTCCCAGATGGGCCTTAGCCACTTGACACCACACATAAACCTCAAAGTTAGAGTATGGTGCCCCACAGAGGCTCCATCAATAGTGGCGTGGCTGACCAAAATGGTGGCCACGTATACCCTGATTGTAGAAGGAGCCAACCTTGCTGAGAAACATCCTCTTAAGAACTCCAGGACTGTAGCTATTACACAGTTCACTGCGTCTAGCTGACTTTCCTCAGACCATGAGACAAAAAGTCGCCACTTGAGCACATACAATTTCCTCGTGGATGGTGCTCTAGCGTTCAACATGGTCTCTACAACCTTCAGATGATGCAGATCTAAAATTGGCCACATCTTTTTTGCATATCAGAAAAAAGCGACTGTAAAATCTTCCCTCCCTCATGGAATGGGGTACATGTTCCATGGCCCCTTTGTCCAAAATGGGATCTTATTTCCTGTAATGTTGGGCTCTGCTCTGTGGTGAGCCGGGGGGGGTGTTTGATCAAGCTTTTGATCAAGCTTTTGATCAAACTCTGAGCTGGACCTGGTAACCCTCTTCTATGGTAGACAGAACCCATGGAGACACATTTGGCAGTAGTTTCCAAAGGTCTTTTAGTGATGTTAACTTTTCCACATTCTATTGGAGGGATAGCATCAGGTTTTCGTTGCCCTGTGACAGTTCACTGATCAGAGCACACTCAAAATTTGGGACAGCCTAGGCTAGGGGAGACACTGTACTGAGGGCAAACTGCCCTAACAAACTCATGTCTCCTGATACGTCCCTCTGCAGCCCCTTAGGACTGCTCCTTCTTTGTCTGCTCAGCCTTTATGATCATTCTCAGATCACACTCACCTTCTGTGCCTCCCTTGCACTAATGCTGGGGGCTGCACTCGTGGATGCCCGGGTGAACTCAATACAAGGGGGAAAGAACTGGCTGAATGAGGCCATATGTCGAGCTCACTCAGCAGGTCTGCTTCGTAGGCCTGCAACACTGCCATTGTATGCAGTGATCCACAAGCAAGACCCACTACCACATAGGCCTTGACCACCAACGCCGAGGTGGCTTTACATGGCTTGGATGGCAAAGCTGGCCCCCCCAATTTACCTGCCATTGATGGAGAGAGGTAGCTCGCAAGCACCTCCTCCACCTTCAGCATAGCTAAATAGCCGTGCCATTCATTCTACACAATGGCCAAATAATCTGACATTGTGGGTTTATTAATGCAGCTTATATATGGTTTTCCCCAGAAGCGTGATATTTCATTATGCACTTCTGGAAAAAAGGTGAGTTTTCTGCAATGTGAGGGAGATTTTTAAATTTTCTTTAGATTTATAATTTATACTCATCCAGCCTCAGTAATCACTTCAAGCAACTTTTTATTTGCTTGAGAGGGACTCTCCGTTCTTGGCACACCCTCTGGCTCCTTGGAGTCAGAGAGGAAATTTTATCTTTTTAAAAAAATTTTTGGCTTTCCATAGCAGCCAGAGGAGTCGCGGTGCGAGCTCCAAAATCCGGTGAACAGCTGGACCCAGAAGACAGTGCAAGTGGTAGAGCAGCACTCATCTCCGGCTCCTCTTCCAGATCCATACGAGATCCCCAAGACCTGAGTCGGCCTTCTGCCTCGGCAGGGGGCGAGGAGGAATGATATCTTGCAATGTTACTGAGATCCTTATGCATGTCCATTATTCCTGCTTCCAACACATCAACTTTGAGAACTCACTGTTCAATTGCTGCCTAATATTGCCCACCCCAGGTGGACACCAGGTGCCATTGTAATGAGATAATCAATGGTATTCACTTCACCTGTCAGTGGTTTTAATGTTAGTGGTGATTTGTGTGTGTACATATTTTACTTAAGCACCTTATTTTTGTTCTTTCTTCTCAATGTTCCTTATCACTGTTACCTGTCCCAAATAAGGTCCAGGCTCTTGGACCCTTTAGTAGCCTAAAGGAAGCATGTTCAGCAACATAGAAGTGAAACATACCCTGTACACATTCTTGAGCAAGTACAACAATTCTTAGGTATGCAAAAAGAACTTCAATTCAACTGAAGCAATTTTAACAATGGAAATTGTCCCAAAGCAGCTTACAGAAATATATAAAACTCACGAAGCATAATTACACACAAAACAAGTACAGCAGTTACATGATGAATTACCAGCAGTTTTCCAGAAGATAATGCTCCAATAACAACAGTTACAAGGTATAAGGAACACATTTCATGTTCAACAACACTTTAGACACCGTTAGTCAACCATCCCAAACAGAGGGATAAGATCTTATAGAATTTAACATGGTTAAACAATTCCTGTAGGACATAAGCAAAGTTAGCTCCTCTATTACCAGCTTAAAAGGAGGAATGATATCTTGTTTCGCTTGATATAGTTGAGAACATTATAAGATCAGCTACTGACAATCAGGCATGGAAAAATACTGAGAAATTATACTAAAATTAACATATATAGTATAAAGTAACTTTTAGTACCTATCTAAAACTGCTTTAGCCCCCACAAAATATTCATTAGCCCCCCTAAGCAAATCAATATATCAGCTAATATATTTTCTTTTTGATTTCATTTTCTTCATCAACAGTTCAATTCCATTGCATCTTAAACATGTTCGTTGGGTGGGCACTAGGACCTGCGGGAGTGATCCAAATATTTTACATTGGTTTTATTAATTATGCTGACCATTATCATGATTACAGTTTAGCTGCTCACTCACACACTTGCTGCAGACTCACACACAGGCAGTATGACGCAGTCATGCGCCCATCCTGGTCTTAAAGGGCAGTACTCCCACATCACTCCCAGATCAATTGGTGGATTTGCCCAAACCATATCAATCAAATTGTTTATGCATTGTGTCATGTATATTTGGACAGACAAATAAGACTGTAGCTCAACTACACAGTAGCTCGATTATAACTGCCCATGTAAACATAGTTAATGTAATTAACAAAGACATTGTGCAGTAATGTAGTGTTGATTGCCATCTAACTCACTCACTAAATAAAATCCAAAAAGTATTTTGGCTACATAGTACAGCCATTTTTGCCTTTTGTTGGTGTTGAATGGATGGGGACAAAGTGGATTTAAATTTCTTTATTTTGATATAATTTAAGTAAGTCATATTAGTCTCTAACACAAATTATTAGACAGATATACCTTTGCCAAAAATAACCATATTTCTATAGATTTAACACCCACTGTTACTCTAAAATATACATGATTAGAAAGATGTTTTGGTGGCTTTAAATTTTTTTAGGGGGAGTATACCCAGACCCCACTAAAAGAGGGGTTATATCTCTTGTGACATCCCTGGCTTAGGTCCAAGTTCGGAATCAAGCATAAATGAGACACACCTCTATTTTACTTTGGCACATGTGCACAAATTCCGCACAACTGTCTGAGTAGCAGCTAAGTCCGTAGTCTGAGGTCTGAATCCTCATGTACAGAATTTCAGTATAATAAAACAAATATAAAATAATCTTTAGAGTCTACAAAAAAATAGCACAAGAGAGAAAATACTAGTATTAAAACAAGAGCACCAATAATTGTAGAATTGACTTGTGGAAGTTTTTCTGTGTATTACCTGGCTGAAACATTTGTGGTAAATGAGACACAGTCAGTGACAAAGGAGAGTGGAGTAGTGCCAGTGATATCATCCCACTGAGCTGGAGAAGTGCCACCTACATGCAGATACAAAGTATTTTTATAAACAAAAACATACAATTGATACAATTCAAACAATGGCAGTCAGTGTACTGTAATTCTTTTTCACAACCAGTGACAAAAGATGGCTTATTTGGTTGTTTATAGTTACAGTATCTCACAAAAGTGAGTACACCCCTCACATTTTTGTACATATTTGATTATATCTTTTCATGTGACAACACTGAAGAAATGACACTTTGCTACAATGTAAAGTAGTTTGTGTACAGCTTGTATAACAGTGTAAATTTGCTGTCCCCTCAAAATAACTCAACACACAGTCATTAATGTCTAAACCGCTGGCAACAAAAGTGAGTACACCCCTAAGTGAAAATGTCCAAATTGGGCCCAAAGTGTCAATATTTTGTATGGCCACTATTATTTTCCAGCACTGCCTTAACCCTCTTGGGCATGGAGTTCACCAGAGCTTCACAGGTTGCCACTGGATTCCTCTTCCACTCCTCCATGACGACATCACGGAGTTGGTGGATGTTAGAGACCTTGTGCTCCACCACCTTCCGTTTGAGGACGCCCCACAGATACTCAATAGGGTTTAGGTCTGGAGACATGCTCGGCCAGTCCATAACCTTCACCCTCAGCTTCTTTAGCAAGGCAGGGGTCGTCTTGGAGGTGTGTTTGGGGTCGTTATCATGCTGGAACACATGCTGGGATCATGCTCTGCTTCAGTATGTCACAGTACATGTTTGCATTCATGGTTCCCTCAATGAACTGTAGCTCCCCAGTGCCGGCAGCACTCATGCAGCCTCAGACCATGACACTCCCACCACCATGCTTGACTGTAGGCAAGACACACTTGTCTTTGTACTCCTCACCTGGTTGCCACCACACACACTTGTCACCTTCTGAACCAAATAAGTTTATCTTGGTCTCATCAGACCATAGGACATGGTTCCAGTAATCCATGTCCTTAGTCTGCTTGTCTTCAGCAAACTGTTTGTGGGTTTCCTTGTGCATCATCTTTAGAAGAGGCTTCCTTCTGGGATGACAGCCATGCAGACCAATTTGATGCAGTGTGCGGCGTATGGTCTGAGCACTGACAGGCTGACCCCCCACCCCTTCTACCTCTGCAGCCATACTTGCAGCACTCATACGTCTGTTTCCCCAAAGACAACCTCTGGATTTGACGCTGAGCACGTGCACTCAACATCTTTGGTCGACCATGGCATGGCCTGTTCTGAGTGGAACCTGTCCTGTTAAACTGCTGTATGGTCTTGGCCACCGTGCTGCAGCTCAGTGTCAGGGTCTTGGCAATCTTCTTATAGCCTAGGCCATATTTATGTAGAGCAACAATTCTTTTTTTCAGATCCTCAGAGAGTTCTTTGCCATGAGGTGCCATGTTGAACTTCCAGTGACCAGTATGAGGGAGTGTGAGAGCGATGATACCAAATTTAACACACCTGCTCCCCATTCACACCTGAGACCTTGTAACTCTAACAAGTCACATGACACCAGGGAGGGAAAATGGCTAATTGGGCCCAATTTGGACATTTTTACTTAGGGGTGTACTCACTTTTGTTGCCAGCAGTTTAGACATTAATGGCTGTGTGTTGAGTTATTTTGAGGGGACAGCAAATTTACACTGTTACACAAGGTGTACACTCACTAATTTACATTGTAGCAAAGTGTCATTTCTTCAGTGTTGTCACATGAAAAGATAATCAAATATTTACAAAAATGTGAGGGGTGTACTCACTCTTGTGAGATACTGTATATATGTGTGTGTGTGTGTGTGTGTGTGGGTGTGTGTGTGTGTGTGTGTGTGTGTTCTCATACCACCTCCAAAATTTGTCAATCATGTATGGGGTACTCCAAAAACCCTATGACAACTGACAACCTGAATAACAACATGGACCAGACTGGAGACCACACTTTTCATCCTACACTGGGCTGCATTTTTACTGTGCCTTGCAAAATGTATTCACATTCACAAAATATATTTGGCACATTTTGTAAAGTTACAGACTTAATTGTCATTTTTAACACGTAAAGGTGCAAAATATATTTATTGTGATACAAAATGTACTTAAACAAAAAGGTTGCTTCCATATGTATTCACCCCCCTGGGTCAGTATCTGTTAGACCCACCTTTGGCAGCATGTAAAGCTGCAAGCCTCAATCAGGGTTATGTCTCAATCAGCTTTGCACACCTGGATTCTAATATTTTTGCCCATTTTGCTCATGCTCTTTCAGACCGGGCTTAGACTGTTCCTGAACATCAATTTTCAAGCCTTCTTCTAAAATTCTAAATCAAACTGAGGTCTAGGGTTTGACTGGGCCATTGTACAATATTCATGGTGTCAAGTATTTGCAGTTTTCAACCACTCCACTGTAGGTGTTGCAGTATGTTTAAAATCATTGTCTTGTTGGAAGGTAAACTTCTGCCCCAAACAAGTCTCTTGCAGACTGGAAAAAAGTTTTGCTCTAGGATTGCCCTGTCCTGTCCCAGAACCAAGTCAGTAGCTTCAAATCAGTACGTGTGAATACTTATGCAATTACCACTTTTACTGGCCCCCTCTACCCTCCAAAATATAATCTAAGGCCATTTCAGTCCCATGCTATAATACTGCAAAATGTAGAACAGTTTTGAATCTGTACACATTGAACTATAGCTATTTTGTGAAGTTGGAGCATATTTCATACACTAATAGCTATTGTAGTAATCAGTCAATCCCATCAACTCAAACCCTTTCTTTTTCAAATGTTTTATACAGAGTCTATGTGCAGTGCTTATTTCTTCTCTTTTTGTGCTTATCTCATAGTAAATAGTTTTAGATCTTCAATTCATCATAAAACAAAGGCAAACTGAGTAAACACATAATACAGTTTTAACTTCAGTGAAATTGAAAGACTTTCAATCAGTCTTTCAAAACTTTCTAGGAGTAGAAAAACTCATATCCTTTGGATCATTGTTTTGCTGTATAATCCAGTTGCGCTTGAGTTTCAATTTACGGACCCAAGATAGGACATTCTCCTTTAGGATTTTCTGGTGGGGAGCAGAATTCATTTTTCCCTTAATTATTGTAAGTTGCCCAGGCCTCGAAGCAGCAAAGCAGCCCCATAGCATCACAATTCCACCACTATGCTTGACCGTAGGTATGATGTTATTCTTGTGAAATTCTGTGTTTAGTTTAACGGCACCCCTGTCTTCCAAACAGTTCCACCTTTGACTCATCAATCCACACAACATTCTCCCAAAAGATCTGAGCATCATCAAGGCGTGTTTTGGCAAATTTCAGACAAGCCTTAATGTTATTCTGGGTTAGCAGTGGTTTTCACCTCGCCACTCTTGCCATTTTTTGCCCAGTGTCTTTCTAATAGTGAAGTCATTAACAGTGACCTTTACTGATGCAAGAGAGTCCTGTGGTTCCTTTGCTCATGGAGGAATTTTGGAAGGTTGGCCACTTCAGGGAAGGTTCACTACTGTGCTGAGTTTTTCCATTTGGAGAGAATGGATTTTACTGTGGTCCTTTGGAATCCCAGAGCCTTTGAAATAGCTTTGTAACCCTTCCAAGACTGAGGTATTTCAATCAACTCTTCCTCAAAATTTCTGGAATTTCTTACAATTTTGGCATAGTGCGTTATTGGGTAAAACCTTTTATCCAACTTCATGCTATTGAAAAAGTTCTATTTAAGTGTTGATTTGATTAAACAGGGTTTGCAGTAATCAGATCTGGTTGTGCCTAGTCCAGCTGAACCCCATTATGAATGCCGTTTCAGATTTGGAGAATTAGTAACTATTGGGGCAAATACATTTTCACACAGGCTCAATTGGTATTGGGTAACTTTCTTGCTCCAATAAGTAACATTATCATTTAAAAACTGTCTTTTGTGTTTACTAAGGTTACCTTTGTTTTATCTTAGCTTTTAGTGAGATATACAGAAAAACAGAAGAAATCGATTACTTTATATATATATATATATATATATATATATATATATATATATATATATATATATATATATATATATATATATATATAGTCTCAGTCTACTTCATGGCACTTTTTAATGCATTTTAAATATACTCATTTAATTGACACTCAATGCCAACTGCCTCTTCTCTCTCTAAGTACCTGTGATGCTGCAGAGCAGTCTTAAGCAAGGAACAAGATCTCCTTTACGTCCTTTAGCTGTAACCTCCTTAGCTCTGGGTGGGACGGGAATTGTTATGGTGATGGGCTTATGAAACTTCCTCCTCCTGGGTTCTATGGTTACAATGGGGCTGAATGAGGCTTGGTTATCAATCACACTGTCCACAATTTCCTCTGGCACTGGCTGAGCCTGTGGAGCAAAGAAGAAAGATGAGTAGGTTTGCTAATCATATAGAATATAAGTGTTCTTTTGTGTGTGTATGTTCCTGTTTAATTCAGGGCAACCATATACCAATATTATTGTATAGGTATATAACCTGTAATACATTAGAAGAAGAGATTGACTAACTGTTATGTTATGATTATGTTAAGACCCTTAACATTTTTTTTTCGTAAAATTGTTTTTAAAAAAAATTCAGAACAGATTTCATTTTCGTGACACAGTATATGACACTCTATATTATGTCAGTATTATCACAGTAGTGCCAATATGGCACCAGACTACATCATCCACAAGCCTTTTCATGTCACTTGCTCACTGCACACACCATGTCACCTGACCACCTGTATCACATTGCTGTCTAATTAGCACAAGTATTTAAGTCACACATTGTATAGCACTCCTTGTCAATCTTTAGCCATTGTCACCCTTATTTGGAGCATGTTCATGCTATTTTCTTGCATCGTTTGTGTAATGAGAATACACTCAGTAGTACACAATGTGCACAGAGATACGAGGGGTTTATATAAAGAACATAATCATGGGTTAAACATGGGACAGCTAAAAACAATTGGCTGTGTCATCAGCCTCAGGCATGAGAAAACTCGGTTGATCGTGTTGTCAGTCTCAGGCATGAGGAGCACTTGGTTGATCGTGTCTTCAGTCTCGGGCGTGAGCAGAACTTGGTTGTCCATGTCAGTAGACTCGGACGTGAGCAGAACTTGGTTGTCCGTGTCAGCAGACTCGGGCGTCATCAGAACTTGGTTGGTCGTGAAGTCGGTTTCAGACATAAGGAAAATTTGGTTGGTTACATCAACAGACTCTGGCATGAGCATAACTTGGTTGGTCATGACGTCAAACACGGCTGTAGCTCAGGAGCAGGGGTCGCCATGTTGAAATCCAACTGGAGCTCAGGGGATGAGACCGCCTCATGGGTCTCATGCTGGAGCTCTGGGGATGAGGTCGCCACGTTGACCTCTGGCTGGAGCTCAGCAGATGAGACCACCTCGAAGGTCTCGAACTGGAGCTCTGGAACCGTTCACCTCCATCTGGAGCTTGGTAAAGACCACATAATGGGTCTTAGGCGGGAGCTTTGAAAAGGAGGTCCCCAAGTTTGCTTGTTCATAATAGGTGGTGAACAGCATGTCAGGTTCATCTCTGAGGTAGGGCTCCCCAGGTTTATTTATTTTGGACACCCTTATTCATCTTAATTTTTTTTTTTCATTATCATAGCTTGCTAAGTATTATATTCACAATTACGTTAGCCTACATGTTTATTAAAAAGAGAAACTTGGTCGATCATTACACAGAGAGATATGTAATGTTTGTAAAGTGTTTTAGCTGTGATTTATACAGATTCTCAAGCCACTATGGGCATTTACTGTACCACTTTCATGTGTTTATTGCACTGACACAGCCTGTCACTCTTATTTTTGTTGATAGTCAAAAAAAGGCAAGCAAGAGAGAGAAGAGTTTGAAGTGGAGAAAGTCAGTTGAGCAGGATCAAAAAAACCATATTAAATTATTCTGGACCACCTAGTAAAAAAAGCTAGGAGCTCCAAAGGGTCATGATATCTAAGATAAGGATGAGAACTGTGCCACACAATTCCTGAATGTTTCTGTCTTAATACTCAAGAAAACATATTGTGTAATGTTATTATATATTACAGGGGTATTTATATGTTTTATTATATTTACACATATCAACTTAAACTTGACTTAAAAGAAATCAGGATAAGGTTGACTAAATACAATAAAAACTATCAAAAACATCTGACACAGGACTGAGACTAAGATGAAATTTAAAAATTGCTAAGAAAGGTTTTTACATAAACAGCTATGTGAACTTGCGATATATTGGGTAGACTTTCATGCACTTAGGCAGACAGGAAGGGAGAGGAGTTGCATGAAAAGGCTGAAACAGAAATCCAACCTATTCCTGCAGAGTTATGGAGTAGGTTGTTATTCTGCATTTGTGACAAAGGACATTATTTTGCATTGCTGCCAATATATAGTTTGCCTGCATTAGCAGAAGATATTATCTTGCACAAACTGCAAATAACAGAGAGACAAAGTATATTGCTAAAGAGACACAGACCAAAAGGCACGGAGACACCAGAGATAACACAAAATCACTGCCACTAAACTCATAGGCAGGCGTGAAACATATAAATGTAAATTGTGGACTTCCAGTTTGGTGTGATGCAGTAGATGTGTGTTAAATCTCGGTCCTGTAACTTTTCATTCTTTAATCGCCTTACAACCCCACGATTTCTTTCCACCTCTCTAGCAAGTGGATGATATTGTTAAGGCATACAGATCATCTTTGAATTATGGCAGCTAAATCAACAAAACAACGCAGGAAAGACCAGAAAACGGAGGCATGTGGAGATGATAATAAAGATGTTAGCATGGCAGCTATTGCTAACCTTCTGGAAGATCATCGGTGTTCTGTTGATTTGTCCTATATTGTCAGATTTTCCTACCATAACGCAAAATTACAGCTATATCTTTCAATAAAATTCAATTCCTACAACATCAAAAATCCTACTGTGGGTTTCTGCTTCAAGACTGAGACTACATAAAATAATTCAGTGTAACTTTGCTGAAGACTCTTTTAGGCAATGGTAGGATGATTTGACAGTGAAAAATATTGATGTTAGCTGGCTTTATAAGAATGTGACTGTAAACAGTTCTCATTGCTGCTAGCTGTCTTGGTATAATAATTTACCAATAATTTAATGCAAGGAGAAAGAAGAATGCAGACGATGACGGTCAACCATGGTTGGCTTTCACAGTCGAACATCGCCAAATTGGGATGGGTCAGAACTCACATTCACAAGGGCTACATAACTTACTGACTCTATACCATCAAGCACTGAGAAAACATTTGATGGAGATAACAACCTGTCTCAGCTGTTCAAGCAACAATGGGTTGCTGAATATGCAGTTCACATCAAATGTGGTCCAAACTATCCTGTCAATGGGACAAGCTCATCATGTGACAGTAGCCATACACACTAAATTGATAGCAGTTTTGGAAATATTGACTCTGATTAGCTAGGAAGATTCGAAACCTTTAGACACCATAGAAAAAATTTGTTCTCTTCAACCAACACCTTCAGAGAGTTCTCCCAAATCACCACCTTCCAGGAGTTCTCTTCAAGTAACATCTGCAAGAGTTCTTGTCCATCCATCAACAGCAAGAATTTCTCTGCAATCAACATCTCTGTGAGCCGGTTCCTGCAAAGCTTCCCGACTCCAGTCATGAAAGTGCCAAGAACTGCACCTCTACTCCTCAGGTGCTCCGCTGCAATTCGTCCATGAGACTCCACTGGTGTGCACTTCAAGGCATTCACCATCCTTATTGGTCTTCCAAGATGCCACTCAAAAGTGACCAGACCTCTGACAAATCCCCATCACTGGGACTCCCTTCCATACAATGGCATAACGAGGGAATTCCCATCTATAGCAACTTAAATGCAAGTACAGTACCCCCAGATCCTAGTCCAGTATGGTGTATTTAATAGAGCCCTTCTAATTGAAGCAAAAATGTAATAAATTTTTGATGGTTCGTTCAGGCCCAGATCTAAAAATGTATATGGTCATTCTCTTTCAAAGCCATTCCTTCAAAGCCTTAGGGATGTCCTTAGGGATCCCCATGCAGCTGAACAGGAGCATGAATTCCTTTGCTATGTTGCAGGAGATGGCTTTCCAAATTGGGACCACCTTGGTAGCAAAGTCGATGCTCAGCAGGATGTATTCATGACCCCAGGCGGACTTAGGAATCTGCCCTACGACGTACGTGCCAATCCTGCCCTACGAGGTCCATGCCAATTCTCTTTCCTTGATGGGAAAGAGAATCGGCGGTATGGGTGGGGGCTTCTGTGTCTTCTGGCACTGTGAGCACCTCTGGCAAAAATCCAGGACCTCTGAATCCATGCCAGGCCAGAGGATAGTGGATTAGTTGATGTATGCATCTCACCTTCTGCTGTGGTGTCCCTGCCCTCCTGGGCCATGTTAGATCGTTGGTGTGGTTCATCCTCCTACAGCTGGAAACCCTGACAGCTTTGGGTGAGGTGGGTGATGGGGACCCTGGGTGATGGGAATCTCTTCCTAGGAACAGGGAGATGGGGAGCTTGGGCATGAGGCCAATGAGGAGCTTTGAACTGACTTTGGATTTTTACCTCCACTGTAGGCACTTCCTGAATGTCCCAATGGATGCAGGCCACTGAGAGGGTTCCCTTCTTCTTGGCCCTTTGTGGTACGGCTGTGGGTCTGGCCAGGGTTATTTTGCTGCCGGAATCCAGGGTAGCTGAGATAGGATGACCGTTCACTTCGATGAGCAGGGTGTGTGCTGTGTGTGGGTCACCTGCATGTAGTGTGCACCCAGTCAACCAGGGTTTGTTGGGCAACTGGTCTGGTTCGGTGGGCATGGCCTTGTCCTGGGGTGAGCCATATCTGGGGTGTATTTTTGTCTCCTTACACTCCCCGTGTTGCATCTGTTCAGGCTGGGTTTCTTGCCACCCTTCCTTGCTGAGTCCCAGGGTGGCTATGGCATGTTATAGGGCCTCAAGCATCTCTCTGGGGTTGCTGGGGTTTTGTATCTCAATGGCTTTCTGTTCTTTGGATGGCAGAGCTTGCAGAAACCAGTCCATTGCCACCCTCTCAGTGACCTTGGTAGTGGTGAGCTGGTCGGGCTGTAGCCATCTTTTGGTTGTACACAGTAGGTTGTTCATCTGGACATGAGGGGGACCTCTGGGCCGGAAGATGCTGTAACATGGGATCCATGACTGAGTTGAGGTGGGCTTGGTCTGTGTTCATGCCTGCTTTCTCCACCACTTTTGCGCACACAAGGCTGGGACACACAAACTCAGGAATGCGTGAAAATTAAGGTGCTGATTTATTTACAGAAGGAAGTGGTCAGGGTAAAGGGGTGCTGGTGAGTGTAGTGCTCTTCAGCAGGACATGCAGTCTCAGAGCTAGCTTCTTCATCTGTGTTAGAAAGAGAAAAAATGTTAGCGGGACCAATAGCGGGACCAAGCATAGCTCACCTGGCTGGCTCTGCTCCCTCTTATACTCTCTGCATTTTTGCCAGAGGGTAGAGAGCTGCAGCAGCAATTACTCCTTGCCAGCCACGTGTGTTTTCGTCGCTCTGCCTCGCAGCCATGTGCTGCTTTGCTGTCCTAAAGTGGCACTGTCCTTTCAGCACCACAGCGGCAGTTGCGCAAGGAGCATGTTGGCTTTGTGCATGGGCTGCGTGCCCACTGTCACAACACCTATGAAAACTTGCTATCATGGACTTTCATGCACTTAGGCAGACAAGAAGGGAGTTGTGTGACAAGGCCAAAACAGAACTCAGACTCACATTTTATATCTCTGTCTGAAGAATGTCTGCAAATAAAATTAATCTGCTGTAAAGATCCTTTTGTTGCCAGCGGTTTAGACATTAATGGCTGTGTGTTGAGTTATTTTGAGGGGACAGCAAATTTACACTGTTATACAAGCTGTACACTCAAGATTTATCCTTTTACACTCTGCACCTGGCTGAACCTTTATTCTGGTATGATAGTCAACACATCATAAAATTAATAAACACAATTAATCTTTGTCCGTGCCTATTTCTGTTACTGGTTTTAGGATGGCAGAAGATCAAGTCCAAAAATCTACACTTAGGTCTACGTATATGCTCATATTAGCACAGATTTCCTCCAGGTTCTCAGATTTACTTCCATATACAAGTAGGTGGAACGGCTACCAAAAACTGTGAATAAAATGTGAAAGAGTGTGTAGGGTGGACTGCTGTAACAGGCTATATGCATATGCGCAGTATTGCCTGTGTACCTGTAAGCCAACACGTATCTTCTTGGTGAGTGCTCCAGGAGGAAAGACAGCCCTCACCACTGGAACAGATTTACTGGTTAATATTCCACCCGTGGAACCCATGTATTCGCTCTCCTGTTTAATACGAGACACAACTGCAAAGTATTGTGGGAAGTCTTTAGTAATGATGCGGCAGATATGCTTCTTCTCCAGCTCAGCAGGGCTGTCCAGTTCTGGAAAAAGACATACATTAATCAAAATAAAATTAGCCTACACATTGGAACCTGCTATAATAATCTGTAGACTGTAATAAATCATTATTAAACACTTTGTATGGATTTACAAGATATGGCAGTAATTTGAAACTGGATTAGTCACAGTAATATAATTAGGAATGTTGGTCAGAGAGACCATGTAAATTTAATTTGGTCATTTTCACTTTTGTTGACAGCGGTTTAGACATCAATGGCTGTGTGATGAGTTATTTTGAGGGGACAGCAAATTTACACTGTTATACAAGCTGTACACTCACTACATTACGTTGTAGCAAAGTGTCATTTCTTCAGTGTTGTCACATGAAAAGATATAACTCATTTGGGCCAATTGTGGATGGGGGGGGTATGTGGCCTACCCACATAGCAGCCTGTCTTGGGCCATATTTGGCCTTAGGATGGCACTGCTGGTGTGGTGCCGTTACTGGCATGCAACATGTCAACCAAGTCTGGGCAATGTATGGCAATGATGGCACTGCAAACGTGACAGCAGACAATATTTGGGCCAACTGTGGCTTCAGGATGGTACTGCTGGTGTGCTGCCGGCACTGACATGCATTATGTCAATCAAGTGTGGGCCATATGTGGCAATGATGGCAGTACAAACATTACAGCAGACAACATTTGGGCCGATGGGGGGCATATGGCCCAGATCATTCTAGTGATTGCAGGCCACACTTAGAATCAGATTGCAATTTTGGACAAGAATTTATAGTCCTGCGATGTACAAGCTTCTCTCTCTCTCTCTCTCTCTCTCTCTCTCTCTCTCTCTCTCTCTCTCTCTCTCTCTCTCTATTTCTCTTTTTCCAGACACACACACACTTTCATGATATTAAAATGTGTTGCTCTATGAATTAGAAAGTACTTTCATTTACTGATGTATAGGTTCAGTAAAAATAAGGGGTGTCAGGATTCTCAGAAATGTAATTAAAAAAAGCTTACTCGACCTGAACAAAACATGCATTTTTTATAACAAGATCAAATGTTGTATTTAAAACAATAATTAAATAAAACAACAAAATAAATAAAATAATTTTGTTTTAAAATAATATTTTAAAATAACACTGATTCGCATGTTATTTATTTAAAGAAACAATACTAAAACGTTATGTCAGCCTTTAATTTTTTTTTAAATAAATTGCCAGACACATATGTCTGGTAGAGTGACCAGATGCATCATTTGGTTACTCAGTGTATTTTATTGCTTTTCAAATAGAATGTACATAAATGAAAAACCCTGTGTTCCCCCTCCCTCTGCATTTTCTTTTTCCTGGGGAGAGTTGGAACTTAGCCTGCCTTTTATCTAGTTGTCAGTGCAGACCAGTGTTGCCAACCTTGTGACTTTTCAGATCCCTTTACAACTTTTTTTTTTTTGCAAAGAAAAGTGCCTAGCGATAAATTTAGCGACTTTTCGGACAAACCTTACTGACTTTCCAAACACTTTTGCCAGTACTGTCCTGCAAGCACGAGGTCTTGCTTTCCCGCTGAACTCACACCTCTCTCTGAGTCTGCTCTGTTCAGTGAGTGGCTGAGAAGCAGAGATTTAACAATTTTATGGTTACGAGACATGCCCTTCGTCCCAATTTGCATAATTCGTATGCGAATGTTTTTAGAATGCAAGACGAATGGAATGCAACATGTTTTACATGTAAAATATTACACATTATTACAATCTAGTTCTCTTGTTCAAAGTAGTTATAGTGTTCAGAAACAGCTTTGGTAATTCATGTTCCATACCTGTCCTTTATATTGTTTTATAAAAGTCATAAAAGTTATTTAAAAATTATAAAAGTTATGAAAATTAATTGAAAAAGTACAAAAAAAATCTATCTATCCATCTATCTAAAACAGATTATAGATTAGGTTATATACAGATAGACTTTATATAGAATATAGTTAATCATTATACCTGGTTTCCTCCAATATGGGGGGGGGGTGCTGCTACATGATAGGGGAGGCTTGGAGGGGCTCTGATCTATGTGAATAAGAAACATGTACTCTCAGCCCTCTCAGAGTGGGTTTGTCTTTGGTGTTTGTACTTTTTGATTTAGTTTTCCTTTGTTAGTATAAAAAGAAAAAAACTGTGAATGATTGTTGCTGTGTGTCAGTCAGTTTGTTTTTCTTCTCAATAAAACTTTATTGGAAAAAAAAATAGAATATCTAGATTAACAAATAATAAGACACAGTTTAGTAGCAATGACTTCATGGATTTCTTCACTGAGAAAACTGAAAGCATCAGGAATATAGTTAGAAATGTACAACCAACAGCAGCACCACAGGTTTTAGCCTCCAATATAATTTCCGAAGAAAAATTGCAGTCCTTTACTGCTATTGGACAGGAAGAGCTTACAAAACTTATCAACACATCAAAATCACCCACATGTATACTAGATTCTATACCCACTAATCTAATGAAAGAGTTGCTTCCTGTAGTAGGAGAGCCTCTTCTCAATATTATGTCAAAATGACAAATGACTTACTTTTAGTGCTGTGTTTGACACTATCGACATAGTATATGACATACTCTTAGGTAGATTACAAAACTACATTGGTATTCAGGGACAGGCATTAAAATCTTTTAGATCCTACCTGCCTGACCTCTACCATTTTCTTTGTTTAAATAATGAACTTTCTAACTTAACAACAGTAAAGTATGGTGTGCCAAAAGGATCAGTGTTAGGCCCCCTGTTGTTTTCTTTATACATGCTGCCCATTGGAAATATTATTAGAAAAACACGGGATTCATTTCCAATGTTATGCTGATGATACTCAGCTATATATTTCTACAAGACCAGATGAAATTTCTAAATTTTACACCTTGACAAAATGTGCTAAAGACATTAAAGACTCTATGACTTGTAATTTTCATCTACTAAATTCTGATAAAACAGATATTTCTAATTGGACAAAAAAATCTGTACACAAAAGCTCTTAAAATACAATCTGCATTTAAAAGGATGTACGGTTACTTCATCCTCTACAGTTAAAGACCTGGGTGTTCTATTAGACGGCAACCTGTCATTTGAAAATCATTTTTCCCATGTAACAAAAACAGCCTTCTTCCACCTTAGAAATATTGCCAAGCTACATAACATGTTCTGTTTCTGATGCAGAAAAACTAGTTCATGCATTCATGACCTCAATATAAGATTATTGTAATGCACTGCTAGATGATTGTCCTGCATCCTGAATCAATAAGCTATAGTTAGTCCAAAATGCAGCTGCTAGAGTGCTTACCAGATCACGAAAATATGAACATATAACCCAATTTTATCATCCCTACACCGGATACTTGTTAAGGTCCGTATCGATTATAAAATACTGCTACTAGTTTACAAAGCCCTAAACGGCCAAGCTCCTTTCTATTAACCTTCTATCACGTTACAATCCTTCACGTTCTTAAAAACTCTGGACTTTTGATAATACCGAGGAAGTCTACTATCAAAGTCTACTAAAGGAGGTAGAGCTTTTTCACACTTGGCTTCTAAACTCTGGAATAGCCTTCCTGATCATGTTTGGGGTTCAGACACACGCTCTCAGTTTAAATCCAGATTAAAAACACATTTCTTTAGCCTAGCATTCACATAACACATCATAACCTTGTACCCAGTCATCTCTGAGACAATGACAACAAATGCACATGGTCATCTCTACCTGAAATACAATGAATAGCAGCTACACTAATCCTTCTCTTTTTGTTTCCTGTTCCTACCTCGGGATGCCCATCCCGAGATAATCAGTGAGTGTGCCAGCTCCAGCTGAGAACCAGCCTCTAAGAAGATTCCAGATGATGCCAACAACTGCAAAGATGATACCAAGATGATACCAATGTCTAATCGTCACAATCACAAGCTCTACACATGTTGCTCCTGGGGTAGTAGTGAGCCTGACCCGTTCTGCTCTCTGGGCCGGCCTGAACCGTCCTAGTGCACTGCTTCTTGAGATCTCATCACTTGGAGGCCACTTGCTGTTGCTGAGGATAGCCTCATAGGGACAGCCTGAGGACACACTTGGAAGCTGTGAAGATGGCATTGGACTTCAATTGATGCGGGCATTTTTGGTGCAGTCAGCACAGTTTGCAGTTTTGAGACTGCAATTGCCACAAACAATTGCACAAACAGACTTTGCGCTTGGGTCTACTGTACATCGGTGGACAGTTCATATGGACATAGTTATAGAAGGGAGTTATTTATACTTGCACTATGCAGTGTCACCCAGATGCGGATGGGTTCCCTTTTGAGTCTTGTTCTGGTCAAGGTTTCTTCCTCATATCATCTCAGGGAGTTTTTCCTTGCCACCTCTGCCTATGGCTTGCTCATTAGGGATAAATTTATCAATTTAAAATTTAGATCTGAAATTTATATATTTATGCAAAGCTGCTTTTTGACACTGTCCATAGTTAAAAGCACTACACAAATAAATCTGAGTTTAATTACATTTAATTAAACAGATAAATTCAGAGTCAGATAATTCAGTACAATTTGGCATCAGACATTTATAAAATAAATACATGTGTTTAACCTTTGCCTGCACCTATTACCCATTGGTTTTAGGATAGCAGAGTACTAAGTCAATGCAAGACAATATATATCAGAAACAGATATTAGCTTGACTGCAGTACTAGAGGCTGCTACCTATTTTTGCTTCATACAATACAGACTATAAGACCAAGCTTTATCAAAAGACTCTGTATAATAAATAACAGTATTCACTATTTATCTTAATTTCATTTACCTTCATCCATGCCATTCAGCAGATCAATGAGATCTTCTCCAAAGCATTCATATTGATGCTCCTTCCATGTATCACCATTGTCACTGCGCAGTACAATCAGCTCACGCTCCATTCCACGCATTGAGCCAAAATGTGGGATCTCCAAAATGACTGCCCTGAAAATCAATGAAGGACATAAAATCATTGCAAATGAGTTATCAGCGTTATATACTGTAATGCAATGCTCATTTTTAATGCCTATAAGTGCTATAGTTACAGGTGCCTATACAGTAGGTGCTTTAGTTATTTATTATCCAAAAAAAATTTGGATTAGTTTTGTCAGTTGCACAACCATAGGCCAATATTAAACCTCCCCTTTAACTCCAAGATTCTAGAAAAGACAGCAGTTATTCTTATACCTACCCAGGAATAACATTCATAAAATCTATCAATCAGACTTTAGGCCTCATTTTAGCATGGAGATAGTAGTAAAAAAGTTAAAGTTAAAGTAAAAAAGGTTAAAGTAGTAAATGACCTACAACTGGCCCCTGATCAGTGATGTGTCTTCATGCTTGTGTTGCTTGACCTTAGTGCAGCTTTTGACACAATTCATATTATTCTCCTTGATAGACTAGAAAATGTTTTTGGTGTTATGTGAATGCGTATCTCCTCGCTCAGGTCTTATTTGACTGAACGTTATCATGTGGCAGTTGCACAGTAATGGCAGGAGGCGGAATGGGCTCCGCGACTCCTCCCCTCTAGCATCAAGAGAGTGGTCCTGCAGTGCGGTGGCCAGACACCTGAAGAACACCTGCAATGCTTCCTTTCACTGCATCTCTGGAGGTCAGCTACCCCTTCACCTACATGCAGCAGCTGAGGGACTCCTGTCACTCGTGGAAGATGTTGGTGGAACAGATCATTGAGCTGGTGGTACTGGAGCAGGAATAGTTTAGTGGGTCCGGTGCCACCAGCCCACATCCATGGACAAAGCCTTGCAGCTGGTGGAGGATCATATGGTGGCAGTTTCTGGTCCAGGCATCCCTGGTCTTTCTCGTGCTCTCTCTCCTCCTCTCTTATCTCCTAGTTCCAGCTCCCCAAAACCAATGTGCTGGGGCCAGGAAACCACGGACCATTGTTACCACTTAATATTATCTCCCCATCCTCTGTCTTGCCATGATCAGTGTTCCTGCATTGAGGTGGAAACTCTAATCTGGATCCCTGATGCGCCTCGGGCCTCCTCCGATTGAGCAGGAATGTACTACATACTGGTGAGTATACAAGGGAGTACACATCAGGCCTTAGTGGACCTGGGGTATAATCAGACCTTAGTCCACCAAAGCCTTATTTGAGGCTTTTTGAAGTGCACATTTAGTGAAGGTGAGGTGTGCATGGGGATATTCACTGGTGTATGGACTATCACTGGAGTATCTGCTGGTGTTGGTCACTATTAAATTCTGGCAGCAAAAGAATAAACCGGAGGGTCTGGTTAGTCCACGCTTCACCCATCCACTAATCCTTAGGACAGACTGGCAAAGATCAGCTTGTCATGTCTGTGGGACAGTGAAGGTGGGGAGGGCTCTACCCCTCCATGCTTGGTGGGGATTCCCCTTTGGGGATTTCCCCTTGGAGCAGTCATGCTGATGGCGATGTTAGCAGGTGGCATTCGGCATGTCAGAAATGTCAGCTGGTGAATCTGTCGGCCACCCCTATAGCACCATTGTGCCCATTACCCTTAATTGAGGCCCCTTTCAAAATAATTGGTATAGATCTCATTGGGCTATTAGAAAGGTGCATGTGAATATATCATTTTGTGTCAGTCCTGGTGGATTATGCAACATGATATCTGGACACAGTGCCTCTGTGCAACATCTCAGCATGCAGTGTTGCGGAGGCACTCATCTGTGTTATCTCCTGAATCGGGATCCCAAAAGAGATCCAGACTGACCAGGGCAATACATTTATGTCATAGGCATTATGCAAGCTCTATAAATGATTAGGGATTAAATCGATTTGCCCCAGTGTTTACCATCCACAAACAGATGGCCTGTTGGAGCAGTTATATCAAATGCTAAAAAACATGATTTGTAAGTTCCTTCACGAGAATGATTGAAATTGGGATAAGTGTTATTTGCAGTAGTAGAGTTCCTGCAAGCTTCCATGCAGTTTTCCCCATTTCAACTATTGTATGAGTGCAAGCCCCACGGCATCTTAGATGTCAGTAGAGAAACTGAGGAGGGACCGTCTAACAGTAAAAATTAAATTTTTACTTTCCTGAACCTGAGAGCAAAACCCAACACCTTAGATCACCTAACACAGGAGAATTTGCATCAGGCCCAAGAATGACAGTCCCAACTGTATGACAGGGGTACTTGACTATTGGAATTTAACTAACCGCATCAAGCTCTAAATTACTCGCAAAGTGTCAAGTTTGAGGTTTTGAAAACTAGCACCACCGGTGGGACTATGCGAACTTGATATCAAATTTTTGTGTCAGTCATATACTTTTAATGTTGCTAGAAATATCCCTCAAAAAATGAAAAAAGCTTGAAGCTAAAATTGTAGACTTCCAAACATCAATAGAGGTTACCAGAGAGCAGAATGGTATTAAGGCAATTAAGTCCAAAAAAAACTCTTCTCGCAGACCTGCTGGCTGACCATTCTTTCTTCCTAAACCAAACAAGAACTTCGATGGGGCACCCATTTGCATAATATTGCGAAAACGTGACCTGACCAGAGCTCCCTGTGCTTTCACTCTGAAGTCACTATGTTCTGTCTCTGCACTCTGACAATGGGAAAGAGCTGACATAAGACAGCATACTGTACGGCTTTATAACAAACTGTATGGAAGTGAATATAGGGAGGATGAAGCAATGTCTGCTGGCTTTTACACAGGCTTACCAAGAGTCCAAAATATGTCAATGGCAGAGTTGGAGAAGTCTTTGTGTGAATGAGAGCTTCATAACACATTGTTGAACATGGAAGGTGGAAAAGCTGCTGCCATTGGTGGCTCCCTATTAAGTTTTATACAACTTTTTGGGAGATGCTGCGTAAGGATCTCTTGGCTGTCATCAACAAGAGCCTAGTTGAGGGTTCACTGTGACTGAGCTGCAGGAGAGCTATGATCACCTTTCTGCCAAGAAATTGCGATCTACCAGAAATTAGGAATAGGTGACCCATTAAAGATTTATATCAGGACATAGAAAGTGTGCTACAAATCAATGGTGGTTTGAGTGCCTCTTGTAGCAGTTATCAGAGAAATTTGGCAAAGATGTACACTCTCCAGAATGTTACACTCCTTGGCAATTGAACCAAAGTTACACTTTAAAATAGAAGGTCTATTATTTCCTCATAATAACCTACAACATCATATATCAGCCTTTGCAAATGTCATCATGATTATGGTCAATGGACAATATGACATTAATTCCCTGGTTGCAATTGTTGAACATTTTGGAAGTATTTCATCTGCCAATATAAACTGCGGTAAGAGTGATGCACTGGCTGTTGGGAAATGGGAGGGGGGTATACCATCATTACTTGGTGGGTTGACTTGGAAAAAAGGAGGACTCAAATACCTACGAGTATTTATTGTGCTGTTACCCAAGAGAAAAAATGGAAAGGGATCATTGAAAAATTGGTGGGTAGATTAAGAATGTGGAAGTGGATTCATCCAAAATTGTCTTTTAGAGGGTGGGTTTTAATTAGTTATTTGATTGCCTCAACATTGTGGCATAAATTGTCATGTGTGGATCCACCTGCTGGTCTTCTTTCCAGGCTGCAAGCGATTTTATAGATTTATTTTTTGGGGGATTGTTTTCATTATGTTCCCCAAAGTGTACTCTTTCTTCCAGAAGAAGAAGGAGGTCAAGGATTAATGCACTTGTCATGCAAATTGGCAACTTTCTGCTTGGAGTTCATCCAGAGATTCTTAACAGGACCCGTGGACTTGGCATGGAGGAAGGTATCCCAGATCATCCTGCAAAAGGAACTTTGGACAGTGCTTTGTTTCTTAAGGATTAAAAACAGTTGCATCTAAAATAAATATCTGCCTTGTATAGTGGCATTTTCAAAATGTGGGGTCTTGAACCTTAACAGGATATGAAAGACGGAATCTTTGTTTTGGCTGCTTGAGGAGCCTTGTTTGGCCTTATCAAATGTGCACCAGGCCTTGCATTGATGCTCTGGAATGGTAAAACTGAGACATATGACTGATGTGTCAGGGCCTGACCTAAATAATGCAACTGCAGCAGCCACTGTATTAGCCAGTGGTTAATACATCAAGCTGAGACATTTTTTGAACTGTGAAAAAAAAGACTGATGGAAGAGGAGTTAACATACCTGCAAAACTATGGCAGTGGATTTTTGGTGCTAGATATGATAGACCATTTTACAAAACTTGCTATTCCACCAGATTTAAAAAGGTATGTCTAGCTTTTTGGATTTGGACTTGGTTGGAGGTGATAAATGTTTTGTTAAAGTATTTAATAAAGTAGGACTAAATGTGAAGAGGGATATGGTGTGGCAGGAAAAAACTTGGGTTAAGGAAAGAAGTTACGAAGAATAGCTGTTGGAAAATCAACGATGAAATCATTGGACAGAATTTTCAAATCGCAGGACATTTCTTTGCCCACAAAGACATGACTCGTTCACAGTCGCATCTTCTCCATTGTAACATATGGCAGCGAGAGCTGGACAGTCAAGAAACAAGATCAGAAGAGAATCGACGCCTTCGAAGTGTGGTGCTGGAGACGAATCCTGTCGATACCGTGGACAGCCAGACATAAAATAAATCTATATTGGAGCAAATCAAACCGGACATGTCTCTCTAAGCAAGGATCACCAAACTATGACTTGCCTACTTTGGACACATTGTACTAACAGATCACTCACTGGAGAAGGACGTTATGATGGGACGCATCGAAGGGGACGCATTCTCCTCACGGAGAACCTCACTCCCCTCAATGGCCTTCGCAGAAATCTTTGTGCTTCCTTCGGTCCTCGCGCAGAACATCGCTCCCCTCTCCTGTCCTACGGAGGAAGTTATCCCACTGTCCTGCCCCACCGACGACGTCGCTCTGCTTTCCTGCCCCGCCAAGTACGTCGCTCTGCTTTCCTGCCCTGCCAAGGACGTCACTCTGCTTTCCTGCCCCGCAGAGGACGTCACTCTGCTTTCCTGCCCCGCAGAGGACGTCGCTCCGCTTTCCTGCCCCACCGAGGACGTCGCTCCGCTTTCCTGTTCAGCCGAGGACGTCGCTTCACTTTCCTGCTCCGCCGAGGACATCGCTCCACTTTCTGTTTCCGCTAAGAACGCTGCACAGTCTCCTGGTTCAGCTGGGGACATTTTGCCCAGGAGGCCGGGGCCACCAATGAAGATAGATGTTTCACGGCGCTCTGGGAGGAGCACCCTTGCGGGGGGGGGGGGGGGGGTGTTATGTCATGGTTTCCCCTGTAAGCAGCGCGCTGGAGAGCATGTGGGCGTGCGTGCACGAGCAAGGTGCACGAGCACCTGCTTTTCGTAGGTTGACAATCTTGACATTGTGTACATTGGGCACGTACTTTTCTAATGTTTCTGTTATGTCATTGTTATGTCATTGGCTGTTATTTCACGTGTGTCTAGGTTGGTGTCAGCTGTCAGCAATTTACCATGATTAGGTTTGTATATATACCACGCGCCTCCCAGCACAAGGTGCGGAATATTAGATAAGTTACTTACATATTATTAGATTAGTTTAGATTCCATACGATAGTTAATCACAGTCATAGTCTTACTTATTTTCCTTGTTATGTTCCATGTTTAGATTAGTGCATTTAGTCCACGTTGGTTTCTCCGCTCCCAGTTCCTCGTTATAGTTTGTTTCTTGTTTTGAATATCGACCCTGTATTCCGTGACCGCGACCTTGATTCCTGCGTTGCCCCGAGTATGCCTGTTTGCCGATCACCTGACCTTTGCATGTTTGTGACAATGTCCATTGTGAAAAATGCTATACAAATAAATTTGAACTGATCATAAGGAGCTGCAGCACAAATAAACAAATTAACTGCAAGTGAAACTGGTATGACTGCAAGAAGCTGATTTAGCTCATAGCTTATTATTGGCACTTAAAACACTTCTACCTTTGTTCAGAAGGCTATTAACAAGCCTAAAATATAAGTATTAACTAACATTTGGGTTCTGCTTTAGGAATTTTTATAGCTAGTGAGGGACACAGAGGGGGTTAAGGAAAACTGAAAGACAGTTGGGGAGACAGAAAAAGTCACTTTCAAATTCATAAAAAATATATATGGGAAAAAGAACCTTTAGATAAAAAAAAAAAAAATTAATAACAACAATGAAATGTCTGTTTTGTAGATACATGTGAATATTACAAATCTGCCTGAAAATAATGAGAAATAGGACCTATTAATGAACAAGAAATCTTTGACTAATCTATTGTTTATATACAGTATGTTCTATATTTTCAGTTCACTATGAACATTGATTAATCAGATTTAGAGGGAAAAATTCTTTATATAACATTTTTTTGTTACATTTGGGTTCAAAATATCAAAAGTACTTTACATACAAATGCTTAGAAAGTCACAACATTATTAAGCCTATTATAGAGCCAATGTAAATATGAAACTTACTAGGAATCATGAAAACTATATTTAAAATAAGTCCCAGGTCTTAGATTAGACCAATTTAAATGAGTATGCTTGAGTTAGCATTCACAATGTTTAGAGTTAATAATCTAGCCAAACAAGAGCATGCACTTTTATAATGCCTCATTTGAACCAAGATGACCATCTGTCTTACCCCAAAAAATGGGCTCCGGTTGGTCCCACCTCTACTAGCCTACTAACAAGCCCCTCACCTTCCACCATTGGGGGGGGATATGGAAGGCATTGGTGTTTTGACAAGCGGCATGTGACTCGCATTGGTGCTGGACACTTCCTGGGTGGGATGATAATGCGCATGCCATTATAACGACTTCCTCTCATAGATCCACCCCTCGCATCTACCATGAAGCTGACTAGGAACCTGCCAAGAATGAACAAGGGATTAGAGAGAGAGACAGAGAGAGAGACAGAGAGAGAGAGAGAGAGAGAGAGAGAGAGAGAGAGAGAGAGAGAGAATTGAATTTCAAAAGCCTTTTATTTACAAGCTTTTAAAAGCTACATCGACCTATTTCGGTCCCACAGAGTCATTGCAAATGACCCTAAAAGAAAAAAGTTTTATATATATATATATATATATATATATATATATATATATATATATATATATATATATATATATATATATATATAATTAAAATAATTCTCCTTCCAGTTGCCTTTACAACCCACAGGGAGTAAAGAATATAAAAAAGCAAACAAGTTTCAAACAGTATGTACACTGTCTTCTAAAAATTGATGAAATCTCACTTTTTCTTCTGCAACCACAAATAATGCCCCTTCCAGACACCATATATTTTCAAATGATACATGGTCTTTCATCTCTTGGTAAAACTTAAAATTGATTAATATCCTAGATTTTAACAGAATCAGAAAAACCAATAAAATACTGTCCCCTGAATTTGATTCAATTTTGTTTCTCCTGCTGACATATATGGCCATCTTTGCCTGCCCTATGATAAAATTTATCAACTGGCACTTAAACTTTTTTTTTTTTGAGAGAGAGTATTTAAAACTAAAACTAAAAGTTTCTATTGTAAAACTCTCATTAAAATGGCCAAACAGTCTCTGTAGAACAGTAAAAAAAAAAATAAAAAAAAAAATAAAAAAAAGAGGCTTCAATCTTACACAGTGCATAAACATGTGAAAAACAGATTCTGTCATGGCACAGACAGGACATTCATAACTCACATCAGGGTTTAAAACACAAATAAAAGAATTAACAGCCACTGCACCATGCAAAATCCTCCATTGTAAATCCCCACACTTTTTTGTTAATGGTGACTTGTACAAGGCTCTCCATTGTGGCTTTACATGTTCCTTTATTTGTAGAACAGAATGCCAAGGTGTGTTGAATCTTTTGTCCAGAAATTTTTTATTTAGAGATGGTACACAAATTTTGTACAGTTCGGTCCCAGATGGTAAGTTGGGGCCCACAAAACTTAGCTTTTCAGATTTAAAACACCTGAGCACTCATGTACATTTGCCGAGACTCTAAAATCCAGAAAAGGATCTTGGTCATTGGGACTACTTAGCCCTCTGGAATATTCCTCCAGCATTTTCAAGACCTCTTCAGTCAACAGGGACCTCCATTCCACAAGGAACTTTCTGACTACACGGACTGACCTCATCTTTATGTGTCCAGCAACTGCCACTGCATTCCCAAACTCCGGTCCTGCTAAGGTCAGTAGGTCACCCAGAGTGACGACTCCAGCCCTGCGGAACCCCTCCGTAAGCGCAGGAAACGGCTTTCTCTGAGATACATCTAAAATGGAACCATTTATGACTGGCTCCTGCAGCAGCCAATAGAGAGAACTTGAGCATTATACTCTCTGCACTGTTAAAAGTTCCCACACTTTAAAAACATTACGGTAAGAAACAGGAAGTTTCCTGATGTCCATCTTTTTCGGGTCCATCCAGAAAAGAGGTTTATGTAAATCCAGCCCTTCAAGTGTCCGTAAAATGGCACATGCTACAGCCTTCCAGTTTGCATTTACAGGTCCATGTAGCAGCCTTTGCACAAACTGTAACCGAAAGGCTGCAGTCCTGCTCTGCAGGTGTACCAGCCCATGTCCCCCTTCATCCTTGGGGAGAAACAGAACACTCTGTGGAACCCAGTGTAGATTGTCCCAAAAAAAATTAACCAAAATTGACTGGATTTTAGATAAAACATGTATTGGGGGGTCGATGCACGCAAGCCTATGCCAGAGGGATGATGCTACCAGGTTGTTGATTAGAAGCACACGCCCCCTAAAGTGTCCTTTAGGACACACAAAAAAAGTGTCCTTTTTTAACAAAAAAATTCCACTTCTCCAAACGACCCTTTACCTTCTCAACAGTCCCTTCGAAGTTTTTCCCCATAAACCCTTCATCTCCTAAAAACACCACCAAATACTTAAAACCATCTCTACACCATAATAAGCGGTCTGGGAGGCTTGGGACGCCGCCTAACCATCTCCCGATTAAAAACGCCACACTTTTCTCCCAGTTTACCTTGGCAGAAGAAACAATTCTAAATTTGTCAGTGATCTTCAACATCGTATCAACATCCCTCTGGCTGCCAACAAGTATCGCCACATCATCAGCATATGCTGATAGTTTAAAAACACCCTCACACTTTGGAATTCCAAATACCTTGCAGTTCTGTTCTCAGTTTTGCTAAAAGAGGTTCAATTGCAAGGGAATACAACATGCCTGATAGCGGGCATCCTTGTCATATTCCCCTTTGAACTTTAAAAGGAGCACACAAGTCACCATTAATCTTCAGTATGCTCTCACTGTCCCGGGACAGAACTCTTATTTTATCGATAAAATCCGAATTAAAACCAAAAGCAGTCAAAACGTTCCATAAGTAGGTATGCTCAACCCTGTCGAAAGCCTTTTACTGGTCAATTAAAACCAAACCACATTCCAAATTAAAAATCCTTCCGACTTCTACGACATCCTTAACGAACGAAATGTTATCATGAATAAATCTACCCGGCACACAGTAGGTCTGGAAGGATCACCTCTTCCATGACTATACTACGTCGGTTTGACAATACCTTAGAGAGCAGTCGATATTCCACACAGAGTACTGAAACAGGTCTCCATGATTTTATGTCGTGTAGATCTCCTTTTTTGGGCAACAGAGTCAATACTGCCCTGCGACAACTGAGTGGCAGCCGCCCTGTGACTAAACTGTCACCCAGTACCTCCAGTAGGTCAACACCCATTTCAGGCCAAAAAGACTTATAAAAGTCAGCCGGTAGACCATCGATGCCTTGCCACTCTCCATACCCTGGAGGGTTTGTAGCAGTTCCTCTAGGGTCAACACCCCTCCGAGGTTTGCATGTGTTTCCTTTGACACCTGAGGGAGATCCTTCAAAAAGACGTTATCATGGGCCTGTTCGTTGGAGATTTCACACTTAGTAGTACAGTTGGGCCTGTTCGTTGGAGATTTCACACTTAGCAGTACAGTTCCTTGTAGAAACCGACTGCTCTCTTTCGAATTTCTCTATGGTCCAATAAAAGTGTCCCATCATCAGAAAACAGGCCATGTATCATCTCATTTTGACCATTCTTTTTTTCCAAATTAAAAAAGAATTTTGACGGTGCATCCATACATTGACGTTTACATCATCTGCCCACACGTATTTAATCTGTATTACGAGTACCGAACAAGTTAGAGGAAGAGAACGTGTAGCTTTATTGTTCATTGGAACTTTATTGTTTATTTGGATCTGTCTTGATTCATTTTCATATTCAGATTTTTTTAAAAATTCATTTCATTATGATTTTTTATGAAGTACCTTCAACCTAGGAGAGTCTGGCATCTAACATAACGTATGAATGTAGGAACATGGACCTTCACCATGCGCTCCACCGGCACCCTAGTTGAAAAGCACGTCAAACATGTCAAATCTTCAAAGATCAGGCAGTTCCGGAGTAAGGAAAATAAAAACACATTACCTATTTAGATTATATCTATGATTAAATTCACCTTCAATTAAGAAATGAAGCTCATGTTAAGGCTATTTCTTCCACAGATGACTTCAGAAGAAATTGATGACCGATTCCCTAGGCATTGTGCCTCCATTTAAAATAAACACTCACATGCTCTGGAATTATATCTCGGAGTACTCTGAACAAGATTTTACATACAACCCAATTACATCACATACACATCATATGAAGAAAAAACTTAACTCCATACATTAATACATTAGATGTATTGTACACTAGCATTAATGTCTGAAAATTAAGCTTAATTTCTGACAGGGGTTTGAATGTTTTCAGATAGAGAGTATATATTTATAAGCAAAATGCTCAGGTACAGGTCTAATACACAAATCCCAGACTATTGTGGTTGTTTAAAACTAGTTGTATGTAAAATCTTGTTCAGAGTACTCCGAGATATAATTCCACAGCCTATGATGAAAATATGGAAATACATGCCATGCAAAAAGTCATGACAATGAACTCATTAGTCTTATCTGGACTTCTGATACTTTTCTGGTTTAACAGATCATGGCCCTATATGGTCACATTCTGTGTTTTGTTGTTCATAGATGAAGGAGTGTATGCCCCGGATTATATGGAATCCTTGGTGCCAGGGTTTGTGGCACATTATCTCCAACATTTAACATTATTTCTTTTCAGACGTATTTCACCCCACCAAAAACCAAACTCATTAACATAAACACCTTTTGTTAGGAGGGGGGCTATTCCCCCCAACACACACCTCTCCACAACACCCCCAGAAACAAAGGAGCCAGATTGACCAGCTGATATACTCCATAGGGTTACCCCCCTCACCACCCCGCCAGTCAGGGAAGCACAGAGGGTCATAAATTATCACACACAACACTTTGATTGACAGTTTGACAGAAAGTGTATGATATAACTACTTAGAGAGAACCATACAATGGTCCGTAAATCCTACTGGTATAATTACACTTCTAAAAGCACTTAACTGGTGTTTAAAACCATAAAATTTCTCCAATCTGGCCATAAAGAGCATAGTATTATAGGAGTGCACCCAGGTATACTGCTTTTGCATGTGGTGAATTTCTCTAAATGTCCACAAGGTCACAGGAATTCATTAACTCGACTAGCCTTCTACGTGATGGCATATGGGGCTCTACATCATTCCTGTCTATACCCAGTTCTGTACAATTAAAATCCCCCCCTAGAATTAAAAAATCATCAGATTCACAATTCTTCAGGACATTATCTAAGGTTCGTAAAAATAACAATCTTTCAATGGCAGTTTCTGGCAGTGAACCCCAGGAAAGCTACTGGCCCAGACGATGTACCTGGTAAGGTGCTCAGATCATGTGCCCACCAGCTTGCCCACATCTTTACCAGAATCTTCAATCTCTCCCTGGCCCAAGCAGTCATCCCGGCCTGCCTAAAATCAGCCATAATCATCCCAGTGCCAAAGAAGTCGCCCACCACTAGCCTGAATGATTATCGTCCTGTGGCCCTCACTCCAGTTATCATGAAGTGCTTTGAGAGATTGGTTCTTCAGCACATCAAGGACTACCTCCCCCCAGACTTCGATCCTTATCAGTTTGCTTATCGCGCAAACAGGTCCACAGAGGATGTTATCGCCGTAGCTGTCCACTACGTGTTGAGACATCTAGAGCAGCAACAGAGCTACGTCCGGATGCTTTTTGTGGATTACAGTTCGGCTTTTAATACAATAATTCTGGACATTCTCATCATGAAATTGGTCACCCTTGGCCTCCCCCGCCTCACATGTGCCTGGATAAAGGACTTTCTCACCAACCGGTCTCAGACAGTGAGACTCGGACCCCACCTCCCCTCCACTCGCACGTTGAGCACAGGTTCTCCACAGGGCTGTGTGTTGAGCCCCCTCCTGTACTGTCTCTACAAATACAACTGTAGTCCAGTCCACAACAATAATCTTATCATCAAGCTTGCTGACGACACCACAATGGTCGGACTCATCTCAAAAGGAGATGAGGTAGCCTACAGAGAGGAGGTCCTAAACTTGGCAGCCTGGTGTTCAAAGAACAATCTGGCTCTAAACACCAAGAAAACCAAGGAACTCATTGTAGACTTCAGGAAGCACAACACTGAGCTGGCCCCCCTTTTCATTAATGGTGAGTGTGTGGAGAGGGTCCACATCTTCCAGTTTCTTGGCGTCCTTATCTCTGCAGACATCTCCTGGACGGACAACATCACAGCGGTTATCAAGAAGGCTCAAACGCGGCTACACTTCCTGAGGGTTCTCAGGAAGTACAATCTGGACTCCAATCTGCTGCTGATCTTCTACCGCTCGTCCGTCGAGAGCCTGCTGACATACTGTATCACGGTGTGATACGGTAGTTGCACCGCAGCAGACAGGGAGAGGCTTCAGAGAGTAGTAAGAGCAGCACAGAAGATCATTGGCTGCCCTCTCCCCTCCCTGATGGATATTTACACCTCCCGTTGCCTCAGCAGAGGAAAAACCATCATTGAGGACAGTTCTCACCCTGGCTTTGATCTGTTCAATCTGTTGCCCTCAGGGAGACGTTACAGGTGCATCAAAACAAGGACTAATAGATTTAAGAATAGTTTTTTTCCCAAAAGCTATTACCATTCTAAACACATACATGTACTGAGTTCACAGCATATGTATATAGTGTCTCAAAAGTGTCTGCATTTCATAGTACCTCCCCCATCCGCCCCAATATCTTGTTTATTTATCTTATTTATCTGTTTATTCTTCTTGTTTATTCTATGTACATGTTGGCACGGAACAAAAAAAGGAGTGGCTCTTAATTTCATTGTACATGTGTATAGTGACAATAAAAGGCATTCATTCATTCATTCATGGCTGCAGTCGGGGCATAAACACAAACAAAAACAACCCACCTATTCTCATATTGTGCTCTAACCTTTAACAGTTGACCCTTTATAATTTCATCAACTTGATAAGAACAGGGAATAAAATTATGGGAAAATAAAATAGCTACTCCCCCACTGGTAGATGTCTTATGACTTAAAAAGGATAACCCTTTAAACTCCCTGGCCGTCAGCAGCATTATTGGCATCTGTGTGGGTTTCCTGAGCAAAGATTACATCAATTTTCTTTTGCTTTACCGTTTTAAATAACAAAAATCTTTTATTTCTTTCCCTTGTCCCATTTAAATTCAACGACGCAATTCGAAACTCACTCATAAATATGAGGAAAAATAATAGATTTATGTACATAATGTCTAGGATTGACTATCACTATCATTATAGTCTAACATTACATTGACTTTTGTAAGGATTTTCTTTAGACGGTATCCCTCCTGATCAGTGAAACCCCCTTCTCCCATTAACCCCCTTGTTTTTCTAACGAATTGTTCCACATCTCGAAAAAAACTCGTCAATCCTCACATTCCTAGCATGTTTAGTTTTTTTCAGAAAAGCCTCGATGTCGTCCACACTATATTCATGGCTCGAAAAGCCACTTAGATTTACACTACATGTAATACTACAGTCAGACGCTTCGCTCTCACTCTCTACCTCCACAAAATTCAACTCCTCTAGAACATCTTTCCTCTTAGCCTGTGCATGAGGACGGTTTCTCCGTCTCTTTCTCTGGGGCATCTTGAACACATTCTCTTCCGTGTCCATATGAGAGCTTTCATCCGCAACTTCATCAGCAAGGGACAGATCAACACTATCTAGTCACACCGTACTGTCCTGTGTATCCTTATCACATAAATCAGGCTCACTCTCAGCCTTCTCTTCTTCACCTGGTTTAGCACAGACACCCTGGTGAGAGGGGCCAGCTTCAGGTGTCTCCACCTGAGAAGGTACTGCAGCTCCCTCTCCCGGTGTGTGGGCCCCATCCACCCTAACGCCCTCTCCAGCAGTAACCTCGTTACCAGCGGCCTCATTAGCATTATTACCATTTTCGGGATTCACACGTTTTTCCGGACAGGCCCGCACCAGATAAACCGCACCCAAAACACTTCATAGTAGTAGTAGTAGCGAAAATGACATAATTAAAATCTTCCACCTTTACATTGTCAGATCCAGATCATTATTATCTTTCATAACCATGTACACAAACTGTCTGAAAGACAGGATATGTTTTACACGAGGGGATTTACTTGTAATCGTTATCTTCTTGATCTGAGAGACCAATTTTCCATAGCGGGATAAAGTTTGTGACAGAACCTCATCCTTAATAAAAGGAGAAACATTAGACAGGATGACTTTTTTAGACGGGGTTGATAAAGGAAGCACTAAGTGAAACACATCATCAGAGAGAGATAGTTTGTATATATTGTAACCTTAGTTTTGACAGGTATAGGTCAAAGGTCAAAAAGATACACATTCTAACTCTCTATATCTAGATCAAAGGTCATGATCATAAAAAAATTTATAGTTATGTTAAATCTGGTTCACATCCATTCGTTACCATACATGGTACGGCCATGTGTTTTCCACCCCACACACGTTGCACACATGGTCTTTCTAACACTCTGTGGTAGGTCATAAAAATATATATAGTTATGTTAAATCTGGATCACATCCATTCATGACACAAACGTTACCATACCTGGTACGGCCATATGTTTTCCACCCCACACACATTGCACATGTTCTTTCTAACACTCAGGTAGGTCATAAAAATATATATAGTTTTGTTAAATCGGGTTCCGATCCATTCCTGACACAAATGTTACTATACATGGTACGGCCATGTGTATTACACATCCAAACAAAAATATGACACACACAAACACACTTTATTTTCACATTATTTAAAAGGAATTTAAGCGTTTTGTACTAAATTAACATGATTATGAACACAAGTTGACAATCATTTTTAAAATGACGTTTTTCCATTTAGATTGTCTGCAGTAGAATGCAGTCTTTTAAACCAGAAAAAATGACTGCCTTTAAGTTTTATAACAATAGTAAGTAAAATCCAGTGTGATTTACATTACAAATCTCATACGTAACATCTCTGCAGGATTTATAGACGTTAAAGCACTGAATGAAATGAGCAATATAGACAAAAAATAAACACTCTGTGTCTACTACTTTTATCTCTCTCATAGAACTATCCACAGTCCAAAGGCTGTGGAGCTAGAAGGCTACGTGTGCGAATGACAAAATTTTTTTTAAAATAAAATAAAAAATGTATCAATACATGAAATTAGATTACACAATGTAGTTGAGGTTTACATGAATAAGCAGAAATGTAATGCTTATCTTTCCTGTAGCACAAATGAAAAGCCCTCTCTAGATGAGCAGATTTGTCAAATGAAATTTTTTCCTTCTTATCCACTGCTACGGTAAACTAAAGAGTAGATATTCAAATTACACTGCTAAATATGACTAGCATTAGCTACGTGTAGTAGTGCAAAATAGTCCATCAAATGTATTAGCAGGTGTAGCCTATACACGAGTCCACTGCTGGTCATATCACTATTGAGAACATGCCCCCAAATTCATTGCTTTAGTAGAATTTAATGGTAAGTGAAATGATAATCACATTGTAATGTCCTTAGTATTTGTTCAGTCTACAGGTCCTCTAACACTCTGTTAAATGAATAAATGTAAATGTACTACAACGTAAATTTAGTTTTAAATCAATTAATTCAGAAATTACACACAATGTTAAGTTGATGAAATTGTGAACATTATTATGTCAACATAACTCATCAAAATAATGTGTACAACTTTAAATATTTAATTAATTCAATAAATAAGAATTTTTATCTTGCAACCCCACATTAAATTTAGATTGTGGGGGTTTGTTTTGTATCGCTCCACTGTTAGAAAATACATGATGGTTGAATGTGAACATAAATGAGCAGAATGTAAGCTTGTGAAATAAATGAAACTTTATTGATTGCACTTTTTGAGAAAATGGCATGACTTTGAATAAAAATTTACTGAAATAAATACTCTAAGTTTTTACATACCTTCTAAATAGGTCCCTTTAGGAGGTAAACGTTTTAAAGACGGTGTTTTATAAGAAACGCACGTATTACATGCCTTCTAAACCTAACCCTTTAGGATGTAAAATGTTTAAAGTGCTGCTTAAAAGAATCGAGAGTTTTGTTTAAACTAGAAGACACATTTTCCGGGCAATGTCTTGTAGGCCTATACACAGTGTCCTACACATCTGAAGTGTGTGTGTATGTGGGTGTGGGGATGTGCGTGTGTGTGTGTGGGTGTGTTAGAGAGAGAGCGAGAGAGAGAGAGAGAGAGAGAGAGAGAGAGAGAGAGAGAGAGAGAGAGAGAGAGAGAGAGAGAGAGAGAGTGAGTGAGAGAGAGAGTAATGTGTTTCCTGGGGTTTGCTGACCAGAATGCTTACAGTGTGTTTATGTTAATGAATTAAGGGACGAGTCGTGTGTTTCAGGGTTTAACGATCCCTACCAATGTGTACATTTGTGGTTTAAGTGAATCTTTGTTTCTGAAATTACTTCTGTGGTAATTATCAGGTTGTGTAACTAATCTATCAGAAAATACTAGACCTGGTGACTGAATGTGGTAGATGTATTAGAATTTTGGACATGTTATGCATGTGTAGCTCCCTATGTGTATGATCTATGTGTAATCCTTCTGTCAAGAAATGAACAGACTGAGGTTTGTGAAATAATTGAACTATTTATTGGCTACGTTGTTGAGAAAAACACTGTGATGTGTAAAACATTTCTACAGTCCTTCAACGCTGTATGATGTCGTTGTTCTCTTTTACTGAAAGAAAGGTCAAAACCATCGGTGTTATTCGTTGTGGAGACTGAAGTGACAATATCTCTGAAGAAAATGAAAATATGTATTACATATCCTACCTTCTAACCAGGTTATTTTAAGGGTGAAAAAAACTTTTTTTTTAAAGACGGTGTTTTAAAAGAGTCGTGCATTTTGTTTAAACTATAAACAAGATTTCAGAAAATGGCTCGCCAACGAGGATACTTACACAGAACTATCGCTAAATACATAAGCTTTTGCTATGCTTTGACATCCCATGTCCCAGCAGTACATTTATGACCTCTGGTGACCATGTGGGTGTGCGGGGATGGGTGTGTGAGAGAGAGAGACACAGGTGTTTTGGTATTTAATAGATATTAGACTTTTTATGATGTAATAATAAAATGTATTTTTTTTTTAAATTTGAATATGAAAATGAATCAAGACAGATCTAAATAAACAATAAAGTTCCAATGAACAGTAAATCTACATTTTCTCCTCCTCTAACTTGTTCAGTACTCGTAATACAGATTAAATACGTGTGGGACAGATGCTGTAAACTATGGATCTGATCCAATGTTATTTGGGAAGAAAGATCAATCTGAATTTTCTCAACATAAATGTTGTGTGTGTAGTTTGTTATCAGATTGTCTAGACGTACATGACACATCTGATAAACGAGATTTCCTCTCCCGTGCTGTAATGATGGCTGGAAACTAGGACTTAATGGCATATACTGTAGAAAGGTCATATAGAACATAGAGAAATCTCATTGGGAATTAAGTCACCTTTCACGTTGCCTTTTATTATGATCACAACCAGACAGTTATATTGTTTCTGAGTTTAATAATAAGATTAATGTTTAGACTTTTTTTTGATGCTGAAGAAGCAAAAATCTAAGTAACCCTTAACCTTCAGACTGATGATTTGCAATGTCTGAACACGATGCTTTAAAAGAAAAATGTATAACGAACTTGAAAAGGTGGAAAGGGGTTCTATGAATTAGTATATGGGTATCTCTCTCTCTTTATATCGCCATTACAGCAGTGTTTAAACAGATACATAGCAGACAAATATACATATAGACAGTTTTATTTTGTACATGCATACCAACTTAATCTTCACCTATCATCGTTCCCTGTTAATGAAATCTGTCAATACCTAATAAAACAGTTTAAGTCACTAACCAAAGTAAGTATACCAAACTGAAGCTATGATAAAAGAACAAAAACAATGAACCTTTCTCAAAGAAATTCCTAAATCCTCTGACCAAGTATATGGCTGTACCATCTGTCTATTAAATAAATGCCGGTCCTTCATGCTGAAAAAGAAGGATCCAAATATAATACCAGTAGTTTGGCACTGTGACTCAAAAAGTTGTTTTATATCTGACATCTGAAAGCTATCTACTGTTCCCCAACTGCTGTACAATAGTGATGATGCTCTTACAGTTAAGAGGGCTGAACGGCAGACCTTGTTAAATAATATTTTATGTTTCTTCCTCATAATGTGTTATATTTTATAAATATATTCTTATACATCTTATATTACTTTTTGCCTTTTCTTATACGTTGAAATGGGAGAAGAAGGGATCAATGCTGGTGTAAAGGTGATCCTGCACAAGGACATGTCTTGGTAAATGTAAGGGACGAGTCAACGTAATCCTTCACATGGTATTCATAAGGTGCCATAAGTTTCTGCTTCTCTATGGGTCATGTTGAAGTTTGAACAAAAAGGTTTGACTTAATATCCGCAGCAGTAGTGCACAAGTCATTTCTTCCTAATTTTTTATTAACTTTTATTGTATGCCTAAATGCAATAAAAGTTATTTGCCAGATTCAGATGCTCCTAAACAAATTATTATAAAGTATGAGTTGGTAACTGATCAACAAAGACTGTACTATCATTTCTAATATAATGCATTAAATATGGACCACTATTTTCACTGAAATATTTCAGAGATTTTTTTTTTTTACACTAGTTTACACTAAATGTCTAATATTCTGTTCTGTTGGAAATATGCCTGAACAGTTATTCCCATCCCACCCACCCCCCGAACCGTTATCCCCCCCCCAAACCCCAGATCAGGAGTGGGTAAAGACAGACTGGTGATCTGATCTATATTATATATACATGTACCTTAGATAATGCCTCTCTGAACGCCATGGTGGGACGTTCCCGAGTTGAAATACTGTACAAGTCCTAAGCATTAGATCACCCCAATTACTCTTGTATACTCTTTCCATACCATCGGGATCTTTGCCTGATGAAACCATACACAAAACATATTTGACATTTGGGGCCTAATTCTAAAATCACCAGATACCAAATGCACAACCGTTTTGTCTTGCTGCCATCACAAAATTAAAATGTTTAAACCTTAAGTAACGTAGTCACAGAGGGTGTATATATTTTTCACACTACGTGAAGTTTGGGGATCCTTATAGACTGTGGAACAGAAATGTACTCAGTGTGTCTCCGCCGTTTTATTTTATATTGGAGTACAACCATTTTTCTTTTTTACCATTAAGGATGAAACACTTGTTTCTTTTAAAACATCATCTTTAAATGTTTTTCTACCTCCTAACTAAAACCTCGGACTTAAGACACGATCTTTGGAGTTGTTGACGCCCTACTCAGGCTTAAACAACGTCTTTACATTACCTTCATTAATAAATTGTCAAACTAACCTCTTGGTTTTTTTTATTTATTTTTTTTTTTTTTGGAGCAAAAGTCAGGTCCTCTCTCATTTCAACAGGTCCTCTTGTTGGTGAATACACAGCAATCTTCTAAGGGTATTAGGATTTCTCGGACCAGACATTGTAACAGATAGTTGCAGAGTTTCTTCTGTGTTTTAACTACGACGTCTTAACCATTATTTTAACACTGAGACACACGACTCCCTTTAATTCGTTAACAAACACATTTGTAAGAATTCTGGTCAGCAAAACTCCCAAAAAAGAACACCTGTGTCTCTCTCTCTCACACACCCATCCCCGCACACCCACATGGTCACCAGAGGTCATAAATGTACTGCTGGGACATGGGATGTCAAAGCATAGCAAAAGCTTATGTATTTAGCGATAGTTCTGTGTAAGTATCCTCGTTGGCGAACCATTTTCTGAAATCTTGTTTATAGTTTAAACAAAATGCACGATTCTTTTAAAACACCGTCTTTAAAAAAAAAGTTTTTTTCACCCTTAAAATAACCTGGTTAGAAGGTAGGATATGTAATACATATTTTCATTTTCTTCAGACATATTGTCACTTCAGTCTCCACAACGAATTACACCGATGGTTTTGACCTTTCTTTCAGTAAAAGAAAACAACGACATCATACAGCGTTGAAGGACTGTAGAAATGTTTTACACATCACAATGTTTTTCTCAACAACGTAGCCAATAAAGAGTTCAATTATTTCACAAACCTCAGTCTGTTCATTTCTTGACAGAAGCATTACACATAGATCATACACATAGGGAGCTACACATGCATAACATGTCCAAAATTCTAATACATCTACCACATTCAGTCACCAGGTCTAGTATTTTCTGATAGATTAGTTACACAAACTGATAATTACCACAGAAGTAATTTCAGAAACAAAGATTCACTTAAACCACAAATGTACACATTGGTAGGGATCGTTAAACCCTGAAACACACGACTCGTCCCTTAATTCATTAACATAAACAAGCATGTGTATGTAGCATAACAATAGTTATGCATATGTAATAAACAAGCATATGTAAGTATTCTGGTCAGCAAACCCCAGGAAACACATGACTCTCTCTCTCTCTCTCTCTCTCTCTCTCTCTCTCTCTCTCTCTAACACACCCACACACACACGCACACCCCCACATATACACACACTTCAGATTGCCCGGAAAATGTGTCTTCTAGTTTAAACAAAACTCTCGATTCTTTTAAGCAGCACTTTAAACATTTTACATCCTAAAGGGTTAGGTTTAGAAGGCATGTAATACGCGCGTTTCTTATAAAACACCGTCTTTAAAACGTTTACCTCCTAAAGGGACCTATTTAGAAGGTATGTAAAAACTTTTTTTTTCATTTTTTTTTTTTTTTTTACATTTCTTCGGGTATATCAATGTTTTAGAGTATTTATTTCAGTAAATTTTTATTCAAAGTCATGCCATTTTCTCAAAAAGTGCAATCAATAAAGTTTCATTTATTTCACAAGCTTACATTCTGCTCATTTATGTTCACATTCAACCATCATGTATTTTCTAACAGCGGAGCGATACAAAACAAACTCCCACAACCTAAATTTAATGTGGGGTTGCAAGATAAAAATTCTTATTTATTGAATTAATTAAATATTTAAAGTTGTACACATTATTTTGATGAGTTGTGTTGACATAATAATGTTGATAATTACATCAACTTAACATTGTGTGTAATTTCTGAATTAATTGATTTAAAACTAAATTTACGTTGTAGTACATTTACATTTATTCATTTAACAGAGTGTTAGAGGACCTGTAGATTGAACAAATACTAAGGACATTACAATGTGATTATCATTTCACTTACCATTAAATTCTACTAAAGCAATGAATTTGGGGGCATGTTCTCAATAGTGATATGACCAGCAGTGGACTCGTGTATAGGCTACACCTGCTAATACATTTGATGGACTATTTTGCACTACTACACGTAGCTAATGCTAGTCATATTTAGCAGTGTAATTTGAATATCTACTCTTTAGTTTACCGTAGCAGTGGATAAGAAGGAGAAAATTTCATTTGACAAATCTGCTCATCTAGAGAGGGCTTTTCATTTGTGCTATAGGAAAGATAAGCATGATTACATTTCTGCTTATTCATGTAAACCTCAACTACATTGTGTAATCTAATTTCATGTATTGATACATTTTTTATTTTATTTTTAAAAAAATTTTGTCATTCGCACACGTAGCCTTCTAGCTCCACAGCCTTTGGACTGTGGATAGTTCTATGAGAGAGATAAAAGTAGTAGACACAGAGTGTTTATTTTTTGTCTATATTGCTCATTTCATTCAGTGCTTTAACGTCTATAAATCCTGCAGAGATGTTACGTATGAGATTTGTAATGTAAATCACACTGGATTTTACTTACTATTGTTATAAAACTTAAAGGCAGTCATTTTTTCTGGTTTAAAAGACTGCATTCTACTGTAGACAATCTAAATGGAAAAACGTCATTTTAAAAATGATTGTCAACTTAACAACTTGTGTTCATAATCATGTTAATTTAGTACAAAACACTTAAATTCCTTTTAAATAATGTGAAAATAAAGTGTGTTTGTGTGTGTCATATTTTTGTTTGGTTGTGTAATACACATGGCCGTACAATGTATAGTAACATTTGTGTCAGGAATGGATCGGAACCCGATTTAACATAACTAGTAATGTTTGTGTCAGGAATAGATGGGAACCCGATTTAACATAACTATATATATTTTTATGACCTACCTCAGAGTGTTAGAAAGAACATGTGCAATGTGTGAGGGGTGGAAAACACATGGCTGTACCAGGTATGGTAACGTTTGTGTCACGAATGGATGTGATCCAGATTTAACATAACTATATATATTTTTATGACCTACCACAGAGTGTTAGAAAGACCATGTGTGCAACGTGTGTGGGGTGGAAAACACATGGCCGTACCAGGTATGGTAACGGATGGATGTGAACCAGATTTAACAAAACTATATATATTTTTATGACCTACCACAGAGTGTTAGAAAGACCATGTGTGCAACGTGTGTGGGGTGGAAAACACATGGCCATACCAGGTATGGTAACGAATGGATGTGAACCAGATTTAACATAACTATATATATTTTTATGACCTACCACAGAGTGTTAGAAAGACCATGTGTGCAACGTGTGTGGGGTGGAAAACACATGGCCGCACCATGTATGGTAACGAATGGATGTGATCCAGATTTAACATAACTATAAATATTTTTATGATCATGACCTTTGATCTAGATATAGAGAGTTAGAATGTGTATCTTTTTGACCTTTGACCTATACCTGTCAAAACTAAGGTTACAATATGTAAAAACTATCTCTCTCTATCATCAATCACAACTCCATTGTCCACCGTTTCGTTTGCCAACTCCACCGTTTTCAGAAACAACACGACGGCACTATTCATACAGGCCTCAGACAGAATGTTGTCGTATCCAACACTCTCCCCCACGGCCAGACTAACCTCCTCAACACTGGCGGTAGTGGTTACTTTTATAGCATGCCGCCGCGTAAGGGAATCATACTTCCCTGTACCTGAGGCAGCCATGCTCCCAACCACGGAAACAGCCGCCCAGGCCAGCGGGAAAAATCACACACAAACACAAACACACACACACACACACACACACACACACACACACACACACCAAACAAGAGTAAATTAAGACTCCCTCAGAAAACAGAGCTAAAAGGAAATCGTATTTCTGAAGAAAAAATAGATAGAAAAATGAACAAGCGAAATTTGGAGCAGTGGCCTCAACCACACTCCGCACACACTCACTCACTCACTACCACGCCGACTCCGCCCACTCACTCAGTCCATGCGCACGAGAGAGAGAGAGAGAACTAGAAGATACTAACCCAGAACAATGGCAAAAAATTGCAATGATTGTCAGCACTGTGGTGATGAATTACAATTTAATAAAGATAATTGGAAAGAAAGGGCAAGAATGAAATATATGAAGAGAAAGTAAAAAGGCAGAGAAAGGAAAAGAAGGCTGGATCTCCATGCCACTTAAAAGAAAAGTAGAAGTAGCTCCACTTAAAAGAAAAATAATTAGAGGGAAAAAGGTAGCACCCTGGTATAAAGATCACACACAGACCACAAACAGACCACTTGAAAAGTATAACGTAAATGGCGTCAAACCAAATTGGTAGTATTTCAAACAGAAATAATCCTAGATTCTTATTTAAAGGGCCCTAATTTGCTGTATTAAGTGTGCCTAATTTTGTTTTAGAAGTCTCATACAATAGGTTTAATTGCACCCAAGGTCAAAAAACACTTTAATTTTCTCAAAATTTACAATGCAGCATCACCTCTTTTTCTCAGTGTCATAAACGACTTGCTCAAGGGTCCGTTCACTCTAAACTCCTCCTCTCAGAGAACCTATTCTGCTCTGATTAGTCAGATGTCCTAGTCTGTTGTGATTGGTCTCCCACGTGGGTTGGAAAGGAAAAGACCATTACTATATCTGAATTTCAGCTCAGAAATAATGTCGTTGGTTTTACCTTATCAATTTGAGCCTGAGTCCGATTGTAAATACATTGGAAGATCAACCCTAACCACCATCGCAAGCACGAAGAGAACAGGATGTTTCTCAGTGAAAAATTCGTATGCAGTTTGACATGCATTGAAGATGAGATGTTATTGCTTTTGCAGCGCAGAAAACAACGTCTTTAGACATGGTGACAAAAGGAACCTAACACTTTCAGGACTCAACTACAACTGTAGTGTTTGAGGGTGGGCTAAAGTACATGTTGTTCGTGAGCAGACAATGAAACGAGAGGTGTTTTTTTTGTTTTTTTTTAAATTACAAACCTACATAGGTTTGTGCAGGTAGTAAGTCTGGAATTACTGACGATTCGTTTCAGGCTGTTCAGAATCGGTTCTTTCTTTTGGGAGACAATAACTCCATTTGTCGTGCACTTTGATTTTTTAAACTTTGCAGACTTTTTACATTCACAAACAGCTATATAACAAACTACACGAAAGGTAATATCTGAAAAAGCATAACTGGGGAACTTTAATACTGTAGCAAAATTAACTAGGAATAAAACCACCATAGAAACCTGCATACAATCATTATATAGCAGCAATGATTTCATAAATTTTTTCCCTGGCAAATTTGCAAATATTAGACAAAAAAATTCAGCCTATGAATTTAAAGCCAGACAGTTTTATAACTAACCCTGTGAATAATTATATAACAATATTTGATCAACGGATAGATTATTTCATTCCCCTTTGAGAGACTGAACTAATTTCATTCATTTCTTCATCAAAATGATCAACTTGTATACTAGATCCCTTATCTACACGTTTCTTCAAACAGATTCCAGAAGTAATCAAACCCCTTCTAAAAATAATAAAGTCTTCTTTAGCACTGGCTATGTACCTAAATCATTGAAAATAGCAGTTATAAAACCCCTGATTTAAAAACCTGACCTCGACCCCTGTCAATTGTCTATAGCAGGCCAATATCAAATCTCTGTAGCTGTAGTACAGAAGCTATGGTCATACCTACATAGGAATAACATTCATGAAATGTATTAGTCAGAATTTAGGCCTCATGCTAGTACAGAGACAGCGCTGGTTAAAGTGGTAAATGATCTACTACTGGGCTCTGATCAGGGTTTTGTCTCCTTGCTTGTGTTGCTTGACCTTAGTGCAGCTTTTGATAACATTGATCATACTATTCTTCTTGGTAGACTAGAAAACATTGTTGGCATTAAGGGAATGGCCCTCTCCTGGCTCAGGTCGTATTTGACTGACCGTTATCAGATCTTAGATGTAAATGGTGACTTCTCTATGCATAATGAGGTAAAGTTTTGTGTTCTGCAAGGTTCTGTTTTAGGCCCACTGAATTTTTCTTTATATATGCTACCTCTGGGTCAAATTATTTGTAAACATGGATTTAGCATCCACCGTTTGCTGATGACATGTTTCAGCAAAGCCAGATGACAGACACCAGCTTAATAAAATTAAGGAACATGTAAAGGACATTAGACACTGGATGCTTATTAACTTCCTTCCTTAACTTCCAATTTCCTTCCTACTTAATTCTGACAAGACAGAAGTACTTATATTAGGACCACATGCAGCTAGAAGTACGCTTTCTGTTTACATAGTAACACTGGATGGCCTTTCTGTTTCATCATTTGCAGCAGTAAAAGACCTTGGTGTAATTACTGACTCCAGTCTTTCATTTGACGTAAATATTATTATATTATTATTAGCCCTCTTTAATCTCAGAAATATTGCTAAGATAAGAATATAATGTCACTACATGATGCAGAAAAATTTGTGCTTTTGTCACCTCTAGGTTGGATTATTGTAATGCCTTACTGTCTGTATGTTCCAGTAGGTACAAGCTCAAGTTAGTCCAGAATGCAGCTGCAAGAGTCTTTACTAGAACCAGAAGATATGACCACATCACCCCTATCGTATCCACACTGCGTTGGCTCCCAGTGAAATTTTGTATTGATTATAAAATAGTACTATTGACCTATAAAGCACTAAATGGTATAGTATCTGAGCAAACTTTAGGTCTTTTACAATCCGCCACACCTACTACGATCAGAAGGTGCAGGCTATTTGTTGATACCTTGAATAGCCTACAGCAGGGGGAAGCACTTTCTCTTACAAAGCACCACATTTATGGAACAGCCCCCCCCCACACACACACACACACACACACTCTCTGCATTCACCCTAGGTTTGTTGAAGGTGGAGTGGCTGGCTACCTTATGTCCCAGGACGCCCTCATGTCTGTGTTACCTTCTGGCTCTACCTTTTAGTTATGCTGTCATAGCTAGTCTTGCCAGAGTCCCTGCTTGCACTCATGTAAAGTACATTGTCCTTAACCATTATGGGACAATAAGCATACCTAATAATCTCTCCTTCACTTTCCCTCTCTTTCTGTCGAGATACACATGATACTCCTCAGATACCAGTGATCCTGACCCCTTCTGCTACCCAGACCTGCCTGGTCCATCTTGATGCCCTACTTCTGGCTGGAGTTCTCATCAATTGGAAGTCACATGCTGCTGCTGAGGATGGCCCCACATGGTGCAGCCTAAAGATCATTGAGATTACTGAGGATGGTTCCACTTAAAAACCATTAAGATATCTTTGGACCTCAATTCATATGAACAGTTTTGCTGTGACGGCTAGGACTGCAATTGCGACAAACAGTTTTGCACTCAAGTCTCCATCATTGAACAGTGGATAAGTTCAGCAAAAGACTTCATGTAAAAACTGTAATGAATTTTCCTGGTAACACATTTACACTATTTGACCATATATTGTTAGCACATTTGTAGAAGGGCTTTATTTATTTATAATTGCAGAATCCGTTGTCACCCAGATGAGGATGGGTTCCTCTCAAGGGTTCTTCGTCATAGCGTCTCAGGGAGTTTTTCCGTTGCCTCTGGCTTGCTCATTAGGGATACATTCGTACATTTAAAATCTATATCCTGAATTTATATATTTCTGTAAAGCTGCTTTGGGGCAATGTCTGTTATTAAAAGCACTATACAAATAAAACTGAATTGAACTGATCTCTGACAGGTGGACAACAGTGAAAGTTTGGGTCAACACTGGAAGTGTCAGGTCAACACAGGAATCAATGAGAAGCTCTGTTTCCCAGAGCACACTGCAGCATACAAATATGGCCACCATGGACTACACTTCCCAAAACCCATGGACTTTATCACATTCACATTTGCCTGAATTCTAATCACGTACACCTGGACACAGTATATAAGGACTCCAGTTCCACACTCGCATTACAAAGTAATGCTCTGTGTGTATCTACTTGAACTTACCAAGCCTTTATCTCCATGTATTTTTATTCTGGTTATGACTTTGTTCTGTATCTTGTTTATGATTTTGGGTTTTGCCCAAGTATTGATGTTTGTCGATCGCCTGAACGCTGCCTGTTTTTGGATAATGTTTTTGTACACTGTTTTGGATTTGTTTGTCAGCCCCTGTAATAAAATTTCAAACTGTATTTGCATCTGTCTTTGTCTTGATCTCATGACAGGGAAAAGAAAAGATGACAAGAGGATACAGTTTCACCTGGAGTCATATGGAGGGAGCTGGGAGGAAGGGAAAAGGAGAAAAAGAGAAGAAAAAAATAGTGTAGGAAGCAAAATATACTCACCATGTAAATTTTTTTATTTATTTATTTATTTTCACAATAAGCAAAGAAAAAAAAATACCCCACACAAACCCAAAAATGTGGATCCTTTATAAAATAAAAATAAAAAATGTTTTTGAAATATAGTACATTTACAAACTGGCTTTGTAGGCATTTGGGTGGGTACCAATGCAGAAAAATATCTATTGCACAAAAGTAGACTTTCACTGATCTTAATGACAGAATAATGGAAGACCTCAGACAACACAATCAAAATATTAAATACAAGGAGGATCATTAGATGAATATTCTTCCCCCAGGGAGCATCCAATGTTAATTTCAATAAATGTGTGTATCTCAATTAGACTCTTGATGTAGGACAGTTTCTCTCTCTTACCCTGAGTGGACGGGACTGGACATGGTGTTCTGTGCATGGTCCACTGTGTCTGGGGTCCAGCTATATTGCCTGAAACACTCATTCTGTTCCCGGGTCACTGCAAGGTGCTGGAAATATATGTCACACACACACACACACACACACACACACACACACACACACACACACACGTACACACACACACACACACACACACACACACACACGTGCAGGCATTGCAGACATGAACACAGACAGATTTTGTACTAGGCTATACTGACATATTGAGGAGTAGGATGCTGGTAGAAGAATGTTTCAGCTATGGCCATAAAACTTGGAGATATAAATTTCCCAAATAAATATAAACTTGTTTTATAACAAAACATTGCTATAGAAATGTAAGTAATTTTTTGACTCATCACTGAAGTGATGCTGTACTATGCATTCATTTTAACTTAGCATTAATTTTAGCTTAATAGTCATTTTTAGTCTCTGAACCAGTTAACTATATATGAATACATGTTTTTTTGATAAAGACTATAAAGTGCTTCTAGTGTCTGCTAAGTTCTATAAATGTAAATTATGTGCAGCATTTAAATATTTTTAGATACACCTCATAGACCTTGTGTGTAACTCACATTTAACAGGCTAAAGATTTGCCATACATTTAGACTCATTCCCACCACAGGATCACATGTTTACAGCTGCTGAATCATGCAGTTCTGTGAAATGTTATCAAACAGTTGAATGGCATTATTAATATAAAATAAAATTATTTATATAAGATGTGTCACCACAATTTGAAAAATTCATTCAAAAATATAAACTTTTGGACAAAATAATTTCAGAATGAGTTACAACTTGTTGGTTGCATTAACATAGGAAATAATAATAATAGTAATAATTTGCCGAATATCTGAAGGAAATTTGATGTGATTCCTTTGAGAGTTTGTAAAACTATCATGATAGTGCAAAATCTGGCATAGAACCACACTACCCACCATCCCCATATTCATGCTTATAGTCTTGTTTTGGTTATTTGTCTGTGTATCACTAGTTAATTTAATTTTTTTTAAAATGCATCTATCCCCAACTCCAATATCTGACAGAAAGTTAGACCCAACAGTGGATCCAACAGAAGAACAGCCTTATGTGGGAACAACGGCAAAGAAGAGAATGGGTCAGTGCCATGCTGGGATGGCATGAAGTAATGCACCCCATGAACAAATTTTTGGGAGGGGGCTCCTGACCAGGCTGGGACCAGTCTCTCACCCTTCCCCACTGAGGAAGCTGCTCTGCCTCATTGCTCATCTGGGGACATCCATCTGTCCCTCTGATATTACAGCATCTACCTGCTCTGCCGAGGACATCGCTACGCCACTCGGCTCTGCTTCAGATGTTTCTCCACCATCCTGCTCCACTGAGGAAAATGCTTTGCCTTCTTGCTCTGCGGAGGATGTAGCTCCACTTCCTTGCTCAGCTGTGAACATTGCTCTGCCTCCTTGCTTCCCTAGGATGTCATTCTGCCTCTTTGCTTCGCAGAGGACATCGCTCCCCCCTCTTGCCTCACAGAGGACGTGACTCCTCCCTTGCCTCGCTGAGGATGTTGCTCCTCACTCTTGCCTCACCTGGAATGTTGCTCCCTCCTCTGGCTCCACGGAGGACATCTCCTCACAAGACTTTTTTTTTTTGCATCTCCTCACAAGACTTTTGTGAGGGAAATTACTCATTTTTACTTCGTAATAATTTTGTTCTTGTTCATCTGAGGATAATGCCAAAGAAGGCCATGTCATGTCACTGAGATCAGTACAGAATGTTTATCTGCTTACAGAGACACAAACATGTTCTTCTGTTCAAGGTTCGTCTGTCCAAGATCCTAAAACAAAGCCTGTTTGAACTGCCTCAAACTGCACCTTATCAGTACACAGAATTATGACAAGCTCTGCGTTTCATATATATAGTGTTTGGCTTCAGAGCGCTTTCATTATTCTATCCTGCTTTATTCTATCCTGTATTAACCATCTTTCTGTAATAAACCTTTTTACCTTCAGAGGACAAGTCTGCGAGGGTTGTCTAATTTCCATGACAATTTGGCGTCTCCTGGCTGGGCTGTGTGAGTCTTTCAGCTTTTCTGGACAACAAGCAAACCGGAGGACGCCCGTGGAAAAGTTTCACGCTGAAGCCTGTGTTGATATGCAGGCGGTTTGCCCTTTGTTGTGCAGAGAGAAAGACCGATGCAGCCTTACCACTGACAGGTAGGAATCATCAAGAAACAGCCTTAAGGTAAATTAGAATTTTATAAAGTCGTTGTGTATTGCTGTCTGTGTGGAAGGGAGTCAATGATATAAGAAAAGCACGTATTACATTGAGAGAAGTATTACATGGAGGTGATTTCTCATAAGAAGTTCGAGGAACTTTACCTCTGTGATGGCAGAGATATTGGTGTTTCTTAGATCACAACATCAAAACTAAGATATATACAGACGGGTATATATAGAGAGAGAGAAAATAATGGTAAAAATATTTGCTAAAGGAAAGAGTCCATTTCAAGCAACAAATAAGTAAAGAGAGTACTTATGAAGAAGCACAAGAGGCGCAGTATTTTTGTGGCGGATTACCATCAAGTGGCATGCTCCATTGACTCATTCCATCATATTGGCGATACATGATATATTTGGAAATTTAATGCACAAGTAAATTTTACTGAGATAAAAAAAAAATAAAACACTAATAAATATTATTAAAAAATAAGAAGAAGAAGAAGGGAAGAGAAAACTAAGTCCTACCAAATTGCTGTATGTGGATTCGCGCTCACAGGTAAACTGTTTTAAATTCTTAAGGTTTGCTCTATTGAATCTATAGGTTATATGATTGAATGTCTAGAGATTTGGCACACATTTTGAACCTTTTCTTTCTGTGCACAAGAAAGCATATTCATTTGATTTGCATAGCATGTTAAATTGATTAAAACTTTGAAATTTATAGAAACTGTAAAAGAAAAAAAATATATAAATAAAAAATATGGGAAAAACATGTAGCAAAGCACATCCTGACACACATGCTATGGTATGTACAGGGTGCTCATATGATGATCCTAATATCATGTTTATGCATGTGAATTATGGGAAAGGATGTTTGAATCGATATGATGTATGGGTTAAAGAATGTGCTTTCCCAGAAAAAGGTAGTTTTAGCCTCAGACAGTTAGAACAACTGAAACTTAATTTGGAGACTAAGGAGAGAGAGAGAGACCCCTAAAACAAAGAGCGAAGTGCAGTTTTTGGCTGACTGGAAGACATTTGCTGAATGGCAGAGCAAGGCACATAAAAGAGAGAAAAAAATGTTAGACAGGGCCCTCATCTGTTTCTCAGTATGCTAAATTGCAGAAAGCTGATCCCAAACTGGACTCCGCCCCACCACAACGCCCACAGCCAGTAAGGAGGGAGGAACCTGCAGTTTCAGAGGCACCTCCTCATGATGTAGCAGCCCAGCCTACACCACTCTATCTGAACCTGTCAGAACTGAGCCACCATCCCCCACCGAACTATTCGCCAGCCGTCCTTACTTCACCAGTGGTGTTGCACACGAGATCCCAAGTGAAGGGACCAACAACATTGAGGGCTTCAGACCAGCAAAATCGGACAGAGAAGGTACAGTGCACGCCGTGGTAAATGCCCCAATGCTAGAAGTGGCCAGAGAAGGATGCCCTATGCTAGTTCACAGACTCTGGACATTGGAGGACATCAGGAGCAGCATGACGCATCTGCAGGTGCTCCGCGAAGTTGGAGGATGAAAGTATGGGGATGAACTTCAGATATTCTGCAGAGAATTCAGACCCACTACTCATGAACTACAATGACTGCTCATGGCGAAACTTGGCACGGACTTGGTCAAGGTTTCACGTGAATTCCCAGAGAACGATGTCTGCCTGATTAACCTACAGTGGGATGATAGAGTCAATACACAAATCACGGCATTCCAGCAGAGGCTGACGAACACCTTTCCTGTGCGACTGGACATGACAAAACAGCGATGTGTAAACAACACGACTCAGAGACTGTATCACAGTACCTGTCCAGACTCACTAAGATCCATGACGCAAACTCAGGCATGGAGAAACCCAGCGCTCTGGCAGATGGGCAAGCGGCCATCACAGCATGGGAGACACATCTCAGAAACAGATTTATGAACGGCAAGAAACCAGAAATTGCCGCTATAATCAAACAACAATGTTTCACCTGGGACACCCGAAACCTCACACAAGTGGAGAGGTATGCAATCCACACAGAGAAGCTCCTACAAGAGGCAAAGGAAATTAAGATGGAGAGGAGAGGAAAACCAAAAGCACGCACACGAGGAAGACCCGGCGGTCTTTGGACCAGGCAATGGACTAGGATTAAACTGTTACAATTGCGGAAAAGTTGGACATTTTGCAAGAGACTGTCCAGAGCAGAAGCGAACTGACAGGCGGATCTAAGGTTAGGGTGAGGCACCTGGGAACAGAAGAGGTGACATCAGACACCCAAACTATCAGTTAGGTCACAAAGAACAGGAATATATGCACACACCCACATCCAACATTAGTCAGACTGACAATTCACAAATGTCTGAACCAGTCATGAACCTTAACCTTTTAAAGTATAATACCTCTCTTTTCACACAGTTGCCATGTATATCTCTTGTAGTTAATGGACAAAGTGTCACATTGTTGGTAGATTCAGGAGCAACGTATTAAAAGAATTAAAAGAATTAAAAGAATCCCCAAAGATGAGTTCACGGTCACTGCTCTCCATGGGTGTGACAGGACATTCAATATTAGAACGTTTCTCTGAACCGTTAGTTTGTGAATGTGAAAATGGCAAAAGAATAACCCACCATTTCCTAATTTCGTCTTCATGTCCAGTAAATCTACTGGGCAGGGACTTAATATGTGTTTTACACTTAAATTCGATGTCCTCACCTCAGGGAGTAACAATAACTGATGACTCATCTTTGGGAACTCCATTTGTTAGAGAAACAGAGCTCTGTGTTTATCAATGGTCCATGCATAACAAGCCTAGATCCTGTGCTCATTTGTTGAGATTGGCACATGATAAGATGAAGGACAACTATGTTGATTTTATGCTGTCCTCTGTCCTTCATTGCACAGCGCAAGTGCATGAAGGAAGAGATTTTAATTTTTAGAAAGAATGGTTTATGGATATCCCAAAAGTGAATAGCTGTACCTAAAGGCACTATATTGGTGTGATAAATTTAGTGCATGTTCAGTCAAATTGAGTGACACGCAGTTGCGTGTATTTTTTGTCCCAGAATCAGTGCCTCACGTCTCATTAGCCAAAATAAAAAACAAACAGTGGAAAGACATGGGTCCGTGGGTCAGATTATGTGAGAGTGGGAAAATTACAGATTGGGAACAGAAACCCACCTCCAACATATGGTACAGCCCGACGCTGGGAGTTTATAAAAAATTATTTCAGGAAATGTGCAAGGTTAACCAGGATGTAATATGTCATGAAAAGGGAATGTTTCTGAACCTTGGGACAAGCCCCACACCCCTAGAAATACACCCACAATTGAAGAAGGTGCCTCTCGGGCTGTGGGCCCAAGGGAAACATGACGTAGGCCTGATTAGAAGTGCACCACCAGTCGTGATCACGCCAAATCTGACATTAGGCCCAGACAGTCTCAATACCCTCTTAAATCAGAAACTATTGAGGGCATTAGACCAGATTTCAATTCATTATTGAAGGCAGGGGTCATTGTTCCCTGTCCTGATTCGTCAGTGCGCACTCCAAAATTTCCAGTGAGAGAAGCAAATATATAAATAAATAAAATAACCAAAAAACCCTATAACCTGATGAATGGAGATTTGTACAAGATTTGCAAGTGGTTAATGCAGCAGTAAAACAGAGACCTCTAGATGTGACAAATACTTACACTACATTAAGCCAGGTTCCAGCAAATAGCAAATGGTTTTCAGTCGTAGATTTAGCTAATGCATTTTTCAGTATACCTCTTGATAAAGACAATTTGGTTTTCATTCATATTTGACGGACGTCCTTACATTTTCACTAACGATATACAACCAAATGCTAAAGGACAGCTTAGCACCTCTACCCCTTTCTTCAGGGCACAGTGTGAAACTGACATCATTAAATTGTTGCAGCATCTCGCCTAAGAAGGCCACAAAGCCAGTCTCTCCAAATTACATTATGTACTACAAGAAGTGAGATTTCTAAGACATGACATTTCTGCAAAGGGAAAGAAACTCTGAGCTGACAGAGTATCTGCAATCCAGAAGATTCCCAAGCCTCTGATTAAGAAACAAGTTCTCTCTTTCCTAGGTACGTGTTTGTATCGCAGAACTTTCATTCTAAACTATTCCAGTCTAGAAGCACCATTCAGAGAGATGGCAACAGGTTGGACAGCTCATTCTCAGGTAAGTTGGATCCAGTCACTGCAGGGTTTCCCCCATGTGTACGTGCAGTAGCAGCAGCTGTGAAAGCTGTGGTGGAATCCAGAGACCTGGTAGGTTACACAGAATTGAACCTCTTGGTTCCACATGAGGTGTTGTTACTCCTACTTGAACCTCACACCTGTCCACCCAACAGTGGCTGCACCATAATACTATACTACTAGATATGCCGAATGACACTATGAAAAAATGTACTGTCCTTACCCTGCTACACTTCTTCCAACAGAGGGAGATGGGGAACCATATGACTGTTTTGTACTGATTAACGAACTCTGCTCTCCTAGAGTCGACCTGAAGGATGTTCCATTGGAAAACCCAGATCTGATCCATTTTGTGGCCGGGTCTGCATCACGTGACCCAGAGACAGGTGAAAATCGAGTGGGCTATGCAGTAGTAACCACACACAAGACGGTCTGTCAGGAAGTCTCCCCTCAAATCTTTCAGCACAAGCAGCTGAACTATATGCCCTCATAGAGGCATGAAGACATGCTGAGGGGCAGTCAGTAAATATCTACACAGACAGTAGATATGCCTTTGAGGTAGTACATGATTTGGGGACAATTTGGAAACACAGGAACTTCCTGACGAGTTCAGGAACACACATACCCCACCACAAACTAGTCTCTGAGTTACTGTACGCAGTCCTACTCCCCAAAACTATTGCAGTATGCAAAAGTGATGCACACACTAACAAATTAGACCCTGTTTTCTTAGGAAAGTTTGAGTGGACAGTGCAGCAAAGTAAGCAGCTACATCTATGGTCCCAAAACACAAAAGAAAATAATCACTCCTTCTTTACAGCTTTCAGACCTCCAAGCACGAGCTACGTACAAGGAAAAAGCTTAAAGACTAGAGAGACGGGGTTTGACTTGCTGAACTCAGTATTTGGGGGATAGGGCTCGTGGATATTAACCGTCTGTCTACCAACAGGTGCAATGATTCTTCTTGTCTTGCTCATTTTGCCTTGTCTTGTCTTGTCTTGCTCACTTTGCCTTGTCTTGTCTTGTCTTGCTCATTTTGCTTTTTCTCTCGTTCGGAGCAGTCTCTCACACTCATTGAAATCTCTAATGACCAAACACTAATGTTGACAAAGACTGATTACTATCCCTATGATGACCAACCTGACTTGTATCCTAAACCTGACTGGGTATCAGATTCTTCCAGTGACACTGACGATGACGACCCATTGACATCCATTTCACACCTATTGTAAATATTCCTTTGACCATGACGACTCCCATTTCACCCTAAATGAGCTTGCTTGACTACAGGATACTTTATATCTGCAAAATAAACCTTAGTGCATTCATTATTCATTGTTTTATGATGAATATTGTTGAACCGTGAAAGGATTCTGAAGTTCTGATGTACTCACAGCATAGTAATTTCTCTATTAATTTTAGTTATCATATTTTGTAATGATAAAATGGGGGAAATGTGAGGGAAATTACTCATTTTTACTTATAAAACATTTACTTTATGTAATAATTTTGTTCTTGATCATGTTCATCTGAGCATAATGCCTAAGAAGGCCATGTCATCTCAATGAGATCAGTACAGAATGTTTATCTGCTTACAGAGACATGAACATGTTCTTCTGTTCAAGGTTCATCTGTACAAGTTCCTAAAACAAAGCCTGTTTGAACTGCCTCATACTGCTTCTTATCGGTACACAGAATTATGTCATGCTCTGCATTTCATATATATAGTAGTGGATTAGTACAAGGGCTTCAGAGCGCTCTCATTATTCTGTCCTGCTTTATTATATCCTGTATTAACCATCTCTCTGTAATAAACCTTTTTACCTTCAGAGGACGAGTCTGCGAGTGTTGTCTAATTTCCACGACACTTTCCACTTGGCTGTTCAGGACACCCTCTGATCTACATATTGCACTTTTGGAGCTGCACGTTAAGGAGTTAAGCTGCACTGAATACAGCACAGAACTATACTACCCATCAGCCCCTGCACAACACCTGACCAAGTCACATGCACCACTGATCACTCACACCTGTTTAGACTAATTAGTGTCACTATTTAAGTTTCAGATTGTCTCATTGTCTAGCTTTTGTCGTTTGTTATCATGTGCCAAACATGTTATGATTCATTTCTTGTCTGTTGGCTAGTGTCCATGTTTGTGCTTATAATCTTGTTTTGGTTATTTTTTGTGTATTACTAGTTGATTTATTTTTTTTAAAAGTCTGCACTTGCATCCATCTCCAACTCCAATACCTGACCAAAACTCAGTTGTGACAAAAGATAAACACAAGTAAAATTCAAAAGGAGAAAGGTCACTATCAATTTAGTACAAATTGTATGAGAATGTAGTGAATGTAATGTTGGCTCGAATTTAGCCTATTACCCAAAAACATTTAAAACTCAACTTAGAAGCCAATACTCACATCTACCTCTGAGCCCAGTTGGAGATAGAAAAAATACACCAGCCGTGAGTGAGAAGAAGCAAGGGTCCAGCTTTATTGTTCCATTCCACCACACGAGATCCACACCGATGAGAATTCTCAGAAGTGATCCCCCTACCCTGAGCTTAAGCTCCAGTATTTATACTGTATTTACACACTAGATAACCCATAGGTTTCCAGAAAAGGCCTATTTCACTTACCCATAGAATTGAAACCAGGGGTTTTAATTTACACATAAAATCAGAACCCAGGCATTTCCAACAACCCAGGAAACAAAAACCCAGAGTTTCTAGTTACCTAGGTGGTCAGAAACCAGGATTCTCATTTACCTAGGGGGTCAGAAACCAGGATTCTCATTTACCTAGGTGGTCAGAAACCAGGATTCTCAATTCCCTAGGTAAAAAAAATGACGTAGACAAGACGACTAAACAACCGGGAGGGACCTTGGTCTTATCGTTATCTCGAGGGGGGGGGGGCAGTTTGACCCAGCCACCCTTATAACTGGCTTTCTTCATGGTTCTCTAAAAATTAAGGCTTTCCTTGCGAGACGAGAATCTTCACCACCTGAATCATGAGTAAGTTATATTTTTCTATTTTTCCTGTATTTCTCATTTATAATTTATTTTCATATTTGCACTATATTTCTTATTTTATATATATTTATACTACTTGAAAAGCGGTTTACTGTACTTCCAACTTCTTAATATCATTACAGTTCTACTGTCCTGCATATCCTACTATTCTGTTTTTTATAGAGTTTCTCTATTACTATAAGATATTATTAAAGTTATTCATGTGTGTGTATGAGGAAGAGAGAGTGTGTGTGTATGTATGTTGTGTCTACTTGCCCGCCCTTGACTGTACGAGTGTGTGTGTGTGTGTGTTTTTTAGCACTCCTCAGCTCGTACACTTCTTTCGACTTTTTGACTAACAACCCATAATGATCTTTAAAGTGTTTCACCACTCTATCCACCTTTAACTAAAACCGCTTCTGTATGTCTAGGTGCCGGTGCCCGTCGTCAGTCCCCTCTCTCTCCGTTACTGGACCTGGATCAGGATCTGGACCTGGATCTGGACACTCATTACCAGCTTGTGCATCTCACTGCTGATATCATGATGCTACTTAACTATCTTCGCAGCACCCCCCCTAAGAATAGAGATCTGGGGTTCCCCCCTCTTCTTCGGTACAGAATCTGCCCCACGAACGTGCGTGTTGACGCCTCTACACAGTCAGACCCAGAACCCCCCTCTAGCTTCCAATCCGAGGATGATGTTGTCTTCTCTGATCCGGGCCCCGACCATCCGTCCCTCTTCTCACCCACCAGTCAGCCCGACTCTCAGTGGTCCATTCACTTCACCCACCCTGATTTCCCCATGTCCCCAGGACGCACCCCATTTTCTTCCCCCTCTTACTCTCCTCCAGACTACGCACCCACCCGTCCTGTGAATTACCAATAAAATTACATTTTTACTCATACTCAATCTCCCTCGTGTTTATTTCATGTCATTTTTATCCACAACATTTCCCCCCTCTGAGGCTATGAAGCCTCATACAATACCTTAATTGAGCTAATTTCCTGCGCCCGTCCCCGTAATCCAATGGGTCCTTTACAATAACCACTTCCACGCAACACTGGTGGGAGACATGTGTAGATGTACCTAGCCATAACTCTTAACCCTTAACTTACTTCTCCTTTTAACTATGTATATATATATATATATCTCTCTCATTTTGAATCTAACTACTTTGATTATACCCTACATCGATTATAAGTGTGATTAACTGAGTTTCCCTAATCATTCATTACTACTACTACTGCCGTACGTATGAGTGGCCACTACAGTAACTAACTACTTGATCTACACGTCCCTATCTTTCTCAACTAGGCCTGTCAGCCCACAGTTTTGTATTTGTCGGGACCTGCAGGTTCTTGCTCCCCCTCAAAAACCAAACCCCAGTCTTTTGCAGTCAGGGGTGGGCGAAAAAACCTCCTACGAGGAAAAATTCCCACCCTGCCAGCACTATGTGCTCGGCAGCACCATTATACTTTTCTCATGCCTGAGTGCGTCATATCACAAACATTTTATAACATTCTATAACAATACTTGACAGTCTGTTGTATGCAGTATCTCTCTGTATGCTGGTTGTCTTCAGCTCAAGCACTTTACGTACTGTAGAGAGCCACCCTTTGGGGAGAGGTTAGGCTAGCACGTACACCCAGGGTATGGATCTTCACATCTTCTCATCCTGTCTGCCACTGACTGAGCAGACCCCCCGTTGAAGCTTCGTACCGGACCTTCACGTGTTCCCCACCATCTCGTCATTGGAGGATTGAGCATCCTCCAGGGGTTGCACGTTCTAGTCCGCTGCTGCCCTGTAGTCAGCATTCTCATAGTCAGCATTCTCTCGCGGCTCCGGGACTCCCACCTCCGGGTGAACACCTCTGAACACCTCCCCCCGTTGAGGCGGTGACGCCTCACACATAACACTGCACTTAGCTGTGTTCCTGTGAATATATAGCTCCATACATAATAGTTAGCGGTCTTATATATGTTTTTGATTCATCTGCAATTACTCCAGCGGCCGTCCATCATAAGGAACAGACACAGACATGGGTCGACCCGTAAGCATTTCATGCGGTGTTAGATACATATTGCTGTTAGTCTGCATGTGATAGGTCATTGGTGCAAGAGGTAGAGCATCTACCGAAATACATTTAGTATCAGCACAAATTACATCAAACACAAATCAGGGTATGCCAGACCTATCCCTGGTCAAGGAAAAAATAAATAATTTTGAGCACACTTCAGGTGATCCTCCACCGTTGCCTACAAGTACAGAGATCATTCCTCTACCTTCCCCCTCGCGTACCGGCTAAGATCATGGGCAGCTGTAATACATACAGCAAGAAGTGCAGTCAGAATTCAATTAAACTATTTGTTCGATAAGTGGCGTTCCAATTTTTCCCTAGAACCTCATTGCATTCAAACAACTCCAAACAGACGACACAATCCATGGGCCTAAACGTCAGTATTTATATTATTTTTTATTTATTTATTTATTTATTTTTTAACAATTCTACCCTTAACCAGGTTGTATTCTTTAGTGATAGACTTCAATTCAGCCAATTGGGCAGAACAGGGTGTTCATAATGTTTGTGAAATTTCAGACCCAAAACTTTTAAGCTCAAAGAAATACGAATTTCGGCTGGGCAATCGTGAGTGTTCTCAGTGACTAGCTCCACAGAATTAATTACACCATTACAACACTACAGTTGGTAAGTTAGGCACACTAACAGGTTTAAGAATTTTAGTTCGGGTGGTACATAGATTAACCCCATATCCCCATATCCTGTTCTTTCAAAATAGAAATGACCTGGTGTGATGAACGTAAGATCGATGTGTGAGAGAGCAATTTTCCCAATGATCCGCACTAAGAGAGCATCTCCAGCCTGGCAATCCTTGTGCCACCAAATCCAATGTTTTCAATACATAAACTTCAGCCCTGTAAGCGCCTCATTCTCCTGAGCCGGGACCCCCCCCCCAGCAGCACCCCCCCTTTTCAGTCACATGTAAGACACAGTCTTTGTTGTAGTTTGTCAGCCATAGTACAGGTGCAAAGCATAGGTCCATTCAATGTCAGGCTTGTCCAAAGAACACCCGGATCTCAGGATGTTGTCCTTTAGTGAGCAATCAGTGATCCACTGCAGACCATACTTGATAACGTCCAGGAACATTTGTTGTGCTTTTATGGGGCGGAGGATGACCCCAATCATGTCCTGACGGCCTTGGGAGCGTGCAAGGGAGTCTATGACCACAGAGGAGTACACCGCAGGGGAGCCCACAGCCCCCGAAGGAGACGCTTCCAGGTGTCCTACTAATCTAGGCATGTTAAGGGGAGTCACGGCCTTGAGCTCTCACATGCAGTCACTTGGAAAAAAAGCGCTGATCAATAATAATATCATGTGGAATGGAATTACAGTTATAGGTTACAGTTGGGAGATCTTATATATATATATATGTACATATATATCTATATATATGTATTCTATATCCATCATACTATAAATAATGGTTACTGGGTGGGTTGGTTGTATCGCAAAACTTATCGCTTTTGTTATCACAGCTTGCTGTAATAATGCTAGACTAAGTGGGCATGTCCTTTCATCCTTTTTCTGAGGATCGAAGATATTGTTTACAGGACAACAGTACTGGAAACTGGAGACAGACAACTGGGAACACACGACTGCAAAACCCATCATTAAATGTTCAATTTATGCATCAGATCTAGGCCTTAAAACGGTGAATATTTATCGTGATTTACTATACCCTGATTTTAATAAAGCAGGAAGCTATTAAAAACAATTCAAAATGAGGAGTTCAGTTTTTAACGTGTTAAGACTTCTGATGTTTACAGATCACTCAAGTTCGATATAAACACATCACAAGGCCCTGATTGTGTGGAGTCTGTATTTCTAAACGACTTAGCAGTTGATATTATTTCATCTCTTTCAATTTATCATTTTAATCTTTCATTAGACAATGGGGTTATACCAGAAATTTGGAAATCAGTTTTCTTATTTATTTATTTATTTATTTATTTATTTATTACATTAAATCAGGGACATCCAACTATATTAGATCATTACAATCCAATAACACGGCCTCCTTGCCTATGTCCCTTGTAGAAAGCTTTTTCAGTAAACCGTTCACATGTTATCAGTCTGCAAGAAGTCTAAGGTCAGATAAACATATCAGCACAACTGTTGTTTTGAAAGTCTTAAGACAATGTCACGGTACCCTCTACACTTCCCTGTCTGTTGATTTAGAAGAGGCTCCCAACACAGTGAATCAGGAAATATTGCTGCAGAGATTAAATACTGTCATTCATGACAATTAAATGTTGCTCACTTTGGAGGAATGTGAATATGTATTTAACTTAGTCTAAATTTAAAATTTATCATCTGTGAGCTTTGTTTCAATTTACCACCAAGTTGTTTCAATTTACCACCAAGCTGAACGCCCAATTGTAAGAAGCATAAGATTCGTCCTATAATTTTATCCATTTCATTTAAACTGTATTTGACCATATTAAGGTAGTGTTAAATCTACTCATATCACAAACCACATTTCCCATCCTTCACTGCGGTCCACAAACATGGCTGGCTGCCATGGACTGCAATTCCCAGATCACACACACCTGCATCCAGTTCACAGCTCTCAGTTTTTATCAGTTCTCAGCTGCTATATAACGTATTATCAATTCAATTCACTTCACAGGTTCTCGAGTTTGTGACCACTGCTTTGTATTATTTAAATATTGTAACTCGTATACTTTGTATGACATATCCTTGGCACACCGTATAGCACATATGTATATACATATACACACCCACACATATATATTTGCATAACTACTCTATTCTATTAACCAATCTACGGTTCAGGAAAAAACACTTCAAACTACACTATTGTAAAGGGACCGTAATTAAACTACCTCCCAAACTCATATCAGCACAACATGTCGGCAAAAGTAAGTAATCAAATCATCACCTTATTCTAATGTTACTGATTCAGATATCACATCTGTAACAGGCGTACAACACATTATAAAGAATTTAAAATGTGCAGACTACTACTGCCATCTGATCTTACTAATTACTTATCATTGGACATATACACAGCATTTAAAGAGAAAACATGCAGAAATTATTCAGCATTATACAACACGAATACCACACGCCAGAAGAATTCGCATTTACACTGCTTAAGATATTGTATAGACACATACCCGTATAGGAATCACCTACACAAATTAGTTATGGTTACTCCAGCTCTTGTTAGCGAGTCAGTTCATGAAGGTAGACTGCTCTCTAAAACCAAATGTTTAGGCTCAACATTATCTCAACAGGGATAACCTGTCATGTCAGGCTAGCGTAACCTAGCCTGATACGGACCACATTGTGATCAGCCAGAGACTGTTACCTCGGGTCGGTTTTACTTTTCAGGGTTTTTTATTAATATCACTCAAAACGAACAGGTTCACATGTCAATTTTATCATTAGTCAGGAAAAGATGCCTCTGCAGAAGAAACTAAGTGGCACAATGCACAACACATAAACTATTATTAAAGTTCTCTCTGGATTGATAACATCAAGACATGCTGATTGATTTTAATTTTTACAGGAATATATCCACGTATATATATATATATATATATATATATATATATATATATATATATATATATATATATATATATATATATATTGAATCACTTTGACTTTAATGTAGAGCGTGAGATAACTAAAGGATTGGAAAAAGGGGAAAAAACAGAAATCTCTCGCACGCGCTCTCTCCCTCTCTCGCGCGCTCGGTGGTTTAGATAACCGTCCTCATTCAGTTTACAAACAGGGAATCATACCGACTTCCAATTACAGTTAAAGGCACGCAAGCTATTGACCTGTCACTATACTTTGAATCTATATATAGGACTGTACGCAGTCTAGATCATGATCAGTAAATTATACAATGAAGGTGTGTTCTTCCGAACATCACCCTCTGGTCTGAACAGGAACTCTTAGCCCTGTGGTATAAGGCGCCCCCACCCCAGCTACTCTGCTGAACCAGTGTTCTCTCGACCCAATGGTAGGGGAGTGTGTAAAGATCCCTGCGGAGACCGGAGCTCAGGGGGCATGGGGAGGAGGTGTGCTTAACTGTACCTCAAGGGCCTGCAGTATATCCAAATCAATAGTGCTCATAGGCATGGGGTTATCAAGGTTATCAGATTGCCAGAGAGTGGCGAGTGTTGATAACAATTCTGCCTCTGGTGGGGTTACTAGCGGGACGGCAGCTACGTCTCCCGCTTCAGCTCGGGGGGAGGTAACAGGGTCAATATCATCGTATGGAGAGGAGAGGAACGAAGAGCCTGTTGAGCTACCGGCATCCGACTGGGCCGGTCTATCCAGCCTTTCCACAGCCCGTCGTTTAGCCTGGGCTCGAGTGCCGTAGGCCGGACCCATAAGTGAGGTATCCGAGTCGCTGTCGGTTAACACCTCCGCCTCCATGGGCTGCCCTGTAGTGGCAGGGCCTGGGGCTGTTGGTCCTCCCCGTCCTGTACCTGCTCCGGCACGGACGCACTGGTTCAGGTGGTACCAATGATCTCTCTCTTCAACTCTCACAGCCGAGGCTGTTGCAGCGACCACAGTGAAGGGTCCTTCCCGACGTGCCCCGAGGGGGCTTTTCCTCTTAAACATACGAATGTGTATTTTATCCCCGGGTGCCACTAAACGTACATCCTCCCGTACCCCGTCCCCACCATGGATTGCTTCTCTAACCTGTGAATATAACTGTCTGTGAATTTGAGTGAGGATTCGCATATAATCCTGCATTTCACCCTCCAATTGAGCCACAGACGGCTCTGTGTATGGACCTTCGGTGTATGCCATAGGCATTGGGCGCCCAGTGAGCATTTCATGAGGAGTCAAGTGCGTCATACGATTGGTTTGTGATCGTATCTTCATCAATGCCAGTGGTAAGGCTTGGACCCAGTTTAGGTGTGATTCATCGCATATTTTTGCCAATTTATTAGTTAGGGTGCGGTACCCTGGATCCATCGCGCTTTGGGACTCAGGAAGATATACACATCCTAGCTTATGATCAATCTTCAAGGCCGATGCAACATTCTTAAGGACGTTATTTACGAAGTGGATGCCATTGTCTGAACTCAAAAAATCAGGGATACCGAATCGAGGTATGACCTCACAACATAAAAATTTAGCGGCGGACTCCACATCTTCCCCAGAAGTAGCAGTCGCCTCCACCCACCGGCTGAAGCGGTCCACTATTACCAGAAGGAAGCGTTTCCCATCCACCTGGAACTCCGCTCCCATGTCTATATGAGTCATCATTAGATGCCGAAACGGTCCCGTCGGCGGGGGAATATGTCCTAAGGGGGTGGTGAGGTTCTTTCGCACGTTGTGGTTGATGCACACAGCACATACATTTACCATTTGGTCCACTTGTGAGGCCAGCTGAGGGGACCACCATTCCTGACGGATTTTCCGGACCATTTCAGTCTTATTGACATGATCCACGCCATGGGCGTCTTTGATCAAGCGTGGGAGGAGGCTGACTGGGGCTATACACAACCCTTCCACACTGCGCCATATCCCCGCACCGTCTTTTTGAGCCCCCCGTTTTAACCAGGACAAAATTTCACTTACTCCTGCATCGTTTTGTATCTCTTTCACGCGGGCTCCATTGTGTCCCTGTGGATGCCGCAGCCGCCTACTTTCCCCGTCCTGAGTTGGGAACCTCCCCCGTGTAGGCCCTGTGGCAGCTTCCGCAAAAACAATATATTATTATTCTCATTTTTGGGGCTTTTACCTAGACATCACATTCGTAATTTATAGCATAAAAATAAAGGGTCCAAATGGACTAACTCACTCATTTCTCAATAATGGCCCGACAATATACACTTTTCTCCCACCTTCAGTTTTCCTGTTCCTGGATCACACAATCTGGGGATATGTTGTTATATATTACAGGTCTAGTAATTCTTATTTACCCAATGGGCAGTCGTACAGATGTCTAAAATATGTACCATTGGCGTGCATGCTCCAAAATATATATATATATATATATATATATATATATATATATATATATATATATATATATATACACACACTTTTTTTTTTTTTTTTTTAAACACACTTATACAGCAGTTATGGATATCAAATTAATTATAACACACACAGTCTAGCCGACTCACCGAAAGTATGAAAGGATTCGAAACATTCAAAGTCCGCAAGATATCTCACAATGCTCCGCATTACCCAGCTCACTCTGAAGAACACACACACACCGAATTGTCTTACCTTTTTCCCCCTTTTTTTTTTTTTTTTCCTTGTCCTTCCACACAGACGCACAGATAAGAACGAACGGACAGGAACACACACACATACACCCCTCCTTTCTATCAACAACGCAGGCAAGCTCACATACACACATTGTATTCCACATTATTACACTTATTCATGTTACTACATGAAGTTTTCAAAGTATAAAGCACCTCCATACCAGCTCCGTATGCATGGAGCTTACAGTCATACAAATTAAATCCAACTTTCTCCAAAAGAATTCTTTTCTCTGAATCTTATCCAATACTTCAGGTATGGAGCTCATGTTCAGAGCACTAATAAATGCATCTTCCCTGTCTCCAAAACTTACACTTATAAGCACATATATTTTAAGCACACACATTTGTTAGTACACATTCCATTCATACACCGGGCATGCTGTATTGCACGACCCGGACCTGGGCCCAGGATTTATTCCCCTCTCTATCCAGCCCTGGAATCTAATCTATCTATCTTTTATCTAATCCTTTTCCAGCGGTATTAGGGGTCCCCACCAATGCAGCCACCACTAGACTGCTAGTCTAGTCTAGTAGCCGGTATCTGGGGTCTGAGGCCTCATTTTCCACCTGCTTGCTATCCCCGCCCTGGAGTATTTCTCTATTTCTCTACTCTTTTTTCTACCTTTTTTCCCTTCCTCCAGCGGTATTGCAGGACTTTCACTCACACAACACATATACCATTTCTTTATTACAATTATAAAAAGTACATTCTACAATCTACACTTCTCTTACCTCTTCTCACTCACTCCAGGTTCTTTTGGAGACCCACTTAGTCTTTCTTCCCACCCCGGGGCTTCTCAATCGTAACAACAGACCACTAAAACAGAGCTTTGACATAACAGGCGTCTGCAATGCCTTTTCCTATACGGCCTGTCTGTTGCTTAGAGAGCGAAGTCCCACGGGAGAGATTCCAGACATATAGATCTTAGCCCAGTCCTGCCGGGGTCGCCAAATGTTGGCTCGAATTTAGCCTATTACCCAAAAACATTTAAAACTCAACTTAGAAGCCAATACTCACATCTACCTCTGAGCCCAGTTGGAGATAGAAAAAATACACCAGCCGTGAGTGAGAAGAAGCAAGGGTCCAGCTTTATTGTTCCATTCCACCACACGAGATCCACACCGATGAGAATTCTCAGAAGTGATCCCCTTACCCTGAGCTTAAGCTCCAGTATTTATACTGTATTTACACACTAGATAACCCATAGGTTTCCAGAAAAGGCCTATTTCACTTACCCATAGAATTGAAACCAGGGGTTTTAATTTACACATAAAATCAGAACCCAGGCATTTCCAACAACCCAGGAAACAAAAACCCAGAGTTTCTAGTTACCTAGGTGGTCAGAAACCAGGATTCTCATTTACCTAGGGGGTCAGAAACCAGGATTCTCATTTACCTAGGTGGTCAGAAACCAGGATTCTCAATTCCCTAGGTAAAAAAAATGACGTAGACAAGACGACTAAACAACCGGGAGGGACCTTGGTCTTATCGTTATCTCGAGGGGGGGGGGGGGCAGTTTGACCCAGCCACCCTTATAACTGGCTTTCTTCATGGTTCTCTAAAAATTAAGGCTTTCCTTGCGAGACGAGAATCTTCACCACCTGAATCATGAGTAAGTTATATTTTTCTATTTTTCCTGTATTTCTCATTTATAATTTATTTTCATATTTGCACTATATTTCTTATTTTATATATATTTATACTACTTGAAAAGCGGTTTACTGTACTTCCAACTTCTTAATATCATTACAGTTCTACTGTCCTGCATATCCTACTATTCTGTTTTTTATAGAGTTTCTCTATTACTATAAGATATTATTAAAGTTATTCATGTGTGTGTATGAGGAAGAGAGAGTGTGTGTGTATGTATGTTGTGTCTACTTGCCCGCCCTTGACTGTACGAGTGTGTGTGTGTGTTTTTTTTAGCACTCCTCAGCTCGTACACTTCTTTCGACTTTTTGACTAACAACCCATAATGATCTTTAAAGTGTTTCACCACTCTATCCACCTTTAACTAAAACCGCTTCTGTATGTCTAGGTGCCGGTGCCCGTCGTCAGTCCCCTCTCTCTCCGTTACTGGACCTGGATCAGGATCTGGACCTGGATCTGGACACTCATTACCAGCTTGTGCATCTCACTGCTGATATCATGATGCTACTTAACTATCTTCGCAGCACCCCCCCTAAGAATAGAGATCTGGGGTTCCCCCCTCTTCTTCGGTACAGAATCTGCCCCACGAACGTGCGTGTTGACGCCTCTACACAGTCAGACCCAGAACCCCCCTCTAGCTTCCAATCCGAGGATGATGTTGTCTTCTCTGATCCGGGCCCCGACCATCCGTCCCTCTTCTCACCCACCAGTCCGCCCGACTCTCAGTGGTCCGTTCACTTCACCCACCCTGATTTCCCCATGTCCCCAGGACGCACCCCATTTTCTTCCCCCTCTTACTCTCCTCCAGACTACGCACCCACCCGTCCTGTGAATTACCAATAAAATTACATTTTTACTCATACTCAATCTCCCTCGTGTTTATTTCATGTCATTTTTATCCACAACAGTAACTGATAGATAGAACAATCAACTAATGTGGTCATAGAGAAAGTTTTATGATTCTGTGTGGACAGATTTTAGTGGGAAATGCATATTCTGCAGGAGTTAGGAACATAAATTTCAATAGAAAGTGATAAGTTTTTAATGTTAAGTTTAGTAAAGTACTTGGTTGGCATGTTGTTCTGTGCTTCGATCCATGCATAGAAATTATTCAGTGCATCTTTGAGCAAGGTGTCACCATCATAGACAAGTGGTGTAGCTTTGTAGTCTGTGATAGCCTGAATGCCTTGTCAGATTTATGTAGTTAAAATCAATGAAATGAAAAATCTGTTGGGGTGCACTGTCCATAGGTTACTGATAGTCCCCAAACAACACACTGTACACCTGAGCTTTTCTCTCCAATGTTCAGCAAAAATTTCCGCTGATAGACATGTTCACCAGTGCTTCCAATGTACATCTCTTTAAAAAGTTTCCCAACTGGTGTAGACTACAAAGGGGCCCCAAAGTGGCTTCTGCATGCTACCATACTGCCATCTTGGAAATCCTTCCATCATATGTGTTGCACAGCAATCAGAGAGAATTAAGAACAGCAGAGATAAAGTGGAAGAAATCACAACTTGACAAGTATCTTGTCTCTTACCACACTCTCCTGTCCAAATCTTCATCTGAAGTGAGTTCTGCTAAGATGACCTTCTACAAGGAAAAGCTGGAAACGTCTGCACTAGATCCTCACAAGCTCCACATCTTTTCTTCCATCCATGCCTGCCATCGGGATCAACTTGGGGTTCAGTGTCTTGCCCATAGACACTTCAGCATGTGGATCCGAACAACCAACCCTGCAGTTTGTTGAAAATCCACTCTACCACCTGAGCCACAGCTGCCCTATCATTACTGGCACCACATCTGTTTATGTACCAACTGCATTCAAGAGAGCAAGGGTTATTCTCATCCTGAAGAAACCTACTCTGGATCCCTCAGACATCACCAACTACTGACTTCAATCACTTCTCCCTCTTCTTTATAAAATCCTTGAATGCACTGTCTACAATCTCTCACAGAACAACCTCCGAGATTCAACCAGTTTGGTTTCAAAGTAGCACATTCCACAGAAACTTCCCTTTTAGCTGTCACTGAGAAGCTACTATAGATACTATGGACTCCATGCTACTATAGATAAGCCAAAGTCCATCCTCCTAAAACTTTCAGCAGGATCTGACACAGTCAACCACAAGACTCTTTTGTCTATCTTCATCCTACTGGACTACTGCAACTCCTTCCTTCCTAAGTTCTCCCACACCACCACTGGCTTCCTGTAGCTGCCTGCACATGCTTACTGATGCTTGCCTACACAGCCAAATATGGACCCGCTCCTCAAAGCACTTATCACACCCTGCACTGTATCACACTCTCTCTGATCCTCTCTCACTGCTTGACAGGTCCCACCATCTCTCAGATACAAGGAAGGACTGTATTAAGACTCTTCTTTCCGTTTTGACACCCAGGTGGTGGAATTAACATCCCCTAGATGGCCAGACAGAGTCTCTGGCAGTCTTCATATGATGTCTAAAAACCTACCTCTTCCTGAAGTACTTAAATTAGTACTTTATTTAAAAACAAATAGTGTTGTCTGTGTGCTTTTCTTAATGTATTACCTCCTCAAACAAGTTTTTAGACTGATGGTAGTCTGTGACCTAGTGAACCAGTATCAGGATGTATTTATTGATAGAGACTTCAAAGCACTTCTCTAAATTGCTCTGGATAAAGGCATCTGCCAAATTCCATAAGTGTAAATGTAAAAGAATTGAAGGTTCAGCCTTAACCTATTGAACTTATGCAGAGAGTGTGGGGAAAGCTTTAGACACAAATATGTACAATTGTTCAGTGATCAGACTGAAGATATTAAGTTCTAATATGTCAAATGATTTTTTTAAAGATCGAGACTGACTGAGCTCACTATAGGATCAGCCAGAGTTAGAAACAGAATCACTCTAATAAATGGACCTAACTCACAAATGGACTTGAACGTCTTGAATTTATAGTGGTGAGCAATGAGGTGTGTTAGTGTTCCTGCCTCTCCTCATTCATTGCTGCTGATACTGTAGGTCAGTTCTCCAAAGGAAGACAAATCAGTTGTCTCGAGTTCAATTCCAATTTGCACCCTCTAAAGACTGCTTATGTATGTTCATAATATTATGTATGTTCATCAGATGTCAAGATCATGTAAATGAACTGCTTTTTGTTCACAAAACGTCTGCATTATGCATGTAACCCTGTTCCGTGAGAAGAGAAGGAAACGTTGAGTGAGTTTCATGCTGTGGGAAGCGTCCTCGAACGTGACCGGTATCTGAAGCTTGTGTAACATCATGCCTAAAGAATCTATAAGCTGGTGCCCCTCAAGGGCCAGCCCCACCACGGTTTCCATAGTTCTGGCCAAGGGTGATAAATCAGCCCTCCAGCTTGAGACCGTAGATGCTTGCAGATGGGAATCTCCCAAGGAGTGCTAGATGACACTTTTTTATTATCTCTGAGAACCATATCCAGCTGGCCAATAAGGTACTACTAGCAGCAGACATGGACAGTCTTGGTGAACTCTTACTAGAACTTGGAGAAGCTAAGCGATCAGGGGAAAAGCATACAGACATGATCTCGGCCCTATGTGAAACATGGCCTCCAGCCCCAATGGTGCGGGAGGAGTGAGAGCGAACCACTGAGTGGCAGTGTGTTGTGTCCTCAGAGGCGAACACATTCACTTCCGCTTGGCCGAACCTCCCCAATATGGACTCCACCCCTTGTGGATGGAAATCTTTCCCTCCACCCAGAGAATAATTAATTGTGCTTGTCTGAACAGGGGGTGTGAACATAACCCTTCCTGGTGGTTGATATATGAGACCACCACCATGTTTTCTGTTACAACTAACAAATGGTGACCTCTCAATTGAGGAAGAAAGAATAAATACGGCCCGCATCTCTAGATGATTTATATGCCACTCCAGATGAGGGCCGCTCCAGACAGCTAGACAGCCATATAAGACGTGAGGAAGCCTGTGAGGGAGGCATCTGTCATTACCGTCTTACGATAAGGACACACCCCTAGAGTGTGACCCGAGGCTAGAAACCGGGGACACCTGCTAATTCTCAGAGCACGTAGACATCACCGCATGACACCGATTACTCTCAGAGGTTTCATCCCCAGACGAAACTCTGACTTTTCAGCCACCATTGAAATGGTCTCATGTGCAATAAGCCCAATGGTATGATGTTGGCTGCTGCTGCTATAAGCCCCAACAGTCTCTGATAGAGACAGGAAGCGATGCCCAGATCCAGCTTTATCATACTCCTGTATTGTAGTAGAATCCCATATAACCCCTAAAAAAGTTGTCCGCTGTACTGGAGAAAGCATACTTTTATTGAGGTTCAACATGAGCTCCAAGCTCTTCCTGTGGGCTAGAACAACATCTCAATGTTGAATCACCAGTTCCCTGGATTGTGCTAGAATTAACCAGTCATCCAGGTAGTTTAGTACATGGATGCCTGGAGTCACAAGGGAGCCAGAACGGCACCCATACACTTTGTGAAGGTGCAAGGGGATAAAGCTAGCCTGGAGGAAAGAACCCAATATTAGTACACATTGCCTCCAAACACGAACCTCAGGAACTTCCTGTGATGGGGCGATATTTCTATGTGGAAATATGCATCTTATAGATCTATTGTCACAAACCGGTCCTCAATCTGAATCTGTGAAATTATAACTTTGAGTGTCAGCATCCTTAACCTATATGTCCAAAGAGGACAGTTCAGATGAAGCAGATCAGGAAATAATGGCTGTAAAAAAACCTCCCTCCCTCAGGGAATGGGGTACTTGTTCTATGGCCCCTTTGGCCAAGAGGGATCTTACTTCCTGCGCTTACATCGGGCTCTGCTCTGTGCTGACTACTGTGGTGAGCACACCTCTGAACTGGGGGGGTTGAGCTTTGAACTGGACCCGGTAACCCTTTTCTACGGTAGAGAGAACCCATGGAGACACATTTGGCAGTAGTTTCCATGCTGCCAAATGGTCTTTTAGTGATTTTAGTGACTTTTCCCTCCCTATTGGAGGGAAAGCATCAGCTTTTCTTTGCCCTGTGACAGCTCATTGACCAGAGAAGACTGAAAACTTGGGACAGCCTTGGCTCGCGGAGGCCCTACAGTAATACTGGGGGCTAACTGCCATAACAACCTCACGTCCCCTGATATATCCCTCTCTGGCCGCTCAGGACCACTCCTTTGTCTGCATGGCCTTTATGATCATTCTTAGATCAAGCCTATTAGCAGGCTTCAACTTTGGCCAACCAGTCCCCCTGGCCACCACATTCGCATTCTGTGTCTTCCTCGCACTAGCGCTGGCGAACTCAACATGACGGGGAAGGAACTGGCTGAATGCTGCCGGTTGTTTAGCTCACTCAGCAGGTCTGCTCGGTAGGCCCCCCTAAATTACCTGCCATCTATGGAGAGAGGTAGCTCACAAGCGCCCCCTCCACCTTCGGCATAGCTAAACAGCCATTCTGTTCATTCCACACGATGGCCAAATAATCAGACATCACATGGTTATAAATATGACTAGTGTATGGCTTTCCAGGGAAGCATGATATTTCATCATGCACTTCTGGAAAAAGGGAAGTTTTCTGCAGTGTGAGGGAGATTTATTTTCACTGGGGAGAAAGCGCTCATTGCTAAAAGCTACTTCCTCTTCCCCGGGGCAGTCTAGATTTAGTTTTTCAACTCCCTTAGCAATCACTTCAAGTAGCTCTTTATATGCTTGAGAGCTGCTCTCTGTTTTTGGTGCAATGGCACCTCCTTCTGTCTCCTTGGATTCAGAGAGGGTTTTGTTCTATTGGCTTTCCATAGCGGAAGGTGGAGTCGCGACGCGAGCTCCAAAATTTGGTGTAGAGTCGGACCTGAAAGACAGAGCAAGAGATCCTCTTCCAGATGCATATGAGATCCCCAGGACCTTCGAGGCTGTGAAACTCAACTCCCTTCGACCAAGAAGAGAGCGAGCCGTAAGTGGAGCTGCCTAATTTTAAGGCGTTCACAATGCGCACAGTCAGACCTCTCAAGGCTTCCCTGGCATGCTCCATCCCTAGACACTTCACACAGAAAGTGTGCCCCCCATGATCAAACAGGAGTAAGGCATGACACACTTCCTGAATTCTCTCTCACTCATACTTTTCTCTTTTTTTAAAAGGGACAGAAAAGTAAAGAGAATTCCTTTCTTTTTTGAAAAGATAGAGGGGAAATTAATCTTTTTGCGACCATTACACAATCGACCAACATGCAGTCTCACTGAAGATAATAAGGCTGACAGTGTAGTTCACATTTGCACATAAACAGACACTGGTACTCACTTAAGATCAAAGGTCATTGGGGCATAATGTTGCACAACAACTGTTTGACAATGTATCCTGTTAAAGTTCTCATGCTACAGAAGAAATTAGACATGCAGGATTAAAAAACAAACAAACAAAAAAAAAACATATAATAGAAAGTCTGAGACCACATTGAAAATCTGGGATTTTTTTTCATTTGAAATTGGAGATAAACAGGTTTTAGAATTTTGAAATATTTAAAACAAAGAAAGTAAAAAGTTCAATATCTTGAATATTTAATATTAATGATTCTGCACTATTTTTAGGTCCCTATGTAAGCAATTTTGTGATACTGACCATGTGAACTGCTTGTATAAAAGGTCTCTTCTACACTGGAGCATGTTCAGTGTTCAGATGACAGTCCAATGAGATTTGATCTAAAATTGTGGAGTCCTTGCTAGCTTGAGTAAACACTATCATTAAACCAAAAAGGGGACATACCAAAATACTAAGAAACTGAATTTCATGTAAAAATTTCAAAGGTTCTACTTTTGACTCAAGTTGTTGTCAGTAATATACATCCTACCATCCGAACAGTAAACTTCTGGAAGTGGAAGTCTATTGATCAGACAGTTTTCTCCAATTCTGTTGTTTCCACCTTAAGCGATCTTCATTCCTTATCGTTGGAGGAGAAGGTTTAAGTTAAATTCTGCTCTTGCTACTAATCTAGACTCTTTCGCTCCCCTAAGGTTACATTCGCCCATTTTGCTCCCTGGTATAATGACAATCTGCGCTCTAGAAAGGCTGCTTGTTGGAAAATGGAGTGTAAATGGCACCTTACTGGCTTGAATATCTGCTACCAAGCGTGGAAAGATCTTCTGGTGATTACAGAGCATTAACTGAGACTGAAAGATCATCTTATTTCTCTCAGGCTATTGTAAACAATCAAAGAAATCCCAGACACTTGTTCCAAACTATAAACAGATTGCTTCAAGTTAATGTTGTTACCGCCTTGCCTGTTCCTCTGCAGCTATGTAATTCTTATCTTCAGTTTTTTAATTTTAAGATTGATAATGTTCGCAAAGAAATTTCTGTTACACCTGACTCTGCCACTTCACTTCTTCGTCCATCTGGATCGCTGGTGTTTCTTTCACTCATTTCTCACTGCTTGATTCTGAGGCTCTCACTAGGGAAGTATCCAGCATGAAATCAACCACTTGCCTGCTTGATCCAATTCCCACAAACCTATTTAAATCATGCATCGTTGTTTGGTGCCTACTATCCTCTGTATTATAAATGAATCATTGGAGACTGGGGTCATTCCAGCAGTACTAAAGACTGCTGCTGTTACAACTGTACCAAAGAAGCAAAATGCTGCCGTGGATGATTTCAACAAATTTCATCCCATCTCAATCTTCAGTTTTTGGCAAAAATACTTGAGCGTGTTGTTGCCTTTCAATTGTGTAATCATTTTACAATTAATAACCTCTTTGAACCCCTTCAGTCAGGTTTTCGTAACTTTAACAATACTGAAACGTCATTGGTCAAAGTTACCAATGACTTGTTGATGGCCTCTGACACTGGACCTACTTCCATTCATATTCTTCTTGATCTTAAAGCCGCCTTCGATAGTATGGATCATGGTCTTTTACTTACCTGCCTTGAAAGTTTTTTTGGTGTGTCAAGGACAGTTTTAAACTGGTTTAAATCTTATTTTATTGACCGTTCCCAGTTTATTTCTATGGGTGGTTATGGGTGGTTTATTTCTATGGGTGACACTAACTCTGTGCTCACTTTACTTTTCAATATTTATTTATCTCCACTTGGGCATCTGCTGCAATCCCTCAGCCTCCATTATCACTTTTATGCTGACAATACCCAAATTCTACATTCCCTCAAAATCCTTGGCAAAAACCTTGATGTTTGTTTTCTTTCTGACTGTATTTCTGAGATAAAAACGTGGATGACTAATAATTTTCTGTGCCTGAATAGCGGGAAAACAGAAGTTATGCTTATAAGTTCCAGTCAGCAAATTCTCAAAGCTGGTCTACTGTCTTTATTTGTTGATGGCTCTGTTCTAGAAACTCAAAGCAAGATGAGGAACCTTGGAGTAATTTTTGATACCAGCCTTAAAAAATTTTTTCAGAGCATTGTTAAAGCATCCTTTTTTCACCCCAGAAATATAGCAAGACTGCGCCCTATGCTAAACTTCTCTGTAGATGAAAAGCTAACTCATTTGTTGTCACTCGGCTAGATTACTGTAATTTTTAGCCAAAGTGTCTAAATCCACAATCAATAAACTACAATACGTACAAAACTCTGCCACCAGGATCCTGACTGGGACCAGGAAATACAATCATATTAATCCTGTTTTGGACTCCTTGGACTGGCTCCCGGTCAGGTTCTGTATTTAGTTTAAAATTATGATGCTGACATACAAGGCATTACATGGCTTGGCTCCTCATTACATATCTGCTTTATTAATTCCTTACACCCCAAATTGCAGACTGCGCTCCTCACAGTGTATCTGTTAACTGTTTCACAAACCTGCTTAAAATCTATGGGTGACTGGGCTTTTTCTGTCTATGCTCTCTTCCACTTGAACTTAGTGAAGCTCAGACCTTTGGCATTTTTAAAGCTCAACTCAAGACATACTTTTTTAAATTTCCATTTGACTGTTGATGTCTACTTTTATTATTCTTATTCTTATTAACTTTTATAATTTTTTATAATTTTTTTCTGTGCACTGCTTATTTTGTGTACAGTGCTTTGAGAAGCTGCTTTTAAAGGTGCTTTATAAAATGAAATTGTTTATTATTATTATTATTATTATTATTATTATTATTATTATTATTATTATATAATAAATATATCAAATTAGAAAAAAGCAAAATAGAAGATTTTTCAGTAGTGGTCTCAGATTTTTGACCCCACTGTACAAACCCAATTCTGAAAAAGTTGGGACAGTATGGAAAATGCTACTAAAAACAAAGAGAGGTGTTACAACCATTTTGCCATTTTTTATTGTAGAGTTGGAATTTGGGGTTGTTTGGTGTGGCAACGTTGTGTAACATTGTGTTACGTTTTGTTGGGTTTTGGTGGTGATTGCTCCGGGGTCGTGGGTCACGTGTGGTGCGGGAGGAATATATATGATGTAGGTTAACCTTTCGACAGAGCCGTTGGAAATGGAGAGCTGGGAAACACACTGTTTTTGACCACGCTCCTGCACGCCAATATAGAAAAAGTAATTTTACGTTTAATAGCAAGGTTTAATTATTAACAAGTTTTCATCTATCATTTTGTTTCTGTTAAGAAAATAAAGGACTTTTTATCAACGGTGTGCGAGGAGAGTGCATTACTCCAACCAGGCTCCCACGTGTCCCTGTCATCAAACAAATCTCCTACACATAAAGTCAAAAAAATGTATGTATTATGGAGTTTGGACTTCGAAAGACTGGAAAAGGAGATGGTTGGACTCTAAAGTTTGGGAAGATCATCTCTGTGGAACCGTGGGTAAAACGGTGTTTGAAAGACACAAACTGGACTGCCGCACTCAGGACTTCTGCGTTCAAGAGAAGTCTGAAAGCACGGATTATATTCGCATCTTTGAATGCTGATTTTACTCTGAAATAGTACAAGAGTGAAAATGCAGGAACAAGCAGACGATGTTGAGTCCCTGGTTCAAAGGGACAGGGAATTGTTTAAATTAATCGCGTCGCGAAGAGGAAGGCTGGGTGTCCTCACGTGAAAATGTAATGAGACAAATCTTATCGAAGCTGGTGACACAAAGAAAGAAGTAAAACAACAAATTGCCATCCATCAGTATCTGGACGAGTTTATTGAGTTGTAAAACACGGTTCAACCCTCATTGCCTGATGAGAAAAAGGAGCATGATCATGAGGGTATGAGCCTAAACTATCGCAGTGCAAAGAGTTCCTCAATGGTGTTGAACTTTGGCTCACAGTGGATGACGTGGATGGTGCACTCGAACAAGTGGCTGATTATCTGCAAGGTGCTGCTGTTGTGGAATCTGTATCGCCACATGACTGCATTTCACAGGCAGCAGAAAAGGCCCGAAGTAAGGCCTCCAGTTGGTGCAGCAAAGCATCTAGTACTCTTTCCGAAGCGAGTACAACACGCTATATTGATGGCACAATCGGAGTCGCTGGAGGAGCAACTGGACTTGGACATGGAAGAAGTGAGAATAAAATCAAAGAAAGAAAAACTTAAACTGCAAACGAAAATAGCGGAAGTTGAAGCCAAAATAAACGCTCTTACAGAGTCACAGTTCTTGCACTCCCAAACGAGTAACATCACAACTTCATCTAGAACATCAACCGAATATATTGTTCCAATGACAACGAAAAGGGTTCAAACAAAACATTGAGCATGCCCTGACCAAAATGTCACTAACAAAGTGACACATACGCCATCACAAGTTAAACTGCAGACCCAAGACCCATCTTCATTTACTATCAGAAGGCCTATGCAAAGTTCAATACAAAATGAAACTCCGAGAGATAATCCTTGTTTGGATGACAATTCCCTCATGGACGTCATGAAAAGGCCAAATGTAATCACAGAATTACTGATAAAGCAAAGTGCATTGTTGCAACTTCCACAAAGAGAAATCTCAGTCTTTCATGAAGACCCACTGCAGTTCAGATCTTTCATACAATCTTTTGAGCAGGCCATTGAAACAAAAACTGACAATATGCAACAAAGGTTAAACTACTTGGATCAATACACATCTGGAGAACCAAGAAACCTTGTCCGCAGTTGTTTTCATATGCCACCGGAAAAAGGATATAAGGAAGCTAAGGAACAACTTGAATGGCATTTTGGAAATAAAGTTAAAATTACATCTGCTTTCACGGACAAGGCACTGAGGTGGCCTACTATCAAGTCAGAATGTATCTAGTCTGAGGTCATATGCCTTCTTCTTGAAAAGTTGTCATAACACAATGAGGGAGATGGACTATGTTACAGATCTTGAAAAACCATCCAATTTAAAAAAGATCTCTCACCAGCAGAATGCCACATTTAGAGATCTACTTGCATTTATTGACAAACAATCCCAAATGATGCTGGATCCAATCTTTGGAGAGATTCAAAGCCCGTTGAAGCAAACTTCGGAATCAAAAGGCCAGTACAACGCCTACCCCAAAGCAAATAGTAGGGGAAGAGTTTCGCTACGACTGTTTCACCAGTGTCAAAGTCTGTGCCATCACAAAATGGCAAGCAAAGTGGAAATACAATGAATGGTTCTGATGCATTTGTAAAGCCTTGCATGTTCTGCAATAAAAATCATCCAATGGAAGTATGTGAAGTATTTCAAAATAAACCGAATAAAGGAAAGGTGGAATTTTTTAAAGTAAAGGACTGTGTTTGGGGTGTCTACAAAGAGTACACATGAGCAAGAGTTGTACAAAGCGGATGTCGTAATGTGTGTAAAAGGGGTCACCAAACCGTGCTACATATACACAAAGGAAAACCAAAAGCCTCAGGATCGCACTAAAGAATTCTCTGGTTCTAAGGCAGTCATTTCTTTGGCAACTAGTAGCCATACTGGGGCTGGCTCTATCAATCGTGCCCGCCAAAGTGAAGTTGAGAAAGGTACAAAAAGTATTCGGACCTATGCTTTCCTAGATTCGGGGAGCTCGGCAACAGTTTGTACCGAGGAATTATCCATGCAGCTTCACGCCCTCGGTAAGAAAACAGAAATACTTTTTAAAACAATGGGTCAACAAAAATCAAAAACCAGTTATAAAATATCTGGCATAGAAGTAACAGCACTAGACAGCAACTCATTTCTCACATTGCCTGACATTTTCCCACAAAAATCAATTCCAGTGACACATGACAGCATTCCGAAATTGGATGATATAAATAAATGGTCTTACCTTAAAGAGGTCGACTTGATGCCAATCAATGGTAACATTGGCCTACTAATAGGTGTCAATGCACCGAAGGCTCTAGAACCTTGGAGAATAACTAACAGTGGAGGTGATGGGCCCTATGCTGTTAAAACCCTTCTTGGCTGGGTTATCAATGGTCCACTCGACCAAGGCGGGATCGAAAATGACAAGGATACTTCTGTTCAAGTCAATAGGATATCCATCGCTAACCTGGAAAACCTTTTGATGCGACAATATAATCAGGATTTCATGGAACAGCACTATGGAAGAAAAGAAATGAACTGTCACAGGAAGATCAGCATTTTATGAGGATCATATCTACTTCAGCTGAACTTAAAGATGGTCATTACCACTTACCCTTTCGTAACAGCAATGTGATCATGCCCAGCAATAGGCAAATAGCCCATCAAAGAACTCAACATCTGCTGAAGAGATTCGAAAAAGATCGAACATTTTATGACTACAAATACTTTATGAACAACATCATGAAGGGGTATGTTGAAGTTGTTCCTCAGAGCGAGTTGCAGGCTGAAACTGGCAAGGTGTTGTATTTGCCTCACCATCTACCACCCACACAAAAGGAAATTGTGTGTGGTATTTGACTGTGCTGCAACATTTGATGGAACTTCTCTAAATAAGGAACTGCTTCAAGGCCCTGACTTTACCAATACACTACATGGCTTATTGTTTCGCTTTCAGCAAGGCCTCGTAGCCTTCATTGCCGACATAGAAGGGATGTTCCATCAGGTTTGAGTGGCAAAGGAAGATACTAACTTCTTGCGCTTTCTCTGGTGGCCAAATGGAGACCTCTTTAAAAGAGCTCATGGAACACAGGATGCTTGTGCATATTGGTGCAGTGTCATCACCCAGCTGTGCAACATATGCTTTACTGAAAACAGCAGATGACAGTCAGGTGAAGCATTTGGAAGAATCACGAACATTAATCCATCCAGGCTTCAACGTTTCCCCGGCATCGAACAAAAACACAAGGGGTGGTTTGTAAATGTACTTTGACTTGTATTTACCCAAAAAACGTATAAAGACAAGGTATTTGGTGTTTTTCCTAATCAACTCATAGTTTTTTGAAGATAAACATTTATTTTGAAATTGATGTATGCAACACATTCCAAAAAAGTTGGGACAGAGGCAATTTAGGACTAATAGAGATGTGACAAGTTAAAATAAAAGGTGATGTGAAACAGGTGTGGCAATCGTCTAGTCATAAGGAGCCTCTAATAAAGGCCTAGTCCTTCAAGAGCAGGGATAGGTCGAGGCTCACCAATCTGCCAACAGATGCATCAGTGAATAATCCAACACTTTGAGAACAACATTCCCCAAAGACAAATTGGTAGGACTTTAGGGATTTCAACTTCTATAGTTCACAATATAATTAAAAGAATCAAGAAATCCAGTCAAATCTCGGTACGTAAAAGGCAAAGCCGAAAACCATTTCTGAAAGCACGTGATCGCCGATCCCTCAGACATCACTGTCTTAAAAATCATTACAGAGTCCGAAATGGATATTTTGACATGGGCTCGGGAATACATTGGTACAGCTTTGTCAGTCAACACCATTCGCCACTGAATCCACAGACACAAGTTAAGGCTTTACTGTGCAAAGCAGAAGCCGTACATCAACACTGTCCAGAAACGCCGGTGACTTCTCTGGGCTTGGTCTTATCTGAGATAGCCAGTAGCACAGTGGAATCATGTTTTGTGGTCCGAAAAGTCAACACTTCAAATAGTTTTTGAACAAAATTATGTTCTCTGGGCCAAAGAGGAAAAGGAACATCCAAGCTGTTAACAGTGTCAAGTCCAAAAGCCAGTGTCTGTCATGGTATGGGGGTGTGCCAGTGCCATGGCATGGGTAACTAGCACATCTCTGAGGTCACCATTAATGAAGAAAGATATGTGCACATTTTGGAGCAACATATGCTGCCATCCAGAGCAGGACAATGCCAAACCACATTCTGCCCGGATTACAAGTGCATGGTTGCGTAAGCAGAGAGTGCGGGTCTCATGGCCTGCCTGCAGTCCTGACCTGTCTCTGATTGAGAATGTGTGGTGCATTATGAAGCACAAAATAAGGCAATGAAGGCCTCGTACAGTTTTGCAGCTGAAGAAATGCATAACGGATGAATGGGGGAAAATTCCACTTGCTAAACTTAACCAACTGGTGTCCTCAGTGCCCAAATCCTTAACAAGTGTTATTGAAAGGAAAGGTGATGTTACACAGTGGTAAAGAGTAGACTGTCTCAACTTTTTTGGAGTGCGTTGCAGTCATCAGATATGAAATGAGCGTATATTTCTGAAAATAAGTTAAAGTCAAACATCAAATAATGTGTTAATAATATGTTTTCAACATATTACAGGGAGAAGTGAATTTTCAAATGAATTTTTTTTTTTATTTTTTTTTTTTAGCATTTTCCATACTGTCCCAACTTTTTCAGAATAAGGGTTGTACATCTATACATACACTATTCATTAAACTTTGTGGTAGGGAGGATCCAGAGGCTCTGTAAATACTTTAAACACACACACATTCACAAGGTAGGATTCCCTCTAAAAAAAAAGTTTGTGCTTTTGGTAAGAATCTGTATTTTGAAATCATGTGTGTGTTTAGTAGTTAGTGCGTTTTCCTCAGACCTTGTTGGGGGTTCGAATCCTGGCTCTGTGTGTGCAGAGTTTGCATGTTCTCCCCATGCTTCAGGGGTTTCCTCAGGGTACTCCAGTTTCCTCCTCCAGTCCAAAGATGTGTTGTAGGCTGATCGGCATTTCCAAATTGTCTGTAGTGTGTGAATGTGGGATTGTTCCCTGTGATGTGCTGGCTCCCCACAGTGGAAGACACTACATGCCCCATTTATGATACACCATATGTAGAAAAATAAGCAAGAACTTATTATGGATTATTTATTGAAGTGAGAGATTAAAATGATGAATTGATTCTTGTTATTTATAATTGATGTTTATGCTTTGTTTGGTTCACGAAGGGTTTCCTTGTGGCCTCTCCATTTTTCTTTGCTTTGGTGTGAGCAAGATCTACTGGAAATTCCTCATCCCAACTAATTCCCTTCTCCCACATTTCTTGAAACAAGCACTCCACCATGATGGCGAAAGGAGTGAGGAAACCAGTAGGGTCAAACACTGGTAATTACAGTAGGGTTCATCTTCATCATGTGAATTTACAATGAAATCATCCACATAAACTGACGCTCTCAGTGTCTCTAAAACTGTGGGTCTTTGTGCTTCATATTGTTGAAGATGCCTTCTGATTGTAGCTGCCAGTAGAAATGGGCTTGGTGAGACTCTAAACACAACCCTGATCATTCTTATAACACACATCTAATTTTCATTGTCTTTAGGTGGCCCATTTAGCCAAAGCGCTCGCTCGCTCTCTCTCTCTCTCTCTCTCTCTCTCTCTCTCTCTCTCTACGGGAGACACTGAATGCATAAACAGATAAGAATCACGCATTACCTGCCAATGCAACCCTCCTCCTTTCCATCCACAGCTGACGCTCCACCACGCCCCCTCATGTACACAGTATATGATCATGTTTAAAACAGTGTCTATTAGTAAAGTTGAAAAAAATTCAAAATGTCCGATAAAATCAAAAATTGATGGACACAATGTCAGGTAAAAATATTAACACAAAGCAGGCATTAGACAAAGTATATTTGTAAATAAGGTTTTTCATGTTTCTCTCCATTTTTACTTTATTTTTTACCCATTCAATGACACACACACGTCTCTGTGATGGTCGGCTCTGTCTCTGTCTCCCTCTCTCGTGCTTGCTCACTTGTTATGGGAGGCACTGAAAGCACAGACACACACAAGTAAACTCGGGCTAACAGCTAACGCTTGACCACGCCCCCACCACCACAATCGCATATACTATGCATAGAACAAAACATTGCAGTGCAAAATAAACATCGGTATGAGATGACCGGATTTTTTCCAGTTTGTCTGGTAAACTCTATCATTCCAGGACACGTTGGCCCAGCACCAAAATTTCTTAGTGGAAACTCTGGTATGTACTTCTTTATTGTTATGGGTCATAGAAATTAGTTGCATTCAATTCAATTCAATTCAATTCAATTTTATTCGTATAGCGCTTTTTACAATAGACATTGTCTCAAAGCAGCTTTACAGAAATATCAACACGGTATACAGATATTAAAGGTGTGAATTTATCCCAACTGAGCAAGCCACTGAGTGGCGACAGTGGCAAGGAAAAACTCCCTAAGATGTTTTAAGAGGAAGAAACCTTGAGAGGAACCCGACTCAGAAGGGAACCCATCCTCATCTGGGTATGACACTGGTTGCATTCATGTGTGTGTGTCTAGTAAGCACTTAGAAAGGTCCACCCCTAGATCCTCCCTAACCCTAAATTGAATAATTAGTGCATGTATGTTTGTTTAAACATGTGTCTACTTGTGTGTTTGTTAAACAGGATACATCAAAGCAGTTGTTGTGCAACATTACATCCCCATGACATTTGACCTCAAGTGACAAGTGTCTCAAGTGTTTATGTGCATATGTGTATGAGAAAGACAGAACAAAATGTTTTCAACTTTTGCATATAAATGATTCTTTGTCTGAAACTTAATTAATTATTAGCATTTGCCGAATATGATACTTGACAGCAATAAATAAGGTTTAAGAAACAATAAGACTTGTTAAATGAGATACTTGACAACAATAAATAGGATTATTGAAACATGTACCTTATTGCTAATATTAATTATTAGTATCTGCTGAACATTATACTTAGCAGCAATAAATAGCAATAAATATCTGTTGAATGTGATATTTGAAAGCCTTAAATAGGATTTTAAAAACAATAACACCTGTTGAATATGGTAATTCACATAATTAAATAGGATTTCTGAAACATGAACACCTGTTAAACATTTTACTTGACAGAAACATATAGGATTATTGAAACAATATACAGTCGGGTCCAACAGTCTGAGACCATTAGTGAAAATGCTTCATTTTGGCATTCTTTTTCAATTGAACACAAAGGGTTTATTTATTTATTTACCAAAGCTAATGTCAGCGATAAAGAGTGAAAAATAGAATCTTAGAAATATTTACATGAATTTCAGAATTTATTAGTATTTGGTTTTAATGACATTATGCACTCAAGTTGACACAGACTCTGCAAATTTGTGTAAAACCTTATGACACATGTTAGATCAAATAAATCGGCATGTCATCTGAACACATGCTTCAATGGAAGTCATAAGACTTGCATAAAGTACTACAATATCACAAAATTTGCTTAAATATAAATAATGACCTAGAATTTGTGAAACATCTTGATTATTGAGTAGTCAAGACGTTGCACATTTACTTTTTTGTTTCAGTTTGTTCCCTGTTTTAAAAATTCCAGATTTTCAATGTCTGGATGACAAGTCAGAGACAAAGAGAACAAGTGGAGCAACAGAGGGAGAAAATGAGATACGTCTCACCGTGCTTTTGGTTGGAACTAGGATGTCCTTGATCATACTGTCTCTTGCAAATTGTCTTCGATTCACGGTGTTGGATCTGTCTGAGCTAAGGGAGCGCATACTGTGGTGTATAATTCACACACAGAGAGAGAGAGAGAGAGAGAAGAGAGAGAGAGAAAAAAGGGAGGTAAAGGACAGAGGGATAAATAAAACAAAATACAAACATTACTGCATGTAACCTCCAGGGGTGAACAAAGAAACACTACTGTATATCTGAGCAAGATGGTGAGGGGGAAGAAGAGAAACAGAAAGAAAGGAGAAGAGCAAGCAAAGATGTGGATGGGTATACATGTGTATGTGCTTTGCCATTAGGGTTGTCACAATACCATAACCATGGTATTGTGATAATCTTATGATACTAGACCAGCTGAAGTATCACAATACCATGCAATATTGTATTAATTTACAGTAATACATAGATATAAATGAAAGCAGACAAACCAAATTTTCCTCTGAATACTTTATTAATGAGAATGAATAACTGGCTACTGGAAAACCTCAAGAACAATCATACAATTCATACAATTGGCAAGCAACTAATTCAATGTGCCATATATTTCATCTATTGTTCCATAGAGCAAGGAAATCATGCAAATGGAAATTGCCCTCAGAGTACTAAGAATGAACACATCATTAGGAATCCACAACTAAATTTTTAAACGAACTCCATAAAAATCTGAAAATTGGGAACGATAGTTTTCTTGCTAGCAAACATGGATAATTTTAGTATTTACACACCGGTTAGCATAATGTTAGCTCACTTCAGCTATTTACACACAGCAGTTGACATAACATTAGCTAGTTCCAGCTCTGCTCTTATTGAATTCCTTACTTCATTTAATGGGGAATAGGTTTTTCTTCTAAACAGAAGTGCATCCTTTAGGTATGTTTTTAGAGAGCACAAGCTAATCTTTATATGATGGCATGTTAACAGCATATCCAAAATCACGGCATATGAATGTGCTTCCTCAAAGTAGCGCTGAATAAATTCCATTTTCTCCTTTCTTGCCAATGTAAAGAAAGTTTTTCTAAGCTTTAGAGTTTCGATATGGACAAAAATGGTTTAAAGTAAACACAGAAGTCCACTAATGTACAAGAAACAAAGTTGTTTACAATTTCTTACTTCGTGTATATCTTGATTGACAATTGGTCAGCAGTAGGCAATCCATTCGCAAAATATACCTACCTTTTCCATTTTGTCCTATTTTTTATTGTGTTTTCTGGTTTGTTAACTTGTTTTTGGATTTGCCATTGTGTTTATAATTTGTTGTTTTGATTTTGGATTTATTATTTTGTTTTCATATTTGTGATTTGTTTTGCACTTCGCGGCCACTGTAGGTTAGCATAACATTAGCTCACCAGGAGGTGGAGGGCGGTTGGCAACACTGAGTTGTGACTGAAGCCAGGATGGACAGAAATGGCATAGAGTCTGGAAGTGACTCGAATATGGAGGAAGAGTTAGATGGAAGATGGAAGAAATAAAAGTAGCAAGTAGACTTTAGAAGAAAAATGCAAAAGAAGAAAAGATTGGAGTCAAATGTCAGGTACAGAAAGATAGGGATAAGATATTCAGTCTATAAGAACAAAAGAGGATTATAAGGTATTGGTGAAATTTATGTCAGAAGGCGTAAATAATGTGAATCCTTTCAAATTGACGCAAACATTGAAAGAAACAATTAGAAACACTGAAAGTGTTAAGATGTTGCGAGATGGTAAAATGATCCTATTCTGTAAAGATAGCAAACAACAAAGGCAGCTTTAGGGATTAAGACTTTATTAGGGCAAAAAGTAGCATGTAATGTTATGGGAGAAAAGAAACTGATGAGAGGAGTAATCACAGGAGTACCTACTAATGTTTCTGTTGATACAATTAAGAAAAGCTTGTCAGGAGCAAAAGTAATGGATGCGAGGAGGCTGACATATACTCGAAACAAGGAGAAGATGGATAACTTATCGTTGTTACATTTTGATGTGGAAAAAAATGCCAGATAGAGTATTTTTAGGAGTTAAGAGTTGCACAGTTTGACCATATATTCAGAAGTATGGTCATGTGGCAACAGGATATAGACGAAAACAACGATGTGCAAGATGTGGGCGGGGGGTGGGGGGGGGCATGAATATGGAAAGTGTGAGGAAGGTATCAAGCCAAAATGCTGTAATTGTGGGGAAGAACATAGCGCAGGATATTGTGAATGTTAAAGGAAAAATACTGCCAAGGTACAAATTGTTAAGATAACAGAAACATTGACATATGCCAAAGCAATAAAATAAGTTCTGGTGATGAAATGAAAGAAGTATAGAAGATAGATGAACTACCGAGGATCAGAAACAAATGTCTGAACCAAGAAAACGCAAATGAAAATAATATCACGGCGGATAAGCTGCCATTCATTACTTTTATTGCAGAAGTAGTGAACTGCTCAGCACAAATTGAGAGTAGAACGGAAAAAATAAAAATAACCAGACGAGCAGCAGACAAGTGTTTGAAGGTAGATGGAATAGCAGTTGATCAGATAAATGAAAAACTAAAAAGTTACTAATACAAGTTACTAATACCCAGACTGTATGTGGTGGGTTGTATGATCTGGTGTGTCTTAATGATGGAAGTGCAACAAGAATAGATGTACTTAGAGGAAATAATTTAGCAAGGTTAAAATAGCAAATATAGAAACCGACTGTGAAGATGTAGAAGAGTTAAGTAATAAAATAAACATGATTATTTGTAGTACAGCAAAAGAGTCAAGAATAAAGAGGTGAGAATGAAAAAGGGTGCCATAGTGGACAGAAAAATGTATTGAGGTAATTAGAAACAGGAACAAAGCATTTTTAAAAGATTTTAAAAAATCATATTCTTTTGATGATTACATAAGTTATAAGAGAACTCAAGCAGAAGTAAGAAGAGTAATAAGGGTAAGTAAGAGAGAGTATTAGAGACAAATTTGTGATAAGATTGGTGAAAGTACAGATATAAGTGAAATGTGGAATATCATTAGGAAGATGGGAGGTAGGTATGCACGATTATGGCCAAAATGATAATCACGATTATTTTGATCAATATTGAGATCATGATTATTTTTCAAGATTATTCATTGATTTTGAGGACAGCATATTTTTTATTTCACTTTCACATTTAAATAAACAGACCACTGCTTTCACTTCCATGTTTTGCTATGTTCCTGATAATGTACAAATCTTTGTATCAAATTAGACTGGTCCTTAAATTTCATCATCTCGTAGAAGCAAAATATAAATAAAATTGTACCCAGATTACAGGATAAGTAAAAATAAAAATGCAGTCAACCAAATGAAAATATGCAATCCAATATAACAATATGCAACCAAATGAAAACAATTCAGGCCTATGCAGAAACGCTTCTTCCCAAGCTTCTTAGAACTTTTCCAAACTTGATTTAAAACATTTTCCATAATACGGATTTACTCTGTGGATGAATCTTCATCAACATTTTTTGGGGGGTGAATTGTGAACATCATACCTGAACTAGTTTGTCTGCAAAGTTTTTTCCTGTTTGGCATAATGACATTTAATGTCCCCGACAACGTCTGTAGCCCCATTTAGCAAATTGTTAGTGTAACGATTTCCCCTCGCGCAAGCACTGAAGCATGAAGTGAAGCTCAGTGCGAGCGCTAAAATACTAACTCATTTCCGGGTTTTGGCATACAAAATGACGTCATCCCTGCGCCACGCTATGGTGACTGGCTTTAAGTTTAGGAAGTGCTTGATTTGATATGCAGCGGAGTTTTCTATGAGTGGAGGACGAACTTTAAACGTCGTTATCATAGTCGATCATGTTCATGTAATTCGTGGGCAATCAAAATCGTAATCGAGATCAATATTCAATTAATTTTGCAGCCCTAATGGGAGGGATACAAACATACAAAAGTATACGTTTTAATAAAAGAGGGAAGATGTAGTATGTCTAATGAAGAAAAGGCAGAGGAACCAGCAGAAGCTTTTGTTAAGGTACACAGTAATAATAATATAACAGAAAGTCTGAGAGTACAACAAACTTTGAAAGAGAATCCTTATGTTCTGGTCCAAAAAGTGCCACCAGGGTGTACAACAGATGTGGATTTTACAGTGTATGAGTTGAAGCAGGCATTGCAAGGTGTAATGAACACATCTCCAGGAAAAGATTAAATATGTTACGAAATGATAAAACATCTTTCAGAAGCATCATTGAATATTATTTTACAGCTTGTTAATAAAATATGGGAGACCAGAAAACTCCCTTCATCTTGGAAACATGGGGAAAATCATTCTATAGCTGCAAACTACAGACCGATTGCTTTAACATCCAATTTATGAAAAGAATTTACATTTCTTTATTCAAAGAATGTGTTGAATACAATATAATCTTTATTTCAAAATTCATAGAAACTAGCTGGAATTCAATTAACCATGAAAAATTCATCAAGGATAACAATACTAATATTAATCAGAGGTTGTTTAAGGGTAATTATTGGTATATATCCTAAGCTTTTACATCTTATTAAATCATCCTTACAATACTCTACATTAAAGGAAGAAACTCCCCATTTAATGATAGGTGGAATTGACTTGTTAGATAAAAAGTGCAATAATATACATATGAGAACATTACTCTCATAGGAGCAATATTGTTCCTAAAGCAATGGGTTCATGGAAACAGATTTATCCTTCCTTATCCTCATATAACATTTGGTCTCTTCATAATAATTTTGTAACACTAAACAAGGTTAAAGAAATTCACATTAAAATCCTTCACAACTTTTACCCCTGCACGTTATTTTTTTTTATCTAAGTTTATGGATATTCCACCAGAATGTTCCTTTTGTGGATCTGAAAATTAATCAATGCCTTATTTGTTTTTGAAATGTCCATTCACAATATCATTTTGGACTGAGATTTCGATATTGATTTTTACATCTTAATATACTTATTGATATTAAATGGTCTTGATTCTGTTTTCTAACACTGGTTCTGTTCTGTTTATTAATGCTGCCCAAATCCTATGCTTGCTTGGAAAAAGTCATATCCACAAGTCTAAAGTAACAGCTGCTAAAGCAAATTTTGTTGTTTTTTGCGCCAAGTTAAAAAGTTTTGCTGATCCCCTAAGTAAACTGAATAGAAACAAAAAAAAAAGCTGTTAAAACATACCAAATATTAAATAAGATAATAAAGTCATCTGTGAACAAAAATACATGGTTTAGATGATGTCCTCCCCCCACTTGATTCAAAACAAAAGATAAAACATATACAGTGCATCCGGAAAGTATTCACAGCGCTTCACTTTTTCCACATTTTGTTATGTTGCAGCCTTATTCCAAAATGGATTAAATTAATTATGTTCCTCAAAATTCTACAAACAATACCCCATAATGACAATGTGAAAGAAGTTTGTTTGAAATCTTTGCAAATTTATTAAAAATAAAAAACAAAAAAAGCACATGTACATAAGTATTCACAGCCTTTGCCATGACACTCACAATTGAGCTCAGGTGCATCCTGTTTCCACTGATTATCCTTGAGATGTTTCTACAACTTGATTGGAGTCCACCTGTGGAAACTTCAGTTGACTGGACATGGAAAGGCACACACCTGTCTATATAAGGTCCCACAGTTAACAATGCATGTCAGAGCACAAGCCAAGCCATGAAGTCCAGGGAATTGTCTGTAGACCTCCAAGGCAAGATTGTATCAAGGCACAGATCTGGGGAAGGGTACAGAAACATTTCTGCAGCATTGAAGGTCCCAATGAGCATCATCCGTAAATGGAAGAAGTTTGGAGCCACCAGGACTCTTCCTAGAGGTGGCTGCCCGGCCAAACTGAGCAAGGGCCTTAGTCAGGGAGGTGACCAAAAACATGATGGTCACTCTGACAGAGCTCCAGTGTGTCTCTGTGGAGAGAGGAGAACCTTCCAGAAGAAAAACCATCTCTGCGGCCAGACGGAAGCCACTCCTCAGTAAAAGGTACATGACAGCCCACCTGGAGGACTCTCAGACCATAAGAAACAAAATTCTCTGGTCTGATGAAACAAAGATTGAACTCTTTGGCCTGAATGGCAAGCGTCATGTCTGGAGGAAACCAGGCACCACTCATCACCTCACCAATACCATCCCTACTCTGAAGCATGGTGATGGCAGCATCATGCTGTGGGGATGTTGTTCACCGGCAGGAACTGGGAGATTAGTCAGGATCGAGGGAAAGATGAATGCAGCAATGTACAGAGACATCCTTGATGAAAACCTGCTCCTGAGCACCTTGGACCTCAGACTGGGGTGAAGGTTCATCTTCCAACAGGACAACGACCCTAAGCACACAGCCAAGATAACAAAGGAGTGGCTACAGGACACGCTACGAACTAAACTAACTCTAACCATTTACTTACTACTTAAGACTTCTTAATCTTCCGCGTTGTGTGCTGGGAGGCACGTGCTATATATGCCGACATGATCAGCGTCTCAACTGCTATCAGCTGAGAGCAATTCAGACCCACATGAATTCCCAGCCAATGACGGAACAGGGAGGAGACATAACAGACATAAACAAAACATACGTGTCCCAATGTCACTACGGTCAACAGCGGAAAAGCAGGTGCTCGCGCATTCGCGCTTAGAGCACGCTGCTTCAAGGGGGAATCGTGACAGAACCCCCTCCAAAGGCACTCCTCCCGGAGTGCCATGAATCATCCCATTTCATTGGCGGCCCCGGCTCCAATTTCAAGGCTGAGCGACGACCTCAGCTGAACAGGGGGGCTGAGCGACGACCACAGCTGAACAGGGAGGCTGAGCAACGACCTCAACTGAACAGGCGAGCTGAGCGACGACCTCAGCTGAACAGGCGGGCTGAGCGACGACCTCAGCTGAACAGGGGGGCTGAGCGACGACCTCAGCAGAACAGGGAGGCTGAGCGACGTCCACAGCTGAACAGGGAGGCTGAGCGACGTCCACAGCTGAACAGGGAGGCTGAGGCTCTGAGGTCACCAGGTGAACCTTGGGCATGGGCGGAGCTTGGGTGGGCGTGTCAGCAGACTCGGGTACGGGCGGAGCTTGGCTGGCCGTGTCAGCAGACTCGGGCGCGGGCGGAGCTTGGGTGGCCGTGTCAGCAGACTCGGGCATGAGCAGAACTTTAGTGGCCGTGTCAGCAGACTGTGGCGCGGGCGGAGCTTGGCCGGCCGTGTCAGCAGACTGTGGCACGGGCGGAGCTTGGCGGGGCGTGTCAGCAGACTGTGGCACGGGCGGAGCTTGGCGGGGCGTGTCAGCAGACTGTGGCGTGAGCGGGGCTTGGCTGGGCGTGTCAGCCCACTGTGGCGTGAGCGGAACCTGGCTGTGCGTGTCAGCCGACTGTGGCGTGAGCGGAACCTGGCTGTGCGTGTCAGTAGTCTTGGGCGTGGGCTGAACGTGGGCGACCGGGTCGGTAGACTTGGGCGTGAGCAGCATTTGGTCATTAGGTTGAGATATTAGCAGAGCTTGGTCAACTGGATCAGCAGGCTTGGACGTGAGCTCAGGGACGGGAGGCTTGGCTCGGACCTCAGGGACGGGAGGCTTGGCTCGGACCTCAGGGACGGGAGGCTTGGCTCGGACCTCAGGGACGGGAGGCTTGACTTGGACTTCAGGGACTGGAGGCTTGACTTGGACTTCAGGGACTGGAGGCTTGACTTGGATCTCAGGGACTGGTGGCTTGACTTGGACTTCAGGGACTGGAGGCTTGACTTGGATCTCAGGGACTGGTGGCTTGACTTGGATCTCAGGGACTGGAGGCTTGACTTGGACTTGGGCTTCAGGGACTTGAGACTGGACTTGGACTTGGGCTTCAGGGACTTGAGACGAGACTTGGACTTGGGCTTCAGGGACTTGAGACGAGACTTGGACTTGGGCTTCAGAGCCTGGAGGCTTGAGTTGGGCTTGGACCTCAGGGACTTGAGACTGGGCTTGGACCTCAGAAGCTTGAGACTTGACTTGGATCTCAGGGACTTGGGACTTGACTTGGACTTCAGGGTTGAGCTCTGGTGCTATGACCTCCGACGGGCGCTCCGAGGTCACCCTGTTGATCCCGGGCTGGGTCTCTGCACGGGCTCTCCGGTGGAGTTTCTTATGCTCCCACCAGCTGCTCTTGAAGCATTCCTGAGAGCAGAAGAAAGCTTCCTGGAGGCCCAGCTTCTTGCAGGTGGGACATTGAAGCTGAGTTTCTCTCCCGCAGCCCTCGGTCATACATCTCGGAGATTTCGCCCCCGCGTTGGCCGGAAACTGAAGTGGATCGCTGGTTACTGCCCTGTCCATCTCCTCATAATAGAGATTGGTGGGTCCACCTGGGGATGTCCATTGACTCTCCACCCCAGTAAATCAAGACCACGAAGTTGTCCAGGCTGTGAAAATGCCTCCATAAACAGCTCTGCAAACTGAGTGACATCATGGAGGGCTGGCGACCCAGCACTCACCAGCTGCTCCGCCCAGTCACGGGCCGGACCGCAAAACCTGGACACCAGGAACCCAATCCACTCTCTCTTAGTAGGCTTGGGAAACGCCAAGCTATAGAAATACACCTGGCAGCTGAAGAGGAACTCCAGCGGGTAGCTCCCCAATCCCGCTGTCTCTAGTGGCAATTCAACGGCGTACCTTTGGGGAAATTGCACGGACGAAAAATGCGGCCAGTAATCCGAGCGTTCCCCGATGAGGTATTGTCCTACTACTTCCCTGGTTTCTGTGGCGTGACTTCTCTCTCGTCCTCGTGATGCATCCATGTTTAGGCGGAAGATTCTGTCACAAATCGTGACAGAGCAGAGATAAGGCGGATGCAAGTGCAGGATAACAGTTGTTTATTTGTAGAGACAGGCAGGCAGACAAATCCAAAACGTGATCCAAAACGTAATCCATAAACATGCAAGAGGTCAGGTGATTGGCAAACAGGCATACACGGGGCTAGGCAGGAATCTAGGTCGATTAACAAAACAAGACACGAACTAGGACGAGGAACTGGAAGCGGATAATCCAGCACGAACTAACTTTAAACATTGACTATGACTATGACTGTGACGCAAACTAAACTAACTCTAACATGAACCGTGACTATGAATACGCTACGAACTAAACTAACTCTAACCATTTACTTACTACTTACGACTTCTTAATCTTCTGCGTTGTGTGCTGGGAGGCACGCGCTATATATGCCGACATGATCAGTGTCTCAACTGCTATCAGCTGAGAGCAATTCAGACCCACGTGAATTCCCAGCCAATGACGGAACAGGGAGGAGACCTGACAGACATAAACAAAACACACGTGTCCCAATGTCACTACGGTCAACAGCGGAAAAGCAGGTGCTCGCGCATTTGCGCTTCAAGGGGGTATCGTGACAGCTGTGAAAAAGATTTGATTGATTTGATTCTGTTTTTGTGTATATCTTATACTAAATAGTTTTAGATATTCAAATGAAATACAGTGTAAAACAAAGGCAACCTGAGTAAACACATGATACATTAATTATTATTTTTTTATTGAAGCAAAAAAAATTATACAACACCTATAACCAATATGAAAAAGTAATTGCAACCTTAAATTTAAAATCTGGTTGTGTTAGCTTTAGCAGCAATAACTGCAACCAAATGCTTCTGGTAACTGTAGATCTTGCACGTACTCTATGATTAGGACTAACTCCTATCCTTTGGATCATTATCTTGCTGCATAATCTAGTTGCACTTGAGTTTCAGCTTACAGACTGTAGACTAGACTACTGAGCGCCAGAGCGAGCAGGAGGGGAAATCCTTGACAGACGTGACAGATATACACAAAAACAGAAGAAATCAGGATGGGGCAAGTCTTTTTTCACAGCACTGTATTAGGCTTTTCCAGATCTAAGCATTACAATCTAAATTAACAATGTTGTGTATAATTTCTATCAGGAAAATACGACAAACAGTAACAGTGCAAATATTTTAAAGAGTTTGTTTTAATAATACTCCCATCACCCACCCCAACCCCCACCAAAAAAACTCCAAAACCTTTTTTCATTGTAGGCATATACAGTATTTTAACCCTTATATTTAATGACGCTGGAGGCATGTTTCATGATTAATTCTCAGATAGCTATATATTACATAATCCACTCACATGACTATGTCACTACAATATTTTAATAAATAATAATTAATTAATTAATCAATAATGAATACATGTCTACTTAATTTATTAATGAGTGAGAAAAATAGAAGGCAGTATACTGATTTAAAGGCTCTCAAAAGTGTATTGCTATATGTAATAGGGTATGTAAATCTGGCACACACCAAATATCCTATACCATTTCACTTGAATTGCCTCCAACTGAATAGCTGCATAATTGTGTGATTTATAATACCTTACACCACTTTGAAAATCATTGTAACATTTAGCACTATATTAAATGATGGTGCAGCCTCTTTAGAATGGCAACTACTAATAGTACTATTCTTGGAGCTTAGGTCTTACAAAACTTTCTACCAGACATTTGGCCATGATGAAGATCTCTCCTGAGATAGTGACAAGATCAAGTCTATGTGGAGAGCCAGACACTTCCTGACTGACATCAGGGGTTTCTTGTTGCAGTCAGATGTGTGTGTCTCTGACAACATGATTACACAACATTGCCATCGTCATCAAAATCCTGAAACTAAAAAAATCAACTGTACTGAAAATGAATAGGTATGCTTCTTTTCTTAATCTAGCTGATATGTATACAATCACAATCAAGCGCATATTGTATACAACTTTTTGCATGTTTGTTTATAGTGTAGCACTACAAATTCTTGATGATATACTGAATGAGCCTGATGAGCGCTAGGAATATTCAGCATGAGCTTCAGTCCCGATTGCAACTGTGAGTATCAATCAGCATCATTAGGAGACATAAAGCAACTGGGGTGGACCTATGGCAAAGGCCGTTGAGCAGAACATCATTGTGCAATGCAGTGCATAGATTTAATTTCCGTGTTTACAGTGAAGGATGGTGCATGCCACATTACTAATTCAAGACAAATTAAAGAATGCCTGTACAATTTCAGTGAAACAAAAATGTAACCTGTTTTATGGTGGCAGGATGAGGAACGCAAAGGTGGTCAATATTCTAGATGCCTACAAAAAATATTCTGACACTGGTTATTGTTTTCATATTACCTATGAACTGCAATGTTGTAATCATGCCACTATTTTGACATACACTTTTGGTGGAAAACAGCATTTTGGGGCCTAAAACGCAAAGTTTTGAAAACGGGTTTCAAAGTGCAAGTTTTTGAAAACGATGTCATCGTCCCCGTGTAAATGTACAAAAACAAGAATTTGTGAAAATGATGACGTCTTGACGCATTACGATGACGTAATGTGTGTTCAGTCTATAGGCATGCACGCAAGTACTTCAAAACAACACACAAGACATTCAAAATTACAATGGTGGACTACAGGACTGTGCTTCTGCTGGTCAAGATATTGACTTTATTAACACTTCTCCAGCAAAGTGTAGATTTACTGCATCACTACTACGACCAGCGGAGACTTCAATTCAATTAAATTTTATTTGTATAGCGCTTTTTACAATAGACATTGTCTCAAAGCAGCTTTACAGAAATATCCACATGGTATACAGATATTAAAGATGCGAATTTATCCCAACTGAGCAAGTCACTGAGTGGCGACGGTGGCAAGGAAAAACTCCCTAAGATGTTTTAAGAGGAAGAAACCTTGAGAGGAACCTGACTCAGAAGGGAACCCAATCTCATCTGGGTAACAACAGATGTTGTGAAAAAGTTCATTATTGACTTATATGAAGTCTGTATGGCCTTAGGAGCAGCCGTAGTCCCAGCAGTCTGGAATTGGAGAAGATTTGAGCTCCATCCAGAGGCAGAAAGAATCTGGATCTCTAGTATCTCCATAAAATCGTGTGTGGCTCGGCAGAAGGAGAGAGGGAGAGAAAAGATTATTAGGACTGGGATTTAGTATAATAGAGAGACTAGTCAGGGTAGGCTTGAGTAAACAAATACATTTTAAGCCTAGACTTAAACACTGAGACTGTGTCTGAGTCCCGAACACTAATAGGGAGACTGTTCCATGACAGTGGGGCTCTATAAGTGAAAGCTCTCCCCCCTGCTGTAGCCTTCACTATTCGAGGTACCGTCAAATAGCCTGCATCTTTTGACCTAAGTAGGCGTGGCGGATCATAGAAAACCAAAAGCTCGCTTAGATATTGTGGCGCGAGACCGTTTAGTGCTTTATAGGCTAATAAAAGTATTTTATGGTTATGGATTCCACTGGGAGCCAATGCATTATTGATCTTATTGGTGTGATATGGTTGTATCTTCTAGTTCTAGTTAGGACTCTATCAGCTGCATTCTGGACTAACTGGAGTTTGTTTATATTCCTACTGCAACATCCAGACAGTAAGGCATTACAGTAATCTAATCTAGAGGTGACGAATGCATGAACGAGTATTTCTGCATCATGTAGTGACAATATATTTCTTATCTTAGAAATATTTCTGAGATGAAAGAAGTAATATTATCTACATGATCATCAAATGATAGGCTGGAGTCAATAATCACTCCAAGGTCTTTAACTGCTGTACTTGTTGAAACAGCAAGTCCAGAGTAACCAAGTGATCAGAAAGATTATATCTAGCTACACGTGATCCTAATAATAGTATTTCTGTTTTATCAGAATTAAGTAAAAGAAAGTTAGTTAACATCCAACGTCTAATGTCCTTTACACAATCCTCAACCTTACTACGCTTCTGTCTGTCCTCTGGCTTCGCTGAAACATACAACTGTGTATCATCAGCATAACAGTGGAAGCTAATTCCATGCTTATGAATAAATTGTCCTAGGGGTAGCATATATAAAGTAAAAAGCAGTGGGCCTAAAACAGAACCCTGTGGAACTCCAAAGGTAACCTCAGTATGCATGAAGTCTTCATTTACATCTACGAACTGATAACGATCGGTCAGATAAGACCTGAGCCAGGAGAGAACTGTTCCCTTAATGCCAACAACATTTTCTAATCTATCAAGGAGAATAGTATGATCTATAGTATCAAAAGCTGCACTAAGGTCGAGTAACACAAGCAGCGAGACACAACCCTGATCAGACGCCAGTAGTTGGTCATTTACTACTTTAACTAACGATGTCTCTGTGCTATGATGAAGTCTAAATCGTGACCGATACATTTCATGAATGTTATTCCTATGTAAGTACGAGCATAACTGCTTTGCTACAACCTTTTCTAAAATCTTAGAGAGGAAGGGGAGATTTGATATAGGTCTATAGCTGGACAGTTGAGAAAAGTGAGAGATAGAGGATTCAGGAAGTTTGTTACGCCTTGCTCCTGTTTCATCGGGGGGGGCGACAACACACACTTTCTGTGTGAAGTGTCTAGAGATGGAGCACTCCAGGGCAGCCCTCAACTGTGCACGTTGTGAACGCCTTACAATTAGGCTGCTCTGCTTGCAACTCGCTCTCTTCTCGGCCAAAGGGAGTTTTCAGAACCTCGCAGATCTCGTATGGATCTGGAAGAGGAGCCGGAGATGAGCACTGCTCCATCTCTGGCTCTGTCTTCCGGGTCTGGTGCTCCACTCGCTTTTGGAGCTCGCATCATAACTCCTCCTTCCTCTATGGAAAGCCAAAAAAAAGAAAAGAAAAAAAATTCCTCTCTGACTCCAAGGAGCCAGAAGGGTGTGCTAAAAACTATACATTTTATTATTTTTTATGATGTACCTTAGAACAAAAACAATGAACCTTTCTCAAAGAAATTCCTAAATCCTCTGACCAAGTATATGGCTGTACCATCTGTCTATTAAATAAATGGCTGGCTGAGCTTAAAAAAAAAAAAACTTCCCTTGTTTCCAGAAGTGCATGTCGCTTATTACGCTTCTGGGGAAAAACCATGCATAAGCCGTATTTATACTCCCGCAATGTGAGATTATTCAGCCATTGTGGGGAATGAATGGCTTGGCAATGTAACTATGCCAAAGATGGAGGAGGCGCTTGCAAGATACCTCTCTCCAACGACGGCAGCTAATTTAGGGGGGCCAGCTTTCCATCCAAGCCATGTAAGGGCACTGCGGCATTGGTGCACAAGGCTTATGCGGTAGTGGGTCTTGCTTGTGGGTCAGTGTAGACAATGGCAGTGTTGCAGGCCTAACAATCAGACCTGCTGAGTGACCCCGACATATGGGAACATTCAGCCAGTTCCTTCCTTGTTGTATCGAGTTCACCAGCGCTAGTGCAAGGGAGGCAACGAAGGTGAGTGTGGCTTTCCGCCTTCCCCCGCAGACAGCCAGGGGAACCGGGAGGCCACAGTCGCAGCCTGTGTCACAGTCACAGCACTAGGCCCGATCTGAGAATGGTCATAAAGGCCAAGCAGACAACTGAGGAGCGGTCCTGAGGGGCAATGGAGGGATGTATCAGGGGACATAAGTTTGTTAGGACAGTTAGCCTTCCCTAGCCAAGGTTGTCCCAAGTTTTCAGTGTTCTCTGGTCAGCGAGCTGTCACAGGGCAATGAAAATCTGATGCTTTCTATCCAATAGAATGTGGAAAAGTTACATCACTAAAAGACCATCTGGCAGCATGGAAACTTCTGCCAAATGTGTCTCCATGGGTTATGTCTACAGTAGAGAAAGGTTACCGGGTCCAGTTCAGAGGTGTGCTCACCACAGTAGTCAGCACAGAGCACAGCCAAACGTTAGCGCAGGAAATAAGATGCCTCTTGGACAAAGGGGCCATAGAACATGTGCCCCATTTCCTGAGGGAGGGAGGTTTAATAGCCGTTATTTCCTGGTCCGCAAAAAAAGATAGGAGTATGTGGCCAATTTTAGATATGCGCCATCTGAACTGTACTCTTCAGACATACAGGTTCAAGATGCTGATGCCCAAACTTATCACTCCACAGATTCAGTTTGAGGACTGGTTTGTGACGATAGATCGAAAAGATGCATATTTCCACATAAAAATATTGCCCAGTCGCAGGAAGTTCCTGAGGTTTGCATTTGGAGGCAACGCATACAAATATCGGGTTCTTCCTTCGGGCTGGCTTTATTCCCTCGCACCTTCACAAAGTGCATGGATGTCATTCTGGCTCCATTGTGACTCCAGGGCATCCATGTACTAAACTACCTGGATGACTGGTTAATTCTAGCATGATCCAGGGAACTGGTGATTCAACATCGAGATGTTGTTCTCGCCCACATGAAGAGCTTGGGGCTCAGATTGAATCTCAGAAAAGTATGCTTTCTCCAGTGCAGAGGACAACTTTTCTAGAGGTTATAAGGATTCTACTATGATGAGGGCATTTCTATCCCCAACATGTGTAGGGTCAATCCTATCAACATTGAGCAAGATAGGGCTGGATCTCAGCATCCCCTCCAGTCTCTATGAGACATAACTCCAGTGGGCCTAATGCACAGGAGACCATTTCAGTGGTGGCTGAAAAGTTGGGGGGGGTTGTCCAAGGATGAAACCTCGGAGAGTAATCAGTGTCATGTGGCGATGCCTACATGCTCTGAGAATTTGGAGGTGTCCCCGGTTTCTAGCCTTAGGTCACACTTTAAGGGTGTCTCCTCATCGCAAGATGGTAATGACAGACACCTCCCTGACAGGCTTAGATGGCTGTCCAGCTCACAGTCTCTGTAGCTGCCCTCATCTGGAGTGGCATATAAATCGCCCCGAACTGCAGGCCATATATCTAGCACTGAAATTCTTTCTTCCTTAATTGAGAGGTAACAATGTGTTAGTTGTGATAGACAACCCAGTGGTGGTCTCATATATCAACCACCAGGGAGGATTATGTTTGTACCCCTGAACTAATTCTTCTCTGTGCAGAGGGAAAGTTTTTGTCAGTGAGTGCAATGTACATTCTGGGCAAGTGGAATGTGGGGGCAGACATCCTGTTAAGGCAGGGACTGAGGCCCAGGGATTGCTGGCTCCATCCCCAAGTGGTGGAGTCCATATGGCGGAGGTTCGGCCAAGCTGAAGGGGATGTGTTCACCTCTGAGATGAAAACATACTGCCCGCTGTGGTTTGCTCTCACTCCTCCCACATCATTAGGGCTGGAGGCCATGGTGCACATGTGGCTGAGGTCATAGCTATATGATTTTCCCCCGATCGGTCTGCTCCCACAACTTCTAGCGAGGGTTCACCAAGACTGTCTATGTCTGTTGGCTCAAATATGAAAACCTTATTGGCTCAAATATGGTTCTCAGGAGATAATATTCCTACTAGATGGCACTCCTTGTGAGATTCCCATCTGCAGGGATCTACAGTTTCAAGCCAGAGGGCTGATTTATCACCCTTGGACAGAACTATGGAAACTGTGGGTCAGGCCCCTGAGTGTCACCAGCTCATAGATTCTGGTCTCCACAACAACTAGACTGTGTTACAATACTTTTGGAGCAAGAGTGTGTCCTAATACTTTTGGTGCTAGACAGAGTTCTAATACTTTTTGAGCTACAGAGTGTCCCGATACTTTTGAAACTAGACCGCATTCCAATACTTTTGGAGCTAGAGCGTGTTCAAATACTTTTGAAACCAGGCAGTGTCCCAATACTTTTGAAGTGAGACTGCATCCCAATTCTTTTGGAGCTAGACAGTATTCCAATACTTTTGAAGCTGGAGTGTGTTGGAGTACTTTTGAAACCAAGCAGTATGCGTTTGTTAGAAAAAACACTTTCCCTTGCTCCCAGTGGCTTGAAACTTGCTGTATAGCATTTTCAGCATATGAAGTGCACCCATTTGTATGCACACACAGGTGTGAGAACACTCTTTGTCAGGGCACATTCTTGGAAATGACGTCGGCTTCAGGCATGAGCAGAACCTGGTTTATTGAGACGTCAGTTTCAGGCGTGAGCAGAACCTGGTTGGTCATGACGTCAGCTTCAGGCATGAGCATAACTGGTTGTCCGTGTCAGCGACCTTGGATGGGAACTTGGTGTGGGTGGCCTCGTTGATCTCAGACTGGAGCTTGGGGTGGAAGGTCCCATCATCGATCTCATACTGGAACTTGGCATGGGAGGTCACATCGTTGATCTCAGAATGGAACCTGTCTTGGGAGGTCACCTTGTCGACATTTAGCTGGAACTTGGTGTGGGAGGTCGCCTTGTTGACCTCAGACAGGAACATGGCTTGAGAGGTCGTCTCTTTGACCTCAGACAGAAACTTGGCTTGATAGGCCCTTTTTCGACCTTGGACAGAAACTTCGCTTGAGAGGCCCACTTTTTGACCTTGGACAGGAACTTGGCTTGAGAGGTCATCTCTTTGAACTCAGACTGGAGCTTGGCTGCTGATACCACATAGTGGTTCTTAGGCAGGAGCTTTGGGGAGGAGATCACCTAGTTTGCCTGTTTATAATAGCTGGTGAATGCCATGCCAGGTTTTTCTATAAGGCAGGCCTTCCCCAAACACTGTTCCAGGTTGGGGCGTACTCTGGACTCCCAAACTCCTTTATTAATAGACCCACAAAACTGAGTTACATTGTGCAGACCCTTGGAGTCTGTACAGCCCAGACGCTCTGCCCACTGGTGAGCTTGGCCAATGAGCTGGGAGAGTATGAACCCTAGCCACAGCCTCTGGTCAGGCTTGGGGTGCGCCAGGCTCAAAAAATGCAATTGGCAGTCAAACAAAAATACTCAGGGTAGCCAAAAAATCCATCATATGGCTCTTCGGGGTCCATGGCAAACCATTTAAGAAGCTTGACAGAGTTGAGTCTTGGTAGGGTATTCCTTATTACCCTGGCATGATGTCTCCTCCTTGAGGCGAGGCAAAGTATTCGGTCACAAATTCTTCGTAATGAAGGTTAGGACGGATGCAAATGCAGATAACAGATTAAAGAGAGAGAGACAGGCAGACAAATACAAAACACAAGACAATAGCGAGGTCAAGAAACAGGCAAAGGGCCAGGAGATTAGCAAACAGGCATAAACTGGGCAAGGCTAGAATCGAGAATGAGAAATGAGAAATGAGAAACAAGAACAAGATCAAGAACCATGAAACAAAACGAGGAACAGGGTATAATCGCTTGGTACAGTGATAACACTAATCCTTCACAAAGCTACTGTGAACAAACAGTCTCTTTATACTGTGGTGTGATTGTGTGCGAGATTGGCTGCAGGTGTGCGTGATTAGAATGAATGAGTGTTCTGGGAATTGCGGTCCATGGCGGCCATGTTTGTAGGCCTCAGTGCAGGATGGGAAATGTAGTCCCTGGTTTCCTGTGATATCACAGTGATAAAATCAAGCTGACACATTTGTGTAAAAAATTGCTTTCTGTTTGAGAGTCGAGTGTTCCTTTGCAAAGCAGATTGTGTTTGTGAAATTTCTGTTTAGTTTTGGCAGAAATTTAACACCATTTTAGCACAAAATTAACATACCATTCACGAGCACCAAACTACTTCAAGTTCAGCTACTTCAAACTACTACAGCTACTTCAAGTGACTCGCTCATGTTTGAAGAACTGCTGAGTGCTACGTTTATTTAGCAGGGGTTTTTTTTTTTTAAAAAAGGTCTTTTATTCTTGCCTTTAGTAAGGTGTATTGTGCATACATATTAAGTAAGTATGACTGTGCTGTTTTCATTGTTGCTTGACCGAATGCATAGTCTTAGGGTGCTTCTGGCTTTAATATCATTGCTATGGTGAATTCTGCCACTACTTTTTAAATTTTAGTGTTGACTTAAAGAATATAAATGTATGTAGTGTGTTTTTATATCTCATGATAGTTTATATCATGTTTATGGTAGTTTATAATATACAGGTTTGTTTGTTTGTAGCTGGTGCATGTGCACTGGGACACATGAAGACCTCATGTTTGAGAACAGTCTGTATCTGCCCTCTAGGGAAGCAGTGTTTATTATAGAGAATGTTATAGAGACCACAGTATTGTCCATTTAGTTCATTAATTCATATTTGTCTGAAATTGAGGCATAAGGATGCTCTGTTTGAACAAAATAAAACAAAATGCACATATCCATTAAAAAAAACAAAAATATGAGGCCTTTAATAATGTTCTAATCTTACCAGTATGAAAGTCCATGGATTGGGAACTACACGCAAAAAGTCTTTATCTAAGTTTCCAACATTTCAGCCCTGCATTTTTAAAAAACATTTTAGATCCTAGCTAAACGTCTGACAAAAATGCTGACCTTTACTGAGGTCAGTCCATGTTCTGTATCACATCACCAATCCAATCTCACAGTTATTTAAATAGATTAAAATCTGTAACATCAACTGTGTTCTCCTACATGAAAATTTTTTCCAGATGGAAAAAAATTGACCCAAACATTGCTGCACTAAAGACAAGCACCAATTCTGATTGCAAAGAAAGTGGATTACATACATGAATGTTTACATACATGGTGTGCACCTTAAATACAGAGGGCATATTCAAAAACATAGTTAATGTTACATATTTACAATAGGGGCGGTGTTAGATTCAAATAACTGTTTCTCAGGTGTAAGTCTGTTAAACTAAACTTTGTTCTTATGCAGTATGTTAATCTGTGTGTGGATTTCTACTTTTGACTTGGTTACTTCAAAAACCAGGGTGCATGGTGGCTTAGTGGTTAGCACGTTCACCTCACACCTCCAGGGTCTGGGGTTCGAGCCCTGCCGGGGACCACGTGTGTGCGGAGTTTGCATGCTCTCCCCTGAGAGGCTGATTCGCCACGTGTGGGGAGTTTGTATGCTCTCCCCTGAGAGGCTGATTGGTGTGTCTAAAATGTCCATAGTGTATGAATGGGTGTATATGTGCACACCCCGCCTTGTGCCCCATGCTCCCTGGGATAGGCTCCAGGTTCCCTGTGACCCTGAAAAGGAGTAAGCATTAGAAGATGGATGAGACTTCAAAAACCTGTGGGCCACTTTGCTGCACACCCTTCACAGTTTTAGCATTAAGCTACCATCACTAAATTTTAATAGTATGTTCATCTGTGTTTGTTCATCTAGCATTCTATGCACCTTGGCAAGATATAGCCTCCTATGGTGCAATTTGCACCTTGGCTCATGCTTGGCCCTTTAGATCACCACTTGTGGCTATTATTATTATTATTTGCTAAAACCTGATGGGCAGCCCAAACCATAAGCCATCAAAACTTTGTCACATGGTGTAGAATTCTTAATGCTACTCAGCATTTGCTTGATGGGGCACAATAGCACAAGCATCTACATTTTGTCCTATATATTGGGAATCATAGGACATACACTAAAATTTCTTTTTGCTCTAATTCCTTGGCTTCTGCTGAATTCAGTTAGGCCCCACTCTTTAATTTCCACCATGATGGTTTTTTTTGTTGCTAATTTGCATAGTATGCAGAATGATGGTTACGTATGTAACCACGGTTCTATGAATTTCGGATGAAATTTCATTTCTACGGACCGCTAGAGGCAATGCTTTAAGCACCTGGATGAGTAATACCAACCAGGTCATGAGGAAGTTCTACATGCTCTTTAAAAAAGGCTGTGAATCCGGAGGAAAAATGGCTATAAAAATGGTGTGGTCTCGCACTGGATTGTGCGAGACCACATTCAACCTATAAAATCTTACAAATGTGCAGGTTGATGCCCATGATGTGGCGGCACAAATATCTGAAAGAGGAACCCCTCGTAGGGCTGCCCATGAAGTAGGCACATGCCTGGTTGAGTGACTTCGAACCTGAGGAGGGATCCGGAGACCACTGCCCATATATGAATAAATGATAGCATCTACAATCCATTTTGTCAGATGCAGTTTGGACAAAGTGTGACCTTGCCTATGCCCCATATGACAGACAAATCTGACTGCCGGAATTCAGCAGTCATTTGAATATAACACTTTAATGCATGCACTGGGCACCACAGGCTCACACTCGAGTCCTGCTCATCCTCCTGAGTTGGGGGCTCAAAAGCTGACAGACTGAGGGGCTGGTTTGTATAAGACGAAGAAAAGGTCTTTGGGAGAAATTAAGGGTTCAGCCTAACTAACTAACTCTATAGTTACCCCTGTGTTCCCAGAACTCCAGTGTAGACACTCTTGGCTTACTGATAAGGCATGCACGTCAATTCAGACCTCTCTAAGGGTTCAAATGGAGGCTGACACAGTGCCTGAGATGCAATATGAGATGTGAGATATGAGATGTAAGTCCCAAGAGGATACTGGGTTTCGTCGAGGTCTCAATCATTGAGCACCTTTAAGAAAGAGGGTCACAAGAGTGTGGGACCAATAGTCATGCCATCTACCCTATTATGCATGGCTGAGATAAACCTTGATGGTGGAGGCTGCAAGGCCTCCATCAAGACGGGACTGGAGAAAGCTAAGGATTACCCATATGGAACAGCGTATTGGTTCCTGATTTTGTGCTTGGCACCCCTCAGAAAAAAGTTTCCATCTTTTAGCCTACAACACATTGGTGGATGGTGCACGGGAGTTGTGGATGGTCTGTACAACTGCTGGATCATACAGCCTTAATAATGGCTCTGGCCCTTCAGAGGCCAGACCCAAAACTGCAGCTGTTATGGGTTTGGGTGCCAGATTCAACCCTCCAGCTGCAAGAGGAGATCCCTCCTCACAGGGAGGTACCAAGGCTCCCTGTACAATAATCTGTGCAATATTGGGTACCACACTCTCCCTGGCCATTTTGGGGCTACTAGTAGCACCTTGTGATTGCCTTTGAGGATCCTGTCTAGGGTGGGCAGTATCAATGGTAGTGGAGGGAAAGCAAACAGTAGACGATTTGGCCAGGCATGGGCCAGTACATCTTGGCCCAAGGGGCTTGTTGGGTCTCCCAGTGAAAACCAAAGGGGACAGTGTGATTTTGACAGTGAGGTGAAAAGGTCCACCCTCTGCCCTGCCATATCTGTGCCAGATCACTTGCACTACTTTGGGGTGCAGCTTCCATTCGCCAGGGTGGGGGCTTTGCCGGGATAGAAAATATGCAACTGTGTTTTGAGTGCTTGGTTAATGCATTGCCCTCAGGCTCAATAGGTGAGGATAGGCCCACAATAACAGCTGTTGGGCCAGCCTCAAGGATTGTTTGGACCTGATGCTCCCCTGGTGATTTATATGGTAGACCACAGATGTGTTGTCTGTTCTTATAAGGACATGCCTTCCTAGCAGCACTGGAAGGAAATATTTGATGGCAAGCAGCACTGCCTGTAGCTCCAATACATTCATGTGTTGTTCCCGCTGCCAAGGACTCTACTGGCCTCTGACTGTCCTGCATTGCCATACCACTCCCCAGGCTCCCAGGGAGGCATCTGTGGTCACTACTTCTCTGCAAGAAGGTATCGCCCTGGGTAAAATATGCTTTTCTCCTCCATGAGCACAGGCACCTTAGCTAACTGGCAAAGACTCTTTCCAGCTTGTGCCTGTGTTGAGTGGGATGCAAACAGAGGTCGTTCAGCCAGATTTGGAGATTCCATAATGACAGAAGGCCCAAAGGGACCACCAATAAGGCTGCTTTGAGCATACCTAACAGTCTCAGAAACGATTTGAGGACCAGAGCCCTGCGTCTTCTGAAGTGCCTGATGAGCTGGAGGATGTTGTTGACTTGCCATTGAGAGGGGGTAGCCATCATCAAACATGAGTTCAACTGATGCCAGTAAACACTATTCGCTGACTGGGTATCAGAGAGCTCTTTCCATAATTCACTATAAGCCCTAGCTTGGTAACATGGGAGATCAGCAATGCTCATTCTCTGAGGGCATCTACCCTTGATTGGGAAGAGATTAACCAGTCGTCCAGGTACGGGAAAATTCGCATCCCCCTGGCCTGTAATGAAGAGAGTGCCGCTACTACACACCTGGTGAAGACCCTTGGCTCCAGTGAGATCCCGAACGGGAGCACACAAAACACACCCTTCCCTCGAAGGCGAAACGAAGGAATTGCCTGTGCTGGGGCATGATTGGAAAATATGCATTTTTTGATAGTTGTAAATCAATCATTCTGCCTGGCTTTATCCATTGAAGTGATACTGAATCTTGGTAAAACTTTGTGTTGTACTGTCCATGCTGTAAGTCCAAAATATTTTCTCCAGCATCTGCCATGCTCCACAAGTAGGTAAATGTTACCTACTTGTGGAGCATGGCAGATGCTGGAGAAAATTCCCCAGATTTTCTCCAGCAGAGGGCATATGAATCTCCAAATATTCATATGCTCTCCATACACATTCACTGAATGGTGAAACTGGAAACAGAAACCAGGTGGATTCTGTTAAAATTATCCCACTGCAAACTTCTCATAAGATTGGCCTACCATTTCCTTTGTACCAGTCTTTGCTCTAGAAGCGGGCATGTCACAATTCAAAAGGTGGCCTAATTTGACATGATTACAGGAGTCTTTGTATCATATACTAAAAGAGTCTGCCTTTTGCCCGTTTGTGCAATAAGAGTGATTTTTAGACCTTTTCCCCCAATGCAGTGAATATGTACTGGGAAGCTATACTCTTGTTCCAAATTTGTGTAGCGACTATCAATATTTGGACTTATGTCATGGCCACTAAACTCCACAATCCACACTTCAACAAAGTTCAATATCACTTCAAGGGAAGTGGCCCAGTCCTGGTGTTAATAAATCAAAGGCATGAGGCTGTGCCCAGCAATGAGTGCAGGTCGCAGATAAAAAGCCTGAAGACAAGGTGATGAAGATGTCATCAGACTGTGATTTTAGAAATCTTTGCATTCAGTCATGTCAAAAAGATTTTGTTAGGACAGTGGCAAGGGCTATGACTGTGATTAAAGGAATAATTCACCCAAAAATGACTGCCAAGGGAGCATTCTAGGGATGTCATGAGAACCGATAATTCGGTACCAAGTTGGTACCAACATTGTTAAAATGTGACGGTACTTGTTTTTCTGCAGTACCATTGGTACTGATTCTAATGAATGTACAGAGGTTGCAATTCTTCCGGAACTGAAGAGGGCAGCAAATATGCGCAAGTGTTTTAGTCTGTCCACAAGTGGTGAAGAAGAAGAAGAACGTCTACAAGCACACGGGAAAAACTACAGAAGATTAGCTTAGCTTAACAATTTTAGCGGTTGCCAGTGTGCAACCGATGCTATCGTTCATTTCAAACAAAGTGAGGAAACACCTGGAATTTGGCGAAGCACCTGAAAGACGGGTCCTATATTATGTTTGTTTGAGGCAGCTGGCATTGTAGCCGTGAAACCAGCTAATGTTATGCTCCATGTAATGTTTGCGATAATCAGTTATTTGTTAACAATGCTAACAGCATTACAGTGTTATAAACTACCTCCTAGTGGGCCACCATGCATCGCCATTCAGCCTGTGTCCTGTCAGCAAAATGTAGCCTAATGTCACTAATAATTATTGAAATATTAATGGTTTTAATAAATCTTTTTGGCCTGCCACCATATCAGTGAATTTAAACTAATGCTTGCATTCAGAGTATAAGGGGGGTGTGTGTGTGTGTGTTTAGGAGTGCACCTTAGCACTTGTTATTAGTCATTGTCATACAGTGTTTGATAACTAAAATATCCCTTTCTCTCTCTCTCTCTCTCTCTCTCTCTCTCTCTCTCTCTCTCTCTTTTTTGCCAGTATGGAGCCAGAGGAGCCTGCAGTAAATGGAGTCCAGCCCTTCAGCTTCAGAAAGAACAAATGTCCATATAATAATAATAATAAGCTTTATTTTTATATAGCACCTTTAAAGCAGCTTCTCAAGGCACTTTACACAATAAGAAAATACCAAGAAGGTTTGTTTTTAGGTTAGATTTTTAAAAATGCTCAAATTCTGTGCATCTCTAATATGAGTAGGGAGTGCATTCCAGAGTCTAGGAGCATAGGATGAGAAAGCCCTGTCTCCTACAGATCGCAACAGTGTCTGTGGGACAGCCAGTAGCCCAGCTTGAGAGGAGCGCAAATGGTGCTTGGGAGTATATAAAGTTAAAAGCGCAGACAGATACTGAGGGGCCAGACCATGCAGTGCCTTATATGTGAGCATAAGGATTTTAAAATCAACGCGAAATCTGACCGGGAGCCAGTGCAAGGACTTTAGTATTGGAGTGATATGTTCATTTCTCCTGACACCAGTCAGGATCCTAGCATCAGAATTTTGCACACATTGCAATTTATTTAGTGTGGTTTTAGGAACCCCAGCAAGAAGTGCATTGCAGTAATCAATACGAGAAAAAACAAAAGTGTTATTAAGCCTTTCAGTTACAGGAGAAGATGGCATGGGACGAAGTCTAGCAATATTTCTGTGAAGAAAAAAGGAATTCTTGACAGTAGATTGTACATGTGGGTCAAAAGACATACTCGAATCAAATATGACTCCTAGATTTTTTTTATTTAGTTTTAATAAACTCCAGACATTAATGAACCAGCTTTACAAAGCAGATTAGAAGAGCCAATAAGCAAAACCTCAGTCTTATCACTATTAAGACACAAAAGATTGTGGGTAATCCATGTTTTTATCTCAGAAATACAATGTGAGAAAAAAGAAACATCCAATTTGACCAGGCTTAGAGTGAATATAAATCTTTGCATAAAAGTGATAATTAAGCCTGAGTGATCTTAAGAGCATCCATGAAGAAATATATATTATCTTTCTCTCTCTCTCTCTCTCTCTCTCTCTCTAATATATATATATATATATATATATCAGTGACATGCAGTCAGGTCAGGGGAGGCCTCCCCTGTGTCATCATGAAATGTAAAAAACAAATAATGATTAAAAATAAATAAATAAATATTTGTCCACTGATCTGTGATAGAAATGTAATTATTGTATGATTCCAATCATTCCAATGATTTTTATAGTCAATATTGCTGAATTTGTGTATTTTCCTATTCAAATACGGGGGAAAGACATGAAGGGAGGCAGCAACGAGCTGAGCCTCCTCTCGGATTGCGCAATTCCTCACAAACAGGGTTGAGCTGTTCTTTTTTTTTTTGCTCAACTTGAGCATGTGCAATTGATCTCTCTGTATGTCACTAATGTAATGTTTGTACATACTTTTATTATATGTCCTCACATTCCATAGTCTAGGTCATGTATTTCACGTATGTGTATAACATATTAGTCTTGCTGATCTGACATAACGCTGCAGTGAAAAAGCAGAAGGGGAGGCAGCCAGTACCTCTGCCTCACTGAAGGGGGCATGTGTGAACATAATAGTTCTGCTATTGTTCTTCTTCACATATTACAGACAAATAGCATTGTGGGTAATATGCTAGCTAAAAAAGTCAAGTAGTGAAAGTGAGGTGCACTGCATCAGTCCCTTTATTTTAATTTTTTGCCCTGACTGCAAAAATGGAAGATTTTATATATACAAGCTAAAACGTTTCTCAAATCTGGACTTTCAATCAAAACTGGAAGTGATAAATAATGGAAGACCGATGCCGGAGCTAAAAGATTTACTTCAAACGACGGGACAGAAGATAACACGCTCATTCAAACAGAGTGGTACACCTGAAAAGACTAGCTGCGTGGTTGTGCTACGTGAAACCGTTTTTTCTGCTTTCCCTGCCTTTTGTTCTCAACGGGTGACAATGTCTGGACTACAACTCTATTTTGTGACTTGAAAAATATACCAAGAAGCCTCAGCAGACATGAAGGTTCAACTACTCACATTCAAAGCCAAATTGCTTTAAAAACTTTTGGAAGCGCAAGGATAGATTTGGCTTTGAACGAACAGCGGAGACTAAATATTAGCGTCCACAATGCTAAGGTAAAGGAAAAAACAGAAATTTTAAAAGACCTCATTAATGCAACTTGCTTCCCAGCCAAACAGCAATTAGCATTTCATGGTAACAGTGAGAGTACGACTTCTTCTAATCGTGGCAACTATGTAGAACTATTACATGCTTTTTCTGAGAAAGATGATAGGTTAGCTAGACATTTGGACACATCCACTGTGTTTTCTGGCTTATCAAACAGAATTCAGAACGATTTAATTGAAGCAATAAGTGATGTGATTAGAAATTATATAAAAAAGGAGATTAATGCAGCCCTATTTGTTGCTATAGATGTAGACGAGACAACCGATGCCCAGATCTCTGTCATTTTGCCTTATGTGACTAAAAGTGAGGTGGCCTGTGAAGTGAGGGAGGCGTTTTGGGGATTTGATGATGTGAATAATTACAGACGAGCCGCTGTTATAGCCGAGTACATCTTGGGAGTGTTGGAGAAATACAAGTGTGTCGAAAAGCTGTTAGCTCAGACTTACGAAAGAGCCGCTGTGATGGCATCAGAGCTTAATGGGGTGCATTCTGGTGAGCTAGATTTCCTTGATTTGGTTGATTGAACAGAATTTAAGGAAATGTCACACCATTTTGATGACACCAAAATGCAGAGCCTGTCAAAATATGCTAGATTCTTTGACTTTGTTAGACTAAAGGCTGATCTCATCGGACTTTATAGCTCACAAACGGTGAGGAATGAATGTAAATTTTCTGGACAGCTTCTCAGATTTTTGGCCCAGAAGGATCTGATGAAGACTGTTCCTGAGGCGACAAAGTTACTTCTGCTGGTGCTCACTATACTGGCTACAACAGTGTGTGTGGAAAGGTCATTCTCTGCTTTGAAAAGACTGAAAAAACATACAGTCGGAATCGGACTGACCAAGGACGACTTTCATCCCTAGCAATAATCTCTATTGAGACAGAGAGACTTTTAATACATGATGCAGAAATATTAGTTCATGCTTTCGTCAACTCTAGAGTCTACTTTTAAGTCTAGGCTTAAAACGTATTTGTTTACTCAAGCCTACCATGACTAGACTTTCCTGTTATGCTAAGCACAGTCCTAACAATCTCTTCTATCCCTCTCTCCTTCTGTCAAGCCACACATGATTTTATGGAGATATTAGAGATCCTGATCCTTTCTGCTCTACGGACCTGCCTGATCCGTTTGGGATGCCCTACCTCTGGATGGAGCTCTCATCTACTCCAATTCCAGATTGCTGGGACTACGGCTGCTTCTAAGGCCAAACAGACTTCATATAAAACCATAATGAACTTTTTCACACTATCTGTTGTTACCCAGATGAGGATGGGTTCCCTTCTGAGTCTGGTTCCTCTCAAGGTTTCTTCCTCATAACATCTTAGGGAGTTTTTCACACTGTCGCCACCGGCTTGCTCAATTGGGATAAATTTGCACATTTAAAATCTGTATACCGTATTTCTATGTTTCTGTAAAGCTGCTTTGAGACAATGTCTATTGTAAAATGCGCTGTACAAATAAAATTGAATTGAAAAAAAAAGTGCGAGCTCGAGTCCAATTTGCAGACTCGAGTTTCCATCTCTCCACCTGCAACATATTCAACTGAAACCACTCATAGTTTGAAAAGCAAAAACAGGCCAAATTTTGTACAAAACATGTTACGTTTGGTGTAGACTGAACATTGTACGTCTGAGTTAGTGTAAACATGTGACTTCCTGTTGGCAATAGGTGGCACTATGAGTACATCTGAATATTGGCATGTATATAGCCTCAGGCCAGGTTTTGTACAAAACATGTTACGTTTGGTGCAGATTGAACATTGTATGTCTGAGTTAGTGTAAATCATGTCACTTCCTTTTGGCAGTAAGTGGCGCTTTGACTATAACTGGACATTGGCATGTAGATGTCTTCAGGCTGGGACTTTTATCAAACGTGAAGTTTGGAGCAGATTGGACATTCTATGTTTGAGTTATAATAACTTCCTTTTTCATGGTGAAACATCAAAATTTGTGAGATTGCCATGCCCACACCATGCAGCAAAAACTCAAAAGCTTCGCAATTTAGCATTGTCTATGTCTTTAGATGAGACTGACCCAATATGATGCCAAAGGCTCTAGGAGAAGTTCGTTAAAGTACTAGCCTGGAAATGGCAAAAAACTGAGCAAGAGCAGAAGCGAGTGTACAAAAAATATAACATGCTTCATTAGTGGGAAGTTTTGATGCTTCGACTTAAAAGACCATGCGTAAAGCTGGTTAACCAATGGCAAGTATTTTGTTCGTCTGTATGCAAAAGGTGAAAAGTGTACTTTTGTGACTACCTTTTGGAAGGTGTATTATGTCAAATTGGACAAGGAAAACAAAAATACTCGCTCCAATATGTGCTGGAAGAAGGTACTCGGCATGAATGCGACGAGTCTGGTGATGACGTTTCAGAAGTAAATAGTGATGAATCATATATTGATTCCAAGGCAAAGACAGTGTTTCTGGAGGGAGGAGACATTACTCTCAACAAGTAAGTATTTTATTATAATAATATAAAAAATATATAAAAACTGCATATATAATAAATATAACATTACCCAACCATCGGGTAATGTCAGGAAGCCCCCTCCTACTGTATTGTACACTGTATTTGATACTGTGTGGGTATACTGTATGTTTTCAAATAATTTTGAAAACAATGATAAATGCAACAATGCTTGCAGTGTAATCAAACCAGTGTCAGTATGTTATCTTTTAAAAAGACTGTTTTAAAAAAAGCTTTCTTTCTTTCTGTCTTTTAGATTCTTCTGGTTCTTGGAAGAGAGCTTATACCTATTGACATGGTAGTGTGTCTTTAAAAAACAGTTCCTATCAAAATAGCATTTTTGATTGCCATTGATAAAGCTTATTTTTTATATATGTAATTTTTGCAAATAACGTACTGTCATCAGTATGATTATACTGTGAGGATCATGTTTCGAAAAGCGATTATCATAGTTTTCAATAGCTGTTGCATATGCCCATGCAGTAGAGTAGGATGGGGCTTCCCTGTGTTACCAGATGAACGGAGCAGGGAGCTAGCAAAGTTCTGGTTTCTACTAATAAGGATGATGAAAACATGTCATTTGGGCCCAAGGTTCAAAATACTGAACTATTCCTTTAAGTATGTCCTGGTTTTTTTGTTTTTTAAAATATAATATAATATTAATATATATATATATATATATATATATATATATATATATATATATATATTAATATATATATATATATATATATATATATATATATATATATATATATATAAATAATCCATTAATTTACCAGTAACACACTATTTTGCAGTTGACAGGTGTATAAATACCTGAATACCTGGTTTTTACAGAGATGTAATGTATTTTAATGTAGCTATTTTTGTGTGTTCTGACATACTACGCTTATTTCCACTGTCAAATGAACATTTTTAACAGTAAATATTTGTTTGCAATTCACTAAAATGATGTTAATTGACATAAATTTACAGACCTTTTCTGTTTCATTGAAGGTACTTATTACATTTTTATACATTTTATTGTGTTTGTTTCCTTGTTTTGAACATAGTAAAACCCATACCTTTAATTTGCAGTGATTGTACCTACTTATAAAAATGTAAATAAATAAATGTATCTACTTTTGGTATACTTTTTAATGTACTGTGCTTGTTTTTCCACTGTCCAATCCATTAAAAAAATATATATATTACATTTCTGGAAAAATACCAGTTAATACTGTAAATGTACAGACATTTGGCTTTGATTTTATTTTATTTTGTACTTATTGCATTTTTATAAATGATTTCTTAGTTATTGTACATTTTAAAAAATATTTTAAAAGTAAATGACTGTACATAGACAGAGCAGCTTCATAAAGTAGCTAACTAATAAAACCCCTAAATTTACAGAGATTAACCTGAAAGGTAATCAGGAAACTGAAATTGATATTTTTAAATAGAATTTTTTTTTCTTTCTAAATTTCCACAGTGGGTGAAAGTTGCGCGTGAAGTACTGTAACACCTCCATTTTATTAATATATTACTATTTGCAGAAAAAAATATGGTGTTATCATTTCATGGGAGTTGAATAAATTACAGTTTGCAGATAAAGTTTCATTTCTTAATTTTATTGGCGTTTAAAATGTAGCAGAAATAGTGATGCTGTTTGGAATTTAGAATGAAATTACACTAAAATTCTGCTCTAGAAATGGATGAGTCATATCACAAGTACTGTAGCACCTACACTTTTAAATATATTACAGTTTACTAAAATAATTTGACGTTTAAATTGTAGCAGGAATAGAACTGAATTATTGATCAGTAGTGAAATGTGAAATTCGGGTCACGAGTAGCCTACCTGAAGACCTCTTCATTAACCTTTGGGAGTTTAAGACATTTAATAATAAATGTGATTTAATACACATTTAACAAATTTTATTTTACCATATTGTCATGGACGTTTCTGTGCAATGAGGATTAAATAGGCTCAGTCATAATAGTTTCGGAGGGGCAACGTTAAAACTTTTAATTCGCTGAACCTTCTTCGTTAGTGAATTTTTTTTCGCACTTTTCGTTAGTGATTGCAGTGAGCAAAAATGTGTTAATACTTTCTTATAGTTAGCCTGATTTATCTACGGTAGGGTGCGCTTAATGAAGCCGAAAGACTGCATTTTCTACGCCCCCTCGCAAACGGGCTGCCGTAAACCGTAATGCATACGCGCAGGCGTATTCTGAATAGTATATGGCGTGACCGCAGTATAGAGCTGTGGATTTAAACAGTTAAATTGAAGTGCTTCGATTCAAAAGACATATTCGCATCCATGGCAGCGCCCGAAACCGCATACTTACCTACTATAAAGTAGGCGAAATACATGTATTTCTCTCGGACGCTCGTTTTCCACGTTCGATGCCATTACCGCGTAGTGTATAAAAGTCGCGGCCCTAAAAAAATATGGCTGTGCCGCCAGATTAACAGTGCTTTTTGGAAGAACGGCTGGTTTAACTGCAGTATTTATTCAAGCCGTTCAAGCAGGTGAGTTTCAAATTATGGTAGCGGTTGCATTATGAATGTTGTAGCATAGTTTAATTCGAGTGTATTATTGCAACAACAAAAAAAATCCTCGAGTTTACTAATTTTACACATCAATGGCTTATGTATGGCTATATGTGTGTGTGTGTGTGTGTGTGTGTGTGTGTGTGTGTAATTTCTGTGTTATAAAATAAGAGCCTAGATGTGTGACTAGCAGTGTTTATGTCTTTAATATCAGTCAGTCAGAATTCTACTCTTGGCTGGATATATCTAATAGCTTTAATAATGATATACTTGAAGTATACAGAATGGCATTTTTAAAAATACATTTTATATTGATATTTAACTTTATTAATAAAATAGTGTATTGTTCAATTAGTATGTTTTTGTGTTTTGCTTTCGTACCGAAATTGGTACCGAGTACTGTGGAATTTTGTATTGGTACCGACTACTGAAATTTTGATATGACAAAAAAAAAAAAAAAAAAAAAAAAAAAAAAAAGACAATCCTGGTAGAATAGGAGATGTTACCTGGCAGACCGCGCTCCGGTGTTTAATTCCATGTAGCCCTCCTGCGGCAGTGAATCGTCACCCAGCTTCTTCAGGTACTGTGGCCGCAGATATTTCTCCGTCTCAACTTCACCTGAGGGATCAGCACGAATTATACACGCAGGAACGCGGGGACATCAACCCACACGCACACAGAATCTCGAGTCTTGCCGGTGTCTTAGTAGTAGCTACTAGTAGTATTTAGTCTTACAACCGGCGTGTCCTGTTATGGCTTGGCATGTACTGTTGAAATACTTTTTCTTGAGGTTGCTAAACAAACCTTTTTACGGGGCTCAGCACAGTTATATGTAGCAATAGTGATATAGCCTGTCAAGTGATGCGCATGTTCCCAGCATGAAACTGTACCGTTTCCGATTACCTTCCGTGCTGCTTGTGAGGCGTTAAGGTCGATGAAACACGAATCTAGAATAAGCTATGCATTCATAACGGTAATGAAAACATTACAGAAATTTTCTCCCGCATCACAGAAGTCCTCCCGCCTCATTCTCTCTCCCTCTCCTCTCTCTGCGGCACCAGCCCCCCCCGGATTATTGCTTCTCCGCAAGGTACAGGCTATATTAATACATGAATTATACACTAATTACGACACGGACATCTGTGTAGAAGTATAAGGCACATACAGTTGGCTTTAGCGGATCTCATTTCCCAGCGGTCCCGTCCCAGTTGAGAAGTTCCTGGGCAGTTTATACTGCGCACTCTACAACACCGCAATACAGCACTATAGACAAAACCCTCACCAACAAGCGTAGAAAACTCACTTAATAGTGCAAAACGTCCTGTTTTTAATAATCGGTTTGGTGATCGCTTTAAATTCCCGCTAAATTCTGTCAGCTGCAAAGAGATCTCTAAGTCCAATCGCAAACACTGGAAACCAGTGACCTGTAAAATAGGGCCGAGATCAGGACGCATAAGGCTCGTGGCTGTGGCGTGCTCACACTTCTTCACATTGCCAGGGAGATTTGTGCTACAGCACGCACACACACCGAGACGCGTGAACGTGTGCTTGTTGAAGTTTGAAGAGAGACGCGAGATAATATGAAATTCCTTTCGGAGGTGCCCGGAGGGAAATGAATACTTTTGTTATTGCGTTTATGTTGTTTTCGGTACGTAATTAAAGGAATCCACTGGCTGAGGGCAAAGGCGGGTTTAGTAATTTGGGAGCCCTAGGCAAAATATAGGAATGGGGCCCTCATTTCAGTATTTTAACATCGATATTTAAAATTTCAGCATACGTTATTTAGCGTTAATAGCAATAATCAGGGATGAACGGGGACCAAAAAGTGGACCTGGACTTTCTGGCCCGGATCGGACCACCACATCATATAACACACCGGCTCGTTGATGGTTAGACCAATTTTTAACGCCACTTACTAGCATAAAAACATATAATGCAATACAGAAACATAATGCTATTTAAACAATTATTTGAAGTAGCACTGAACAGATATCAAGTCATATTTGTAAAATAGACAAACAGGAACAGTGTGACAAAAAATATAAAACAATCAAGACAGCATGTTAGCTAGTCAGGGTATGCTAGCTCCACCACTCAGCTGTACAACTCCTCAATCAGGACTGAAACTTTATATTTTAGCACTAACATGAATCCACATCTAATAAATAAATGAATCCACTACTACTACTACTACTATAATAATAATAATAATAATAATAATAATAAAATTATTTTCAAATATTGATATTATGGAATTAATCTTGATTAATCTTAATCTCTGATTAAGAAACTACATGTAAACAGCGATTATTGATTACCTTAATTCGACTAAAGCCATACTTGAAGTAAACACAAATCGAATTAAGACATGTGGAGTATTCCTATTTTAGTCGCATTATTGACGTGCATTACAGATATATAAACACCTTAATCACACTATTAATGTCATGTGGGAGTTTTCACTGCATTTTGCAACAGCACACATACACACACGGCAGTGCTCAACTGTTTGACGGCAAACAAGAGAGCATGGCTGCGTCCAAAACTGTGTACTTGCCTGCTATACAGTAGGAGAAATGCATGTATTTCGGACACAGCCCATGGCTTCAAGCAGTCGTCTATTCGTACGTATAGCATGTATATGGTTTTATATACCTACATTTACCAAATACCAAACTGAGATGTACAGAAACTAGTACACGTATCCCCCTGTCTCAAACCGCTCAATTACTCGTAGACATCACCACTCCCTGATTGCAGGCATGTCACGCTAACAGAAATTGAAATGTTACAGGATTAGTGTTCAATTCGTATTGTTAGATTTCAATGACCAGCAATAAAGTCCAACAACTCTATAGCAACCTGTTATGCAGCGTGCTCGGTAACCTGATGTATGAGCTTGATGCGTGAGCTCGCATTTGAGTTTTTAGAGACCTTGACTTTGTTTACTTTTTACTCGTGCATCTGTGATAATTTCTGTCTTGTCTCTGCCCCTGTATTTTCATTGGTTGGTTCCCGTATGTGTGTCAGAATTGTTTTCAACTGTCTTGTGTTTCACCCCTGATTACATTTGTTATTTAACCGCTCATGTATCTTGTACATTGCAAAGTATTACATGAGTGTTTTCACCATACCAAGAGTTTGTACCTTGTTCCTTGTTTTGTTTCATAGTCTTTGATCTTGGTTCTTGTTACGTGCTTTTGCCTTGCCTAGTTTATGCCTGTTTGCCAATCACCTGACCCATTGCCTGTTTTTTGGCCATGCTATTGTCTCATGATTTGGATTCGTCTGCCTGACTCTCTTTAATAAAAGCTATCTGCACTTGCATGGGTCCTAACCTCCATTATGTTAAATTACATGACACCAGCAAGCAATTAAAATACTCTAAGTTTATATTAAGAAAACAAAAGATACACCATCAATAATTGAGCACCAACAATCACAAACATGATAAAACCCACATTAAGTACACATAAATTTGAATCCAGATCATTAAGCTATTTTAGGGGAAATGTATATTAAGATATACATTAGATAATTTCATTTATATGAAACAACTCAAATCAAAATCTGCATTTACCCATATGGGACCAAAGTTTTTAATATGGGTTTTATGGTATCATGTTTGTGATTGTTGGTGCTCAATTATTGATCTTTTGTTTTCTTAATATAAACTTAAGAAAGAGTATTTTAATTGTTTGCTGGCTAATTATTGTATGTTGATTGGGATGTTATCGATCTCACCTGTGAATAATTATTGGTTCTATTTATGACGCTCTCCATTTTGTTGGAAATTGTACCTTGACAAAGACTGCTTGTCTGCCAAAGGTCAGAAATAATAAAAAATATTTAAGTGAGTGTGCGGTTAAACTCTCTTTAATTAGAGAGAGATTTACACACACAGATACATTTTGTGTGTTCGCACACATCCAATATCTACTCTCTGTTGCTCCAGAATCCATGTGGAGTGTGTTTTAATGCAATGAGTAAACAGGGTCAGAAGAATATCTTACCAGAACAGGCCATTTCACGCAGGCTACAGACAGTTATATAGACTTATCTATTGACATATTGAAATTAAATGATATCGACCCTTAGGTAATTGTTTATAAATGCATGATTGCTGAACAACAATAACTTTAGCAGATTATTTAACATACGTATTATTGTTCATATTGCTTCCAGACTTGGTGTGCTATTAGGTCTGTTCTGATGGCTCATACAACCTCCCCCTACTGGACGCATCAGGAATAACAGGGGTGAAAAACTACTTGGGCTGTAAAACTGCCTGGGTAGTATGTCTGTCTGCTCAAGGTCTGCAGCCTCCCCCTTATCAGTTGCGTTCTATTGAGCAGTGTAATAACACTAGGTGTCACATATGAGCTACTTACACAAATCAAATTATAGCTTACAAAGAGAAACTAACACTGCACAGAACACTCCTCACCTGGTATAACTTGTTATACCACTATTCATTCTGATTACTTGACAAAAGTAAGACTATGTCACATATAGGTATTAGGTATTCTCTGAAAATTCCCTGCTCAGCAGTCTTCACCATAACCTTATCGAAATTTCCCATCAGGTGAGGTTATAGTCGTTGTTATGAGACCGATTGGCCACTCTTAACTTCCCCATCGTTCAACAGAACAACATCCCCTTCCTGAATACTATCTCTCTTCTCTTTCCATTTCCTTCTGGTTTGCAAGGTAGACAAGTACTCCTGCTTTCATTGCTCCCAGAATGAATCCGCCAACATCTGGACTTGATGCCATTGATTGTTGTGCAGGTGACCTAACTCAAAGTTTCCTGGAGGAGCTGGAGCAACACTCGCCTTCTGAGTTCAGAGCATCGCTGGTGAAAGTACTGTTGAAATTGGGTTTAAGGCTCGGGAATTCATAGTGGCCATGACTACCGCCATTAACGTTGTTAAGACCTCATGCTTGAGTCTTGTGGGAGTTTTTAATCAAGAGAGCCTCCAGAATATGTCTGGCTATCCCAATCAATCTTTCCCACACTCCTATATGGGAGGAATAGGGAGTGTTAAATGTCCAAGTGCAGCCCTGATTCTGCAAGAAACCTTTCATCTCTGAGTCACTACTGTCAATTTGGAGCTCTTTAACTGCTCCAACAAAATTCGTCCCTCTGTCTGAATGAAAGTGCTTCACTGGTCCTGTGACAGCCAAGAAGCGTCACAAAGCACAAATGAAGATTGATGCTGATAAGGGACTCCATGACCTCCAAGTGAACTGCCCTGGTACTCAAGCAACTGAATATGACAGCCCATTGCTTGTTCTCAGTGCTGTGATCTCCTGTCTTGCGTGTCGCCACAGTGAACAGACCGAAAACATCAAGACCTGTGTGTGTAAAGGATGGATCTACAGAAACACCATTATACCTCTTAGCTTCTTGCATAACACACATTTGAGTCTTTTGCCACTGACTATCCACAAACCAACACTCTGTATCACACCCTCTGTAAAATGACAGCCTTGATGAGCCACTTGTTCGTGGTAATGCTGAATTAAAAGATCAATCATGTGATGGTTGGGTGGGATTATCAAGAGATGTTTCTCTGGATCTGAGATGTCAGCACAGTGAATGCAGCCCCCAACTCTAAACAGACCTTTCTCATCCACAAGGGGTCAAGTCTCTGGAGTCTGCTACGCTGCGAGACCATACTTGGTCAGGCTCTCAAATTCCTCTCTGTACACTTCTTGCTGTACAGTTTTGATTGTAGTCTACTTAGCTTGTGATATCTCTACATTGCAAAGATATACATTGCTAATCTGCAAAGATTGTTAGGTAGAGATTGTGAGAATGATTTTGCGATGTGGGTAAGGGTAGTGACAGCCCTCACCAAGGATCTCCAGCTTGAGAAACATTCGAATCTGCTCGAGCCTAGTGACTGTTCTGTAATGTTAGTTGCCTGTGTGTTCATCTGAAGGCAAATTTCAACATCCTCTACACTACATGTTGTAGGGCTACATTCTTTAAGGAACCCTAGACCTGAGAACCAGTTGGTAAGGGGTAAGTGGGCTGCTGCCACAAACCTGGTGGTGTGATCTGCTGGGTTCTGTTCAGAACAGACGTAATGTCGTTGGCTAGGTCCTGTGGTTTTTCTTATACATACAACCCTATTAGCCACATACATTAGCTACATACATATAGAATCTTCGTGTCACATTGTGAATGTAACCGATCACTATACAACTGTCAGTATAGAAATGGATGTTTTGGATCTCTGTGTCAATTTCTCCTTTTATGAATTCCATCAACTCAACAGCAAGCACTGCTGCACATAGCTTCAGCATCGGACAGTGTGAGCAGGAAAAGGGGCCCACTTAGATTTTCCCATTTCAAATCCCACATGAGGCTGTCCATCTGAGTCTATTACTCGTAGGTATGCTACTGCAGCAATAGCTAAAGTGGAAGCATCTGAGAAAACCCACAGTTCTCTGAGCTGAGCTCCACATAATGAAGTTGGGATGAGCTCCACATAATGAACCTTTCATCTCTGAGTCGCTACTGTCAATTTGGAGTTCTTTAACTGCTCCAACAAAATTACCGAGGTTGGGATATAAGCTCATGGTATTTGCAATTGATCAAGCTCTGCTATAGATTAAGTTCATGCTTTCCATTGGTTTGTTTTATCCAGTGGAAGAATGGAATCCTGTTGTATTATTGAAAGTTCTCTCACTAGAGCTTTGCATTGTATGGTGATCGGGCAGACAAACCCGAGAGGATCATACAAACTGTAGCTGTCGCTGAAACCATGTATGGGTCCTTTTTTCTTTAAGCCTTTAAAGTATTTATTTGTTATGTTGTTATTACAATAATGCAATGCAAATATTAATAGTAATTTGCCTATGTGAGTTTTGTTTTACAAGGGTTGCAGAAATAGTGACACCTACAGGTTAAACTAGTGAGCTGCATGTAATTTAAGTTACTGTGGTCATGTGATTAGCCTAACTAATAGCAGTGCAAACATGTGCATGCAGTTTTTGGTGCTACGCTGTACACGGAGTTAGGTGTTAAAGAAGGGAATAATTAAACAGTAAAGCATTACAGCAACTCCTAGATTTCTGGTCAGAAGGCGCACACGGTATGTTGGTTTGTGATGTTGTGCATTTCATGGTTGTATTGCAATGTAATAGCACAATGTTTCCTATGGCCATTAATGCTAGTTTAATATGTGAGCAAGATGAATGAATACTCATGGACTCTTAAGAACATGCTTATGTACAATATGCTCATGTGAAAATGTGTTATGCACTTTATTTCAGTTTTTAACGGTGTTTGATGGTGTTTGACGGTGTTTGATGGTGTTTGACGGTGTTTGATGGTGTCTGACGGTGATTGAATGCGCTTAGTTGTGAAGGAATGCAATAAAAGAAACGACAAACATCAGTTGAAGCGTACGTTTTAATCTGAGCAGAAGAATAAGTTTGGGAGCAGCTACACAAACTATTGACAGTAGAAAGGATTCTTCTTTAAGTGAAGGGTTTTTGATCCTGAGAAGCTTTGAATGTAAACCAGTCTGCCATGAGGTTCCAACTTATGCCAAGCAGGGCTCTACAGTGCGACCATTTCAGTCACATTTCAACTGAAAAGTACTTTGTGTGACTGTGAAAAAAATATATAGGCACACCGGTGCGAGTGACCTGTTCAAAGTTGCATAATACAATCAGAATAAAAACTAAAACTCCAAAATCTGTCTACACCGTGCCACAGTTACTTTTGCACTGCTTTTTATCACTTCAGTCAACTGAACAAGTGTGCAAATACTGCAAAGAAGCCATTATAATGACAAGAGAAGTTGAATTCTTGGAGAGCGGAATGGAAGTGGTGCCACCCAGTTATAATCCTCATCAAGGTACACCTCTTTATATCTAGAAAGACTTTATCCTCAACAGATAATGCAAAGCTTTATCATCCTCTGGAGATCTGAAGAACACATTCTTCAAGGTCTTTGTATAGCTCTCACTAGTTTTTGAACATTTGAGAGAACATGGTGTGTCAGGTAAATATGACAAAAGAGGGTGCACGTTGGGGCTGCTCTGCCATTCCAGTTTTTTAGCACTTTTTTGCACTTATATGTTGTTAGGAGTGTATCACGATGTAAAACATGTAATTTCCTGTTGGCAGAAGGTGGCACTATGACTATAACCGAATATTGGCATGTAGATGTCTTCAGGCCAGAATTAGTATAAAACATATGAGGTTTGGTGCAGATTGAACATTGTATGTCTGAGTTAATGTAAAACGTGTCACTTCCTGTTGGCAGTAAATGGTGCTTTGACTATAACTAAACATTGGCATGTAGATGACTTCAGGTCGGGATTTAAAACCTCTGAAGTTTGGAGCAGAATGGACATTCTATGTTTGAGTTATAACAACTTCCTTTTTCATGGTGAACCATCGAAATTTGTGCAATGAAAACACAAACGCTTCATAATTTAGCATTGGAAATGCCTTTAGATTAGACTGACCAAATATGGTGCCGATCGGATGAAATCTCTAGGAGGAGTTTGTTAAAGTACTAAGCCTGGAAATGGCAAAATCTGAGCAAAAATTTTAGAGAAAAGTCAAACATGGCTGACTTCCTGTTGACTTTAGGGCATGGATTCAAGAGTGTTTTTGTACGTATTGGCAGCTTACACATGTATGCCGAATTTCATACATGTAGGTGAAACAAAGCACGAGGTGCACATCGTTGAAATTTTTTAGGTGGCGCTATCGTGACATTTTGACAGACTCCTTTCTAAAACCTGTATCGGATGTAAATGTTCTGTACTTTTGAGAGGTATGCAAAGTTTCATGAGTTTTCAAGCATGTTTAGGCCTAAAAAATGTGATTTGTTTCACATCGAAATTTGTCAGGGTGCCACAGACATGCCCTTCAACAAAAACTCAAAAGCTTCACAATTTAGGATTGGCATCGCGTTTAGATTACACTGGCCGAATATGATGTTGATCGGATGAAATCTCTAGGAGGAGTTTGTTAAAATACATGGCCTGGAAATATTTGTTGCCAGTAGGTGGCGCTATGATTACAACTGATTATTGGCATGTAGATGTCTTCAGGCCCGGACTTTTATCAAACACGTGAAGTTTGGAGTAGATTGGACATTGTATCTTTGAGTTATAACAACTTCCTTTTTAATGGCAAAACATCAAAATTTGTGAGACCGCCACGCCAACGCCATGCAGTGAAAGCAATTTAGCATCGTCTATGTCTTTAGATGAGGCTGACCAAATATGATGCAGATCTGATTAAATTTATAGGAGGAGTTAAAGTATGAGGCCTGGAAATGGCAAAAAACAGAGTAAAATTAAGAGAAAAACTGGCACTATTGAGCCATTTTGCCACACTCAATTCTGGAACCCCTATCAGATTAAAATTTTCACCGGTTCTGACGCATCTGCAAAGTTTCGTGAGTTTTCAGGTAAGTTTAGGCCCTCTAAAATGCGATTCATTTTGAAAAAGAAGAAGAAGAAGAAGAATTACAGCTGCAAGTAGCGATGAACAGGCCCTCGCAACCGGGTGCACGTTGGGGCTGCTCTTCCAGGGGAATGCCATTCCTTTTTTTTTTAGCACTTATATGTTGTTCGGAGTCTATCACGATGTAAAACATGTAATTTCCTGTTGGCAGCAGGTGGCGCGCTATGACTATATATGGCTATAACTGAATATTGGCAGATAGATGTCTTCATACCAGAATTACCATAAAACATATGAAGTTTGGTGCAGATTGAACATTGTATGTCTGAGTTAGTGTAAAGCATGTCAGTTCATGCTGCCAGCAGGTGGCACTATGAATATAACTGAACATTGGCATGTAGATGTCCTCAGGCCAGGATCCGTATCAAATGAGACGTGTGTAGTAGATTGAACGTTGTATGCTTGAGTTATAACAAGTTCCTTTTTAATAGCAGTAATAGCATGCTTTAGCACTTAGCTAAGTGTAGCTAGGATGTTTTAACATGTTTCTAGCATGTTGCTACCACATTTAGAATTTTCTGGCACATTTTTATATGTTGTTAGGAATACATTAGTGTAAAACATTTCACTTCCTGATGCCAGTAGTTGAATATTACTGAATATTGGGATGTAGATGTCTTCAGGGCAGAATTCGTATCAAATATGTGAAGTTTGGTGCAGTTTGAACATAATGTCTGAATTGGTTAGACCAAGATAACAGTGCAGCTGTTCTTATTGAGTCTTCCCCTCCAAATGCCAGTCCAGGTCGGCAGCAGGTAGCGTTATGACTATAACAGAATATTGGCATGTAGGTAGCCTCAGGACAGGTTTTCTACAAAACATGTGAAGTTTGGTGCAGATTGAACAGTGTATGTCTCAGTTAGTGTAAAACAGGAGACTTCCTGTTGCCAGCAGCTGGCACTATGACTGTAACTGAACAGTGGCATGTAGATGTCTTCAGGCCAGGACTTTTATCAAGATTGTGAAGTTTGGAATAGATCGGACAGTGTATGTTTGAGTTATAACAACTTGCTCTTACATCGAAATTTGTGAGACTGCCACGCTAACGCCGTGCAGCGAAAATGCAAACGCTTCACAATTTGGCATCGTCTATGTCTTTAGATGAGGTTGACCATGATATGTATGATGCCGATCTGATGAAATCTCTAGGAGGAGTTCGTTAAAGTACGAGGCCTGGAAATGGCAAAAAACAGAGCAAAATTTTAAGGGAAAAATCAAAATGGCTGATTTCCTGTTGAGTTTAGGCATGGGTTCAAGAGAAGTTTTTGTATGTATTGGCATCTTACACATGTTTACCTAATTCGTAAATGTAGGTGAAACGTAGCACAAGGCACACATCAGTGAAATTTTGTAGGTGGCGCTATCGAGCCATTTCATCGGACTTCGGAGCTCTGATACTCTGCAAAACATCACTAAAGGAGAACAAGACCGATCTGACAGATCAGCGTGAGATGTGAGTAGTCTCGGTGATAAAGAAGAAAACAGGATTTTTATTAGCTTTTCAATTGCTACATATGAGGTTTTCTTTCACATAGTGAATTTAAGAAAAGCCGCTCGGCAAAGTTACCTACCTAGTACAGCTAAGTAATCTAGCTAGCTAGCGAGCTGGCTAGCCCACTCGCTAGCTATCGCTAGTGCTGGGGATTCCAGGAAATTGGATTATGAGCAGCGGCTCTTGGATATTTATAAATCACTGGGGCTGCCATTTATTCAGATAAAGTAGGCTATTACCATATTTTAAACACTTTTATGAGCTTAGTACTAAGTGAGTGCGGCCTTCCAATAATACAAGCCTGTGACTGGAGTTGTAGCTATGGCTAATTAGCAACAAGATGCCTCCCTGCTCCACGGACGACTTCCAGAAACTTCTACAGAAAATTTCATTGCTGGAAACCAAAATCCACAGGTTAGAAGTGAATGTGGATGTGAATGGTCTATGTGGGAACGACACTACTTTACCATGGACCCAGAATAATGGACAAGAGCATGCTAACTCATGGCTAATTACCACCAATAAGAAGCAGGAGAACTACGTACAGGGTGATAAATTTAACAGTGGTTGTCCTCCCTGGAATTCTCTTGGTGGAAAGCCAAAGGGTATATCATTTGTCTGGGAAATGGGAGGACGAGCAAAAAGCAGTGCCCAGTGCCCTGAGACATGTGATGTGACTGACTGGTATGCAGTATCATCCAGACAGAACGCCTCTTCAACCCCTGTCCTTAATAGGAGACAGCTGTGGACAGTTGCTAAATGGAGAGTTAGCAATAAACCTTCCCAACAACCGTCTGTGCAACTGGAGAACAGATATGCACCACTGCTACAGGACCCCGGATCTTTGTCTGTTGACCTGGATAACATCTCATCCTCACACAGCAGGATAAGGACTGAGAGTAAATCAGAAAGTAAAAGGCTACAGGGAAAGCTACTCTGTTTGTGGGTGACTGTAAATGATGTAAGAAACGTGTGGGATAAGAAAACTAAAATACTATGCTTCCCAAAAGATATGGTCTCTGACTTGTCAGAAAGAATCTTGCATATCGTCGTTGCACATCCAACTGTAAAAAGCATCAATCATTCTTCACATTGGGACAAATGACGTTGTGAAGCAACAGTCGGAAGTATTGAAAAGGACTTTAGTGATCTGTTGAACACAGTGAGCTCTCTGAAGGTTAAGGTGTTTATTAGTGGCCCTGTACCACCCGTTCGAAGAGGAAGTGAGAGCTTCAGCAGATTGGTGGCACTAAACACATGGCTCTCAGATGCATGTACCGTCCGTTCTGTGCATTTTATTAACAATCTTTACCTTTTCTGGGAGCGCAGACATCTTTTTAAGGCAGATGGAATCTGCCTTAACAAGTCAGGAGTAAAATTGTTCAGCTCCAACCTATCTTACTTCCTGCGCCACTCGTCTGTTCGCTCTGCCAATGACAAGAGACAAGAGGAATACATAACACAACGTGCCAGGAATGTTGAAGGAGAACCACCTCACCCCCCACCTGAAGAAAGCTGACCATGGGACAGACCAGGGCCAAGAGGAAGAGTCTCCACACCCCTCACTAACAACCACCATTGAGGATTTACCTTCTTCACCTCCCTGAACCCCATCTAGCTCACCCCTACCTTCAGACACCCTCTCTCCCTCCTCCCCCCTCTTGGAGTTCACTGACTATATGAAAGAGCTGGTTACTGCTAGGACTAAAAACTTACCCCCCGCCCTACTCCCATTTTCTTTCCCCTAAACGTCCCTCACCATCCACCTCCACCATTAAAATTAAGTTCTCAGCCAGTTTTGATGCATTTGTCACACTCCAAGCGTCGAGCCCCTCCCCCCCTCTACCGCAGCATCAGAATCATCCTCTGTCTTCCCAGAATGATAAAAGTGTAGCACATCATTTTATTTGTGTACAAAATACAGCAGGCTCCAACTGATATGTGCTGGGCCCTGACTAAAAGGACAAGCCAGGGCCCAGAGTGCCAGTAGATTTTTCAATTCCATGTCTTGATAGGTAAGAGAAAAAGAACAGTGAATCTGCTGAGAAAGAGAAATTCTGCAAATTTAGCATCAATTCCTCGTCAGCCACAGCCTGATGCAAAAAATGGGGCAGATGTCTTTAACACGCTAAATTTAGCTTTATTAAATATTAGGTCTTTGTCAGGAAAAAACATTTTTAATTAATGATTTTATAATCAAGCACAATCTTAATTTCATGTTTTTAACTGAAATTTGGTTAGACCAAGATAACAGTGCAGCTGTTCTTATTGAGTGTTCCCCTCCAAATGTCAGTTTTGTAAGTGAAAATAGGGTACACAGGAAAGGAGGTGGAGTTGCCATTTTGTTTAATGACTCTACAATGTAAGATGATGTTTTATGGTAATTTTGATTCTTTTGATGATGTGACTCTTCAGTTGAATTCTCCTTCTTGAGCTATATTTCTAAATATCTACAGGGCATCTAAATACTGTGCAGGCTTTTTTGACGACTTTGCCGAGCTAATGGCTATAATTTGTATTGAATGTGTGTAGTACACACAACAATAACTGTGTAGTTATTGTTGGTGATTTTAACATCCATGTTGACAACCCCCAGGACAGAGAGACTAAAGAACTGTGTGGTGTTCTTGATAACTATGGACTGACTCAGCATGTGACTGAGCCCATGCACAATAAGGGGCACACTCTGGATTTGATCATCTCAAAGGGTCAGAACATCTCAAAGGTTGTGGTAACTGATGTTGCTCTCTTTGATCATTCCTGTGTTTTCTTTGAGCGTGCTATCTCCGTGCATACTGAAGTTCGAACAGAGGTAATCACAAAATGACAAATCACTGAAAACACCAGTGAAATATTTATTCAGCCTTTCTCTTCCACACCTGCCCTCTCATGGGTCTCAGTAAATGAGCTTCTAGATAATTTTAATTCTAAAATTACAAATGTTATTGACACCATTGCAGCCATTAAGGTGAAGGTGGTCTCTGGTAAGAAAAGATCTCCATGGAGAAATGCCACACTGGTAAGAACCTGAGCCAGGAGAGGACTGTTCCCTTAATACCAACAACATTTTCTAATCTATCAAGTAGAATAGTGTGATCTATAGTATCAAAAGCTGCACTAAGGTCGAGTAACACAAGCAGCGAGACACAACCCTGATTGTAAGTCAGTAGAAGGTCATTTACTACTTTAACTAACGCTGTCTCTGTGCTATGATGAGGTCTAAATCCTGACTGATACATTTCATGAATGTTATTCCTATCTAAGTACGAGCATAACTGCTTTGCTACAACCTTTTCTAAAATCTTAGAGATGAAGGGGAGATTTGATATTGGTCTATAGTTCGACAATTGAGATGGGTCAAGATCAGGTTTTTTAATCAAGGGTTTAATAACTGCTAATTTAAGTGATTTAGGTACATAGCCAGTGCTTAGGGAAGAATTGATTATATTTAGAAGTGGTTCAATTACTCCTGGACAAATCTGTTTAAACAAACATGTAGGTACGGTATCTAGTATGCAAGTTGATGAATTGGCTGAAGAGATTAATGTAGCTAGTTCGGTCTCTCTAAGCGGAGCAAAACACTCTAAGCATTGATCTGATATTGCTACATTGTCATGTAATGGGTTTGTTACAGTACTGTCCAGTTTTAATTTAATGGCCTGTATTTCACGTCTAATATTTTCAACCTTATCAATGAAAAATTTCATGAAATCTTCACTGCTATGTAATGATTGAGTGTTCCTCTCTGTAGTGGTTTTATTCCTAGTTAATTTTGCTACTGTGTTGAAAAGGAATCTAGAATTGTTTTTGTTGTCTCCTATTAAGGTGGAGAAATAGATTTTTCTAGCATCGCCAAGAGATTTCCTATATTTCAGTAGGCTCTCCTTCCATGCTGTTTGAAATATCACCAGTTTGGTTTGACGCCATTTACGTTCTAATTGTCGAGTTGTCTGTTTTAAGGTTCGCGTTTGATCGTTATACCAGGGTGATAATTTTTTCTCTCTAATTATTTTCCTTTTGAGTGGAGCCACTCTATCTAGCGTGTAGCGGAGTGTTGACTCCAAGCTTTCAGTCGCCTGATCGAGTTCTGTGTGATCTGACGGTGATCCAAATCTAATTGATGTTTCTGCAAGGTTATTTATGAAGCTCGGTGCAGTAGCTGATGTGTAGGTACGTTTTATGCGGTAGCGAGGCGAGGTGGAAATATTATGATCAATACGTATTATGAACGAGATAAGATAATGGTCTGAGACAACTTCAGACTGCGGAAAAATGATAATATTTTCTATACTTAGTCCGTATGTTAGTATGAGGTCAAGAGTGTGACCACCATTATGAGTAGGCCCGATTACGTTATGTTTAATCCCTACTGAATCTAAGATGGACACAACCGCTATTCTTAGAGGGTCTTCCAGGTTATCAAAATGAATATTAAAGTCTCCGACGATTAATGCTTTATCTACAGACACAACCAGGTTTGAGACAAAGTCTGCAAATTCACTAAGAAATTCAGTATATGGCCCTGGGGGTCTGGAAATAATAATTAGAGGAATTGACATTTTTTGTGGCTACATAACTTATACTGGTATAAAGAATTTCAAAAGAATTAAATTTATGCTTAGGTTTTTGTGTGATGACTAGATTTTTACTATGGATGAGTCCAACACCTCCTCCTCTACCAGTTGAACGAGGCTGATGTACATAACTGTATCCAGGAGGACTGGCTTCATTTAATGCTATGTACTCGTTTGGTTTAATCCAAGTTTCTCTTAAACACATTAAATTACATTCCTGATCAGTAATGATGTCGTTAACAATAAGAGCCTTAGACGCAAGAGATCTAATGTTTAATAGTCCTAGCCTCAGATCAAAAGTGCTGGCTGTGCATTCAATATGATTTAATTTTATGTTAATTAGGTTACGAAGATAGACTTTCCGAGATTTTCTATATATTTGTATAGCTCGGGGAACAGACACAGTCTCTATAGTATGTATTACCTTTGCCGGATTTTTAATTGAACGTTGATTATACTGAATGTTATTATTGGAAGATGTACTTATGGCAGGCAGTCACTTGGAGTGTAGCGCCTTGGAAATGTTGTCTGAAAGCAGTTCCGCTCCAAGGCTGCTGGGGTGCAGGCCATCAGGACGAAACAACCTAGGACGCTCCCAGAACAGATTCCAGTTATTGACAAACACCAGATTCTGCTCATTACACCAAGAGACTAACCAATCATTTAATGCTAGAAGTCTACTGAACTTTTCTGCTCCACGTCTGTATGTGGGAAGAGGTCCAGAGACGAAGGACTTTGCGGTGGGTGATCTGCCTCGTACCGTCTCGATCAGGCTGGAGAAGTCCCTCTTCAGAACCTCCATCTGCCGCAGCCTGGTGTCGTTCGTCCCCGCGTGCAGCACAACCGCTCCAATGCGCTCGTCCTTCTTCAGGATCCCGGATACCTGCGCAGCGACATCAAGGACACAAGCACCAGAAAAACAGTGTGTGCGCACCTTACGTTTAGATGAGGCTACACGGACGTTCTGCACAATGGAGTCCCCGAGGATCACAGTGTTGGGTCTGGTCTGGCGGAGAGGGGCGAAGCGGTTCCTGGTTGGAATCTCGAACACCGGAGGTGGAGAGGGTCCAGCCCGCGCCTTTCGCCGCTGGTTCACCCAAGGCCCGAGGTGTGTTGGCGCCGGCGTGACGGAGACCACGGCTGGGAAAGTCCTAGGTGCACGGTCCCTCCACAGAGAAACACACGGCGTAGAGGGGCTGGGAGTGGAAATACCACGCTGTGTGCTTACCTTGGATATGTGGGCAGAGGCACAAGATGTTTCCAGCGCAGTTTGTCGCTCTAGCAGCTGGGCCTGCTTGTCGAGTAGGCCGCGGATCTGCTTCTCCACATCCTCCAGTTCCAGCCGCACCATGTGAAGCTCGAGCGAGTCCTCATCTGCACTCAAAACCGGAGAGACAGCAGACATATTTGTTTTTTTTGTTTTTAAACAGAACAGCGGTAAGTGAGAAATGTGAAACATAAACAAGGCTAGCGGTAGGTGATGCTAGCTGGCTACGGGCTACAAGCTAGTCGCGGATGTTTGTAAAAAAAAAAAAAAAAAACAGATCAAATTTGCGACAGCGCAACGTTACGATTGTTTTATCTAAAGTAGTGTCAGTTATATTTGTATAACGTAAGGTAAATAATTTTAAAGTATAGAGATTAGAAGAAATTAATGTAATAGCGTTAGCTCGAAGGGTGCTGCTTCCTCAGTGACACTTCAGGTTGCCAGGTCAGGTTGCCAAGTATTTAGAACTGAGAAATGCAAGGCGGTCCTTCTTCTCTAACAGAACATACCGCCACACAATGTCAAATACATGTGCATGGAACTTAGGGTTCCACCATGTAGAATAAAATTGGTGAACCATACTCTGGACACCCACGAATATTAGACTGTGGATTTGTTGAGCTAAGTATGGCAGCAATGCTTTGGGAAAATCTAGGCTTTCACCCTTGTCCATCCATGACCACACATCTAATGCAGGAGCATTAGCATATATGCTCATTAGGGAAGACAGTATCAGCTGTGTAATGGGCTTAACCTCATCCGAGTTTGTAAGGTTTGAGGTTGTGGCAGCTGAAACTGAGACAGACAAGACTGCATGCCGATTTGGCTGCAGCATCAGCCATAGCATTACCTCGAGCTTCAATAGTGTCGGAGGAACAATACGTCTTAACCTTGACCACAGCCAAGTATGTTGGATGTTTACACGCCAACAAAAGATCAGACACAAACTAGGCATGTTTGATGGGCGTGTCTTCAGCTGTTAAAAAGGCACGTTGCTACCAGATACTGCCAAAATCATCTACAACACCAAAGGAATATCGTGAATCTGTGTAGATTGTAGCAGTACAACCAGTAGCTAGGACAGGCATAAGTCAAAGCCACAAATTCGGCAACCTGGGCTGAGAGGTGATCAAGGAGGTTACCCTGTGCTATCACCCTGTGGGATGAGCAAACAGCCCATCCAGCATGCCTGCATTCATTCAGGACTTCAGCTGAATCATCTGTAAACATAATCATGTCTGGATTTTCCAGAGGAATCTCAGAAACGCTTGAAGGTCATACAATCGCACAATCATGATCATGATCACCCAATACCCATTTATCTTGTGTATCAGACATAGCAGCCATCATTAACAATGAGGGATTGGACATCTTAGCCCTTTGCAGGATAATGTTAGATGCTGTGAGACCATTGAGCAGCCCCATTGCTGGGCAGTAACTGTAATCACACAAGCTGAGGACAACAAAGAAAGAACAGTATGAGGACAATGTACAGTTGTATGTAACAATGTAAAGTTAGATGATGTCAACACTATTGGAGCACAAGCAGTAACAGCAATATATGTGGCTTGAACAGCATGTAAACATGGACCGAAGCCACTAGCATTGATGTCCAAGTTAGCCAAATAGTAGTGGACTGGACGTAATCGGCCACTACATTAGGCATACCATCATGAACTCCTCATGCTTATGCACATACAGGGTGAAAGGCAGTCCAGGTTGCACAAAACCTAAAGCAGGAGCAGATGAAAGAGCAGCTTTAAGTTTTGGAAATGCAGTTTCGGCCGATTCGGAAAACTGAATACTGTCTGTCTCCTTGGGGACACTTTTAACAGGTCATATAGTGGCTGAGCTATTCAGGCATTATCTTCAATCCATGGTGACAGTAGTTGCACATGCCGAGGAATGAGCGAAGCCCTCTGACTGTTGACGGTGCGGTTAGAGTATGTATGGCTGCAGCATGATCCAGAAGGATGGATCTCTGTACAGCTGTTATTGATTAGAAAGGAAACCCAATTTGAACTGACATGACAGCTAGTTCAGCTTTGGAAAAATTAGTTTAATGACCATGGGCTCTGTGATGTGTAAGCAATGCTAACAACTCTGTTATGCATTTCCATATCAGGTGAGGCTAAAAGTATATCATCTATATATTGAAGGACCACTGGATCTTTAACTGGCGCTGACAGATGGCACCTTGATGCTTGATGATACAATGTAGGACTGTTGTGGAGACCCTGTAGGATTCGTGTCCACTGATACTGATCACCATCAAAGAAGAAAGAAAACCAGGGCTGGCTATCTGGATGTGAAAGGCACAGACCAAAAACCATTATCCATATCAATAACTGAAAACACTGTGTATGAATTTGGAATGCCATCAAAAATGGTGCTTGGGTCAGCTACACGTGGTGGAATACAATCAGTACAGGTGTTAGCAATACAATAAATAAACTGTCAATCACCAGAGCAATTTTTGTGCACTTCTTGTTGTCTCCGTCTTAGGCCCACCTTTCCTCACAGGCCGGAAAGGAGAACAGGAGGAACTGCATGCTTTGACAAGAATGCCTTGGTTGACCAAATCAGCAATTATAGGCCGAATTCCATCAATAGCTTCCCTTGAAATTGGGTACTGTTTTGTCATGGGAGGAGGTGTACTTGTAAGATGTACTGGTTCCATGTCTAGTAGCCTGCAGTCATTCTTATCCTTAGCTCAAATAGGATGATTAGCAATCAAGGGATCTGACCCCTGAACTGCAAGATCAGAGAATTTAGGTTTAGCTGGTTCAAAATTCAATTGCATGTGTAATTGTGAGATAACATCAATGCCCAAAATAGGAATAGGTACTAATCCATGCTGTCATAAGAGAGATGTCAAGTGACAGAACCAAAACATAAATGAACAGGTTCAGCCATGTAAGTGTGAGAATTTTCTGCAGTCACACCCCCCACCCCTTCAACCTCTGCAGCAATGCTGGCAGCATTCATACGTCTATTTCCCAAAGACAACCTCTGGATATGACGCTGAGTACGTGCACTCAACTTCTTTGGTCGACCATGGCGAGGCCTGTTCTGAGTGGAACCTGTCCTGTTAAACCGCTGTATGGTCTACAGCTCAGTAGCTACAGCTCAGTGTCAGGGTCTTGGCAATCTTCTTATAGCCTAGGCCATCTTTATGTAGAGCAACAATTCTTTTTTTCAGATCCCCAGAGAGTTCTTTGCCGTGAGGTGCCATGTTGAACTTCCAGTGACCAGTATGAGGGCGTGTGAGAGCAATGACACCAAATTTAACTCACCTGCTCCCCATTCACACCTGAGACCTTGTAACACTAACAAGTCACATGACACCGAGGAGGGAAAATGGCTAATTGGGCCCAATTTGGACATTTTCACTTAGGGGTGTACTCACTTTTGTTGCCAGCGGTTTAGACATTAATGGCTGTGTGTTGAGTTATTTTGAGGGGACAGCAAATTTACACTGTTGTACAAGCTGTTCACTCACTACTTTACATTGTAGCAAAGTGACATTTCTTCAGTCTTGTCACATGAAAAGATATAATCAAATATTTACAAAAATGTGAGGGGTGTACTCACGTTTGTGAGATACTGTAGGTGCCATGGTTGAGGCCAAGATAGATTTAAAATGATGGCGAAACTTTTTAGAGAGGTACATACTATTGGATTATCCATGTAGTGTGAAAGGGGTATAGAAAGGGAGGAGAACACCATAGCAGGGAGGGAAGTTGAAATACAAGACTTTGCTTCTAAGTGGCACCATGGAAGAGAGGGGGCATGCACCCAGAGCAGCAGTTTCTGAATATTAGCCGCCCAATAATAATACTTGGGCAATGAGAGGTGTTGTGGATAAAAAATGTCATAAAATAAACATAAGGGAGACCTAGCATCCAGCAAAAGGGAGAAGAAGAAAAAACGGGCACCTAGACACATAGTAGCGGGATTAGGCGGACATTGACAGATTGGAATTACGAGCAATTTAAGAGCAGTAATAGTCAAAAAAGTCAAAAAGAAGTGTACGAGCTGAGGAGTGCTAAAAACACACACACACACACACACACACACACACACGCTCGTACAGTCAAGGGCGGGCAAGTAGACACCACATACATACACACTCACTCTCTCTTCCTCATACACACACATGAATAACTTTAATAATATCTTATAGTAATAGAGAAACTCTATAAAAAACAGAATAGTAGGATATGCAGGACAGTAGAACTGTAATGATATTAAGAAGTTGGAAGTACAGTAAACCGCTTTTCAAGTAGTATAAATATATATAAAATAAGAACTATAGTGCAAATATGAAAATAAATTATAAACGAGAAATACAGGAAAAATATAACTTACTCATGATTCAGATGGTGAAGATTCTCGTCTCGCAAGGAAAGCCTTAATTTTTAGAGAACCATGAAGAGAGCCAGTTATAAGGGTGGGTCAAACTGCCCCCCCCTCGAGATAACGATAAGACCAAGGTCCCTCCCGGTTGTTTAGTCGTCTTGTCTACGTCATTTTATTTCCCTAGGTAAATGAGAATTCTGGTTTCTGACCCCCTAAGGTAACTGAGAAGTCTGGTTTCTGACGCCCTAGGTAACTGAAAACTCTGGTTACTGATTCTCTGTGTAATTCAAAACTCTGGGTTTTTATTTTCTGGGTTATTAGAAATGCCTGGGTTCCGATTTTATGTGTAAATTAAAACCCCTGGTTTCAATTCTATGTGTAAGTGAAATAGGCCTTTTCTGGAACATAAGAGTAAGGTAAATGAGTTCTTTTTTAACCCTATTGGTAGTGAGATCATAGTCTTCTTGAAACATATGGGTTATTTAGGGTGTAAGTACAGTATAAATACTGGAGCTTAAGCTCAGGGTATGGGGATCACTTCTGAGAATTCTCATCGGTGTGGATCTCGTGTGGTGGAATGGAACAATAAAGCTGGACCCTTGCTTCTTCTCACTCACGGCTGGTGTATTTTTTCTATCTCCAACTGGGCTCAGAGGTAGATGTGAGTATTGGCTTCTAAGTTGAGTTTTAAATGTTTTTGGGTAATAGGCTAAATTTGAACCAACAGAGGCCACCACTTAGTCTACTCTTTTGAAGTGAAAATTTGGAAACCCTGTTAGTTTTTCCTGCCCATATAAAAGAGGAGATTAATTGGTCTATATTCTTGAAGAAAGATTTGTATAAAAACAAAGGAATAGACTGAAAAAGTAGAGGAATTTTGGAAGAATGTTAATTTTTACCGTGTTTATTCTACCAAGAGGGGATAATGGTAGAGCTGCTGATCTTTGAAACGCTGACTTCATGTATGAAATTAAGGGTGTAAAATTTTACGCCATTAATGCAGAATAGGAACAGGTGACGTTAACTCCAAAATATTTTAATTTTGAATCCTCCATGTGAAAAGGTATTTCAGTCAGTTTTATTTTTTGGCCAGATTGGTTTATGGGTAAGCATTCACTCTTTTGTAGGTTCAGTTTATACCAGGAAGATTTCCCAAAGTCATTTAATGTGCATATTATCTCTGGAATAGATGTAGTTGGATCTGTAACATAAAGAAGTAAATCGTCAGTATATAGGGCTAGTTTATGTTCAATTCCCTTGCGGATTATACCCTGAAATACAGGAAGTTGTAAGCCTTATCGAGAGAGGCTCAATTGCTATGGCAAAAAGTATGGGAGACAGAGGATATCCCTGGCGTGTACCCCGTGACATAGTAAAATAGTCAGATTTAGCATCGTTGGTATATATGGAAACTTGCGGTTCCACATATAATAAACGAATCCATGATATTAGTCCATCCCCAAAGCCGAACCTCCTTAGCACCATAAAAAGATATTCCCACTCTATCCTATCAAACACCTTTTCGGCATCCAAAGGAATGACTACTTCAAAGGAGTTGCTGTTTTGTTTTGTCAATCTCTGTCAATTTTGTCAATCAAAAACTCAAAAAAAAGAGTAAGAGATTTTATATTTAAAATACTAAGAAGAGTACGAATATTATAAAAGGAATGCCGTCCTTTTATAAATCCGGTTTGCTCCTCTGAAATAATGCTAGGGAGAATCCCTTCTAAATGAGATGCCAAAAGTTTGGCTAAAATCTTGCCATCAACATTGAGAAGGCTAATAGGTATGAATTACATAATGCTGGGCCCTTCCCATCCTTAAGCAATAGAGTTATAGAGGCTTGTCTCAATGTTTGTGGCAGCGTACCTAGTTCTAAGGATTCCTCGCATAGAACCAGAAGTAATGATGCCAATGTAACATGAAATAATAAAATTCGGAAGGAAACCCATCCGGGCCAGGTGATTTCTTAGATTGCAATGAATTGATTGAGTTAACGATCTCATCTAAGGTGATGGGGCTGTCAAGTTCAGATGCCAGTAGAGGGTCAACTTTGGGAAAATCAATATTTCTAAGAAAATGGTTCATGTTACCTGAATTGTCAGGAGCTCCATCTGTGTATAAAGACGAGTAAAAACTCTTAAATGTCGAATTAATTTCTACAGGATCCGAGATTAATGCACCACTGGACTGCATAATCTGAGTAATAAAGCCGCAGTTGGTGAGACAACAACTGATCGACCTTATCCCCATATTCATTATAATTGCCACGCATATGTAACAAAAACCTCTCCACCTCACCTGTTGATAACAAATCGAACTCTGCCTGCAAATTAAGCCTTTGTTTATGCAGCTCAGGGGTCGGGTTGAGAGCATATTGGTCGTCAGTAGCTCGAATATTATCAGATATCTCTTTTTTCTTATCCTTATGTTTCTTATTGGCATGAGCAGAATAGGAGATTATCTGTCCCCTTAAGAAGGCCTTTAGAGTTTCCCAAAGTAAAGAATAAGAGATTGAATCAGTTTGATTAGTAAGAAGAAAATCATCTATTGAAGTAGAAATATACTTGCAAAATGCTGAATCGGATAAAAGTAGAGAATTAAGCCTCCATGGTGGGCGAAAAGTATGCGAAAGTAGAAGAATGTCAAGGCTTAAAGGAGTGTGGTCTGAAATAACAATTGGTAGATATTCAGAGTTTACAACCCGAGAAATTAGAGCGTTACTAATAAAAAAAAAGTAATCAATGTGAGAAAAAGATTTATGTATGTGAGGAAAAAAAAGAATATTTTCTCACTGTGGGGTTAAAATACCTCCACGGATCAATGTAACCATTCTGAACCATAAACTCAGAGAATACCTTTGCAATTGCAGAGGGAGCCTTTGTAACAGCACTAGATTTGTCCAAAACTGGGTCAATAACACAGTTTAAATCTCTCCCAAATATCAAGAGATGTGTGTTCAAAGCAAGAATTTTTGACAACAAATTCTGAGCAAAAGGAGCGTTATCAAAATTCGGGGCATATACATTCACCAAAACTACTGCCGTTTGTGAAATTTACCCTTCCATAATCACATATCTACCATTTACATCAGAAATAACTTTATCAAAAAAAAAAGGGCACAGTCTTACTTATTAGGATAGAAACTCCTCTGGACCTGGAATCAAAAATGTAGTGGAACATATGTGATGTTGAGCGAGCTTGGAGTCTGCGTTGATCCCCGAGACGGAAATAGGTTTCCCGAAGAAATGCAACGTCAGGTTTTTGTAGTTTTAAATGCGTCAAAACCTTGGATCTTTTAATGGGACTATTCAGACCTTTCACATTCCAACTTAGGAATCTGATCGAGCTTCGGGTATTGTCCATCAACTTAGGTTAATACAGAATAAAGTACCGAGAGGTTGATATCAATACGAAAAAAAAGAAAATGAAAAAAAAAACATCATAGCATCCCTCCCCGCCTCCCATCCCACCCTCACCACCCTACTCTGAACATCAGTTAACTTCTCTCCATTCCCACACAATCAAGGCAGAATCCTACAACACTGGAACATCCGATATTTGTAAACCATACCTATTCTTGTTGTGTGAAGTCATTCCCGAGCATAAAAGGTACCACAATTACCATGTATCTCAGGCAACCTATAGATTTACATGGAAACTGATATACTTGCCCACACCCGCATAGTTCCCTTTCAAAGGGAACTTCGACGTTGCATTTAGCATAACAGTATGGGATATATATATATATATATGGCACCTGTGAACCACGCCGCCAGCCTTATTATCTCCAGCGAGACTGCATGTCTGTTGTTTGTGTGACAAAAACGCTTCATTTCTAGTCGATATTTTCTCAAAATCTCTGAACTTTTCTATCCCTTTTCCAGAGAAAAAGATAAGAAGAGAGAGGGAAGTAATTAGCGAGAAAGAATACAGGAAGTGTGTTACGACTTGCTCCCGTTTCATCACGGGAGTAGTGCACACTTTCTGGGTGAAGTGTTTAAGAGTGTAGCATGCGATGGCAGCCTCGAGAGGCTGCGCATGGTAACGCCTACAATAAGCAGCTCGGCTCGCGACTTGCGCTCTTCCCGGAAGCTGAAGCGAGTTGGGTTTCAGAGCTTCGCGGATCTTGGCCGGCGGCTGCCGAGGCAGCTAGCCGTCTCAGGTTCGGGGGATCTCTTATGGATCCGGAAGAGGAGCTGGAGACGAGCGCTGCTCTATCTCTTGCTCTGTCTTCCGGGTTCGGCTCTCCGCTGGATTTTGGAGCTCGCATTGTGGCGACTCCTTCCGCTATGGAAAGCCAAAAGGGGAAGAAAAAAAACACAAACACACAAAAATAATAGTAATAATTCTCTCTGACTCCGAGGAGCCAGAAGGATGTGCTAAAAACTGAGAGCAGCATATAAAGAGCTGCTTGAAGTGATTACTATGGCTGGATGAGCCTTTTCCTCCCCAGTGAAAGTAAATCCCTCACACTGCAGAAGCTCCCCTGTCTTCCAGAAGTACATGACAAAATATCAAGCTTCTGGGGGAAAACCATGCATAAGCCATATTTATAACCCCACGATGTTGGATTATTCAGCCATTGTTGGGAATGAACGGCATGGCTATTATACCTGCTGAGTGAGCTCAACATATGGCGTCATTCAAAAAAGCCAGTTCCTTCCCCCGTTGTCTCGAGCTCACCCAGGCATCCGGAACCCGGGCCAGCACTAGTGTGGGGGACACCCAGAAGGCGAGTATGGCAGCCCGCCAACCCCTGCAGACAGCCAGGGGAACCGGGCAGCCACAGTCGCGGTCTGCTACTAGGCCTGATCTGAGAATGGTCATAAAGGCCAAGCAAGCAAAGAAGAGCGGTCCTGAGGGGCCATGGAGGGACGTATCAGGGGACATGAGGTTGTTAAGGCAGGTAGCCCCCAGTGCTACTATAGGGAGGGCCTCCCCTAACCAAGGCAGTCCCCAAGTTTTCAGTGTTCTCTGGTCAGCGAGCTGTCAGAGGGCAACGAAAATTTGATGCTTTCCCTCCAATAGAATGTGGAATAGTTAACATCACTAAAAGGCCATCGGGCAGCGTGGAAACTACTGCCAAATGTGTCTCCATGGGTTCTGTCTACCGTAGAAAAGGGGTACCGGGTTCAGTTTATAGCTTGACCCCCCGGTTCAGAGGTGTGCTCACCAAAGTAGTCATCACAGACCAGAGCCCGACGTTAGTGCAGGAAGTAAGTTCCCTTTTGGACAATGGGGCCATAGAACATGTACCCCGTTCCCTAAGGGAGGGAGGTTTTTACAGCCATTATTTCCTGGTCCACAAAAAAGATGGGAGTATGCGGCCAATTTTAGATCTGCGTCCTCTGTACCGTACTCTTCGGACATACAGGTTCAAGATGCTGACGCTCAAACTTATCGTGCCACAGATTCAGTTCGAGGACTGGTTTGTTGCGATAGATCTAAAAAGGTGCATATTTCTACATAGGAATATCACTAACTTTATCCCCTCGCACCTTCACAAAGTGCATGGATGTCATTCTGGCTCCATTGTGACTCCAGGGCATCCGTGTACTAAACTACCTGGACGACTGGTTAATTTTAGCACGATCCAGGGAACTGGCGGTTCAATATCGAGATGTTTTTCTCGCCCACATGAAGAGCTTGGGGCTCAGGTTGAATCTCAGAAAAGTATGCTTTCCCCAGTGCAGTGGACAACTTTTCTATGAGCTATAAGGATTCTACTACAATGAGGGCGTGTCTATCCCCAACATGCGTAGGGTCAATCCTATCAACACTGAGCAAGATAAAGCTGGATCTTGGGAGACTATTGGCGTTTATGGGCCTATTGCAAAGGGGACCGTTCAGTGGTGGCTGAGAAGTTGGGAGTTTCGTCCAAGGACGAAATCTCTGAGAATAATCAGTGTAACACGGCAATTTTCAATTCAATTCAATTTTATTTGTATAGCGCTTTTTACAATAGACATTGTCTCAAAGCAGCTTTACAGAAATATCAACATGGTATACAGATATATTAAAGGTGCGAATTTATCCCAACTGAGCAAGCCACTGAGTGGCGACGGTGGCAAGGAAAAACTCCCTAAGATGTTTTAAGAGGAAGAAACCTTGAGAGGAACCCGACTCAGAAGGGAACCCATCCTCATCTGGGTAACAACAGTTAGTGTGAAAAAGTTCATTATGGATTTATATGAAGTCTGTATGGCGTTGGAAGCAGCCGTAGTCCTAGCAGTCTGGAATTAAAGAAGATTTGAGCTCCATCCAGAGGCAGAAAGGATCTGGATCTCTAGTATCTCCATAAATTCGTGTGGGGCTCGGCGAAAGGAGAGAGGGAGAAAAAAGATAATTATGACTGCGAAGTAGTAGAACAGAATCTAGTCAGGGTAGGCTTGAGTAAACAAATACGTTTTAAGCTTAGACTTAAACACTGAGACTGTGTCTGAGTCCCGAAAACTAATAGGAAGACTGTTCCATAACTGTGGGGCTCTATAAGAGAAAGCTCTTCCCCCTGCTGTAGCCTTCACTATTCGAGGTACCGTCAAATAGCCTGCATCTTTTGACTTAAGTAGGCGTGGCGGATCATATAAAACCAAAAGGTCACTTAGATATTGTGGCGCGAGACCATTTAGTGCTTTATAGGTTAATAAAAGTATTTTATAATTAATGCGAGATTTTACTGGGAGCCAATGAAGTATTGATAATATCGGTGTGATATGGTTGTATCTTCTAGTTCTAGTTAGGACTCTAGCAGCTGCATTCTGGACTAACTGGAGCTTATTTATATTCCTACTGGAACATCCAGACAGTATGGCATTACAGTAATCTAATCTAGAGGTGACGAATGCATGAACTAGTATTTCCGCATCATGTAGTGACAATATGTTTCTTATTTTAGAAATATTTCTGAGATGAAAGAAGGCTATCCTAGTAATATTATCTACATGAGCATCAAATGATAGGCTGGAGTCAATAATCACTCCAAGGTCTTTAACTGCTGTACATGATGAAACAGAAAGAACATCCAGAGTAACCATGTGATCAGAAAGATTACTTCTAGCTACACGTGGGCCTAATAAAAGTATTTCTGTTTTATCAGAATTAAGTAGAAGGAAGTTAATTAACATCCAATGTCTAATGTCCTTTACACAATCCTCAACTTTACTAAGCTTCTGTCTGTCCTCTGGCCTGATGCCTACATGCTCTGAGAATTTGAGTGTCCCCAGTTTCTAGCCTTGGGTCACACTCTAGGGGTGTCTCCTTAGCGCATGATGGTAATGAGAGACACCTCCCTCACAGGCTGGAGCGCAGTCTTCGACAGCTCTCCAGCTCACGGTCTCTGGTGCGGCCTTCATCTGGAGCAGGGTGGCTCCATCCACGAGTGGTGGAGTCCATACGGTGAGGTTTGGCCAAGTGGGATGGCATGTGTTCGCCTCCGAGGAGACAACACATGGCCTGCTGTGGTTCGCCCTCACTCCTCCCGCACAATTAGGGCTGGACGCCATGGTGCACATGTGGCCAAGGTCACATCTGTATGCCGTTCCCCCCATCGCTATGCTCCTACAAGTTCTAGCGAGAGTTCGCCAAGACAGTCTATGTCTGCTGCTAGTAGCACCTTATTAGCCAGCTCGAATATGGTTCTGAGAGATAATATCCATGCGAGATGTCACTCCTTGGGAGATTCCCATCCGCAGGGATCCACTGTCGACCCAGTGAACTGCGCAATAGCTACAGTCCTGGAGTTCTTACAAGGACATTTCTCTACGGGGTGGGCTCCTTCTACAATCAGAGTTTACGTGGCCGCCATTTCGGCCAGCCATGCCCCTGTTGATGGAACCTCTGTGGGGCAACATCCTCTAACTTCGAGGTTCATGTGTGGTGTCAGGCGGCTGAGGCCCATCTGCACGACAGACCTTCTGTGTTCCTGGATGGTATGTCAGGTGCCCCATTTGAGCCCTTAGAGTGGATCTACTGTCTCAAGCAGGAGGGCTGATTTAACACCCTCGGCCAGAACTATGAAAACTGTGAGTCTGGCCCTGAGGGGCACCAGCTCATAGATTGTGGTCTCACAACTGAGGTTGTAGAGACCATGTTAAATGCTAGAGCACCATCCACAAGGAAATTGTATGCGCTCAAGTGGCGGCTTTTTGTCTTGTGGTGTGAGGAATGTCAGCTGGACACAGTGAACTGCGCAATAGCTACAGTCCTGGAGTTCTTACAAGAACGTTTCTCAGCAGGGTTGGCTCCGTCTACAATCAGGGTTTACGTGGCCACCGTTTCGGCCAGCCACGCTCCTGTTGATGGAGCCTCTGTGGGGCAACATCCTCTAACTTCGAGGTTCATGCGTGGTGTCAGACAGCTGAGGTCCGTCTGCAGGCCGCGCATACCTTCCTGGGACCTTTCTGTGGTCTTGGAAGGTCTGTCAGGGGCCCCATTTGAGCCCTTAGAGTCAGCCTCTGAGAAGCTTCTGACTCTAAAGGTAGCTCTCCTACTGGCCCTGACATCTCTCAAGCGAGTGGGAGATCTACAAGCTCTCTCTGTTGCCCCTTCCTGCCTTGACTTTGCTCCTGGATTAGCCAAGGCCTTCCTGTATCTTAGGCCGGATTATATTCCTAAAGTGCCTACATCGGCTGCCCACCCTGTGGTGTTGCAGGCTTTCTGCCCTCCTCCATTCCTCACACCGGAACAAGAGAGGATGCACCTGCTGTGTCCAGTAAGGGCTCTCTGTACTTACGTCCACCGCTCCGGCCAGTGGTGTAAGTCAGAAAAGCTGCTGGTCTGCTTTGGCGGCAACACTAAAGGTGATGCTGTGTCAAAGCAGCACATCTCAAATTGGATAGTGGAAGCAATCTCTATGACTTACAAGACGCACGGTCTCGCCACGCCTCTGAGCATAAGAGCTCATTCCACTAGGGTGGTCGCCTCCTCGAAGGCTTTCTCCAAAGGGGTATCCTTGCAGGATGTGTGTGCGGCTGCAGGGTGGTCTACGCCACACACATTCATTCATTATTACAGCCTGGATATTCATTCCACCCCGGGCTCGAGTGTCTTGCAGTGACCCTCGAGCTTGGGTATTTTTGAACAGGCTGTACCCTCGGTATGATGGAGTGGTTATTCCCGTTCCCATACTGTTATGCTAAAGGCAACATCAAAGTTGAAGTAAAAGGGAGCGCCAGAAGGGAACACAGACATGAGGGTGCCCTGGGACATAAGGGCAACATCGAACGTCGGGGTTACGCATGTAACCCTGTTCCCTGAGAAGGGAACGAGACGTTGCATAGCACTGTCATACCAGGGCAGGCCTGTGAATTGCGTCTTCGCTTCAGATAATAGAGGCTGGCGGCGTGGTTCACAGGTGCCATATATATATATCATTCGACGCGCTTAATTGCCAAGTCACCTGATTATGGCAGGCCTATAAGTAGAGGCATGATTTTACACAAGCTTCAGATACCGGTCACGCGCGCAAGGCGCTCCCATACTGTTATGCTAAATGCAATGTCTCGTTCCCTTCTCAGGGAACAGGGTTACATGCGTAACCCCGACATTTTACAGTCACATTACAGGTATTAATAAATAGGTTAATGGTCATGTAGGCAGCTTAAGATGGAGGATACTGTTCATCAAACCTTAGTTGCGCTTTTTGGGGGCAGTTGAATTGAAGCCTCTCATCACCGAGGTCTATCCGAAGGCGAGCAGGGTATCTGAGAGAAAACCGCACATTTCTCTAACGCAAGCTGTTTCACACCGCAGCGAAGGCTGCCCTCCTCTTAGCGATGCAGGAGTTGAAGTCAGGAAAGATGAAGACCTTACGGCCCTGATGGAAAAGTTGATTCCAATTCCCACGTTGAACAACTTTTTCTCTGTCACTAAAGTAGTGAAACCACACAATCATCACTCTGGGCCTTTGATTCTCATGCTCCTTTGAGGGCGCAGGACCAATATGGTGTGCTCTATCCAGCAATGGAGCGTTTGGAAAGATTTCCGATCCGAGGCCATCCTGAAAAAATTGACAAACATTACTGGATCGCTCCTTTCTTCTCGTGCCGGAATACCGATGACCCGGAGATTGCAGTGCCATGAACGGGACTCCAGGTCCTACACTTTATTGGTGAGTTGTTTGTTAGCCGAATTTAGCTTTAGCACCGTCTGTTCCAGTAATATAATGCAGTCACTGTAATCGTTCAGGTGCTGGTCAAGCTTGTCGTCCTCGTGATTCAGTGCCCGATTTAAAACTCTCAAATGATGCAACAACTGGGGCCAGAGCTGAGTCAATAGCTGCTTTCACCTGTACTGCGATGGTAGATGTTAGCTCCCCGATCAAAGTTGTCCAGGTCAAATGGTAGCTTGTCACCATGACTTGGCAAGCTTGGTGAAGATTTAGGTTTCCGTAGTCTTTCAGAAGCCATAAGTCCTTTCTGGTTATAATTATAAACCGAGTAATTGAAAAAGAAGGCACCAAATGTCTTAGAAAAAGATTCAGGTTGCCTGAAAAGCACAATTAAAAGATAAAATACTTGGGATCTCACTCCATGTGTGTCTTCTCACTCACATGCTCAGTCTTTAATTGACATCGGTGCCATGCTGATATCTGCTGGATCTAAGCCGGAGTCACCTGACGTGTCATTGGAGGAGAACGAGCTTGAAGCCTGCTGTTTTGACACTTTTAGAATGTTTAAGAGATGGATACCACCTCTTTTGTTTGACCAATTTAGTCGAAGACAACGTTTGTTTTTCCAAAACCTCGACTTTAGCCTGGAGAGAGTTATTAGAACATTGGAGCTGCTCACAAGTCTTTTGAGCGAAGATAGCGGCACGTTTATGATTAGTACATTCCTACATCAGTGTAGCAATTTTCTCATCCCTATCTTGCATTAGGAAAACATTCCATTGTATAAACACTTGCACTGCTGCCTCAGGGTCTTTACGATTGACGCAGTTCTCCAAAGCTGAAAAACATTGCTCTCTATTCCACACTGTCTGTTCTGGAATACCAAGAACCTTACATAGTTTAACCTTTTTCTTTCCACACACGTTATCTAGCATTTGTCCTAGCTCTTTCACAGAATTAGTGTTATCAGCATAAGGCAAGAAAACAGCTGGTGAGGAAGATTCTCCAACACCCTTAGGATCCTGAACACCCATTGACATTACCAAAATAAACAATGCAACTAATTTGCTCCAGAAACTTAAACTAAACTTTTTTTTTTTTTTTTTTAAGTCGAACTAACTTATTTTAGCTAGCATCACTAAATTGATTAATCAAACACCCAACTAGTTATTTGGATAGGATGACCCACTCACTCACCTGTGCTGACATATGTTTGTCTCAAGACCACCAAAGACAGGATCACCAGATACGCGATGATAATGTGTCATCTAGGTCATCAGACGGAATACATCCTATCCTGCTTACCATGCCAGGAACTAATGTAAATCTTTTCTGGATAATCAAAATGCTTCAGCTTCTCCAGAAGTAGGATGCTTGAAGAATCAGGAGACCAAGAGCCAAGGTATAGTCAAAGAGATGATTTATTATGTGTGCAAAAGACTGGGCACTACATCATGTCTTAGTCTAAACATAAGTTGGATACAGTTGGCTTTTATACTCATATGTATGTGCAAGCAACATACCCAAGGCTAGTGAGGAAAAACATAAAAGAAAACACATGACAAAACACCTTGACTAAAACAATCAAGGACAGAAACCCAAAAACATCATGAGACCATGAGTAAGCAAAAATCACATTGAACTGATCTTGAATGATTGGATCATATTCATGGAAAATAAGGAAAATATTTCACACTAATCCCTTACCTACATGTTTCAGATTATTCCAGAAGTAATCAAACCCCTTCTAAAAATAATAAATTCTTCCCTTAGCAATTTCTATGTACCTAAATCATTTAAACTAGCAGTTATCAAACCCCGGATTACAAAACCTGACCTCAACCCCTGTAAATTGTCCAAGATCTTAGAAAAGGTTGTAGTACAACAGCTATGCTCAAACCTACATAAGAATAACATTCATGAAATGCATCAGTCAGCATTTAGGCCTCATCATAGTACAGAGACAGCACTGATTAAAGTGGTAAATTATCTGCTACTGGGCTCTGATCAAGATTGTGTCTCCTTGCTTGTGTTGTTTAATTTTAGTGCAGCTTTCGATACCATTGATCATACTATTCTCCTTCGTAGACTACAATACGTTGTTGGAATTAAGGGAATGACCCTCTCCTGGCTCAGGTCTTATTTGACTGATCGTTATCAGTTCATAGATGTAAATTGTGACTTCTATATGTATACTGAGGTAAAGTTTGTTGTTCTGCAAGGTTTTGTTTTAGGCCCACTGCATTTTACTTTATATATCCTACCTCTGGGTCAAATTATTCGTAAACATGGAATTAGATTCCACTGTTATGTTCCACTGTTCCACTGCTGATGACACACAGTTGTATGTTTCAGCGAAGCCAGACGACAGACACCAACTTAATAAAGTTGAATAATGTGTAAAGGACATTAGACACTGGATGCTTGTTAACTTCCTTTTACTTAATTCTGACAAGACAGAAGTACTTCTATTAGGACCACATGCAGGTAAAAGTAAGCTTTCTGATTACATGGTAACTCTGCATGGCATTTCTGTTTCATCATGCGCAACCGTTAAAGACCTTGGTGTGATTATTGACTCCAGTCTTTCATTTGACGCTCATGTAGATAATATTACTAGGATAGCCTTAGCAATATTTCTGAGATGAAAGAAGATAAGAAATATAATGTCACTACATGATTCAGAAAAATTAGTTCATGCTTTTGTCACCTCTAAATTGGATTATTGTAATGCCTTACTGTCTGAATGTTCCAGTACGTGCATAAATAAGCTCCAGTTAGTCCAGAATGTAGCTGCAAGAGCGCTAACTAGAACCGGAAGATGTGGTCACATCACCCCTATCTTATCCACACTGAATTGGTTCCCAGTAAAATTTCAGCTAAAAAAAAAAAAAAAAAATACTACTATTGACCTATAAAGTACTCACACCAAGGTCTCACACCACAGTACCTGAGCGAATGTTTGGTCTTTCACAATCCACCACGCTTAATCTGCTCAAAAGGTGCAGGCTATCTGTTGGTACCTCGAATAGTGAAGACTACAGCAGGGGGAAGAGCTTTTGCTTACAAAGCCCCACAGTTATGGAACAGCCTTCCATTTTGAAAACATGTTTGTTTAGTCAAGCCCTTTGGATATAGTTTTTTTTCTCCCCTTGGTTAAAGGAGCAAATCTAGAGGACTCACAGGCATAGTGTTGTGGTGAAATGGTATGTTTGGATGTCTGTCGCCCCACACTTTCACGTGTTCACCCAGGTTTCTTGATGGTGGAGTGTTTGGCCACCTTATGTCCCAGGGCACCCTCATGTCTGTGTTCCCTTCTGGCGCTCCCTTTTAGTTATACTATCACAGCTAGTCTTGCTAGAATCCCTGCACTCACGCAAAGTACAATGTCCTTAATCATTACAAGAAAATAAGCATACCTAATAATCTCTCCCTCTCTCTTTCTGTCGAGATACACATGATACTTCTGAGATACCAGTGATCCTGACCCCTTCTGCTCTCTGGACCTGCCTGGTCCATCCTGATGCCCTACTTCTGGCTGGAGTTCTCATCAATTGGAAGTCACATGCTGCTGCTGAGGATGGCCCCACATGGTGCAGTCTAAAGATCATTGAGATTACTGAGGATGATACAATTTAAAAATCATAAAGATGGCTTTGGACATCAATTCATATGAATAGTTATGCTGTGATGGCTAGGACTACAATTGCTATGATAGCTTTAGGACTTTAACTACCACAGTTTTGCACTCAAGTCTTCATTAGTGGACAGTGGATAAGTTTGACAGCACAGACTTGATGTAAAAAACTGTAATGAATTTTCGTGGTTACACAATTGCACTATTTGACCATGTAGTATTAGCACATTGATTGAAGGGATTTATTTATAATTGCTTCTGGTTTCACCCCGATGAGGATGGGTTCCCTTTTGAGTCTGGTTCCTCAAGGTTTCTTCCTCATATCATCTCAGTTTTTCCTTGCCACCTTCACCTCTGGCTTGCTCATTAGGGATAAATTCATACATTTAAAATCTATATCCTGAATTTATGTTTCTGTAAGGCGCTATACAAATAAAACTGAATTGAATGTTTTGTATATTATACAAATTAGCTAAAAATCCAATTGCGTATAGCTAAATAGTTCTTGAGGTGTTTTTTTTGTTTTGGGAGATCCCAAGGAATAAGTCGCAAAAAGAATTTTTGCTATCGACTTACTGCTCATCTCTCTTGCCTGAGTAGCAGGAGGGAGTACTACCTACTGACCACATTTCACATCTGTAGGACTAATAAGACAGAATAAGAAGAAGAAGAAAAACAATAAGGTTCCAAGGACTATGTTTCCCCCTAAGAATCCTAAAGAGAATAACTGGGTTCCATGCACTACATCCTTGGCCCCCTAATAAGAAGCAAAATCCTAATAACTACAACTGGTTTACAAGCAATTAATGCTTGTAACAATTGGGTTCCAGCAGTTTTGTTGCTTGGACCCCAATGGTAACCGCTTCAGCATAACCTTCAGACCAGTTCTTGGCAAGCTATATAGAATAAGAAAAGAGTCCAAAGAACATACTAAACATTCTTATCAAGTTTTATAAGGATTGCCAATATCAATATTAATTTTACGAAATGTCTGCTGAAAGCCGAATGGCTGAAGGTGGCCTTTTTTTTTTTTTTTTAAGTCACCCAATGGTAAATAAAATCCAGTCACAGATTAGCATACAGAGGCAGCATACCAACTTCTAGGTCAATTGAACTTTTGGTTCCTGAGAAATAAGTATTTGAACTTTGCAGACGTCCTTTTGATAATTGAGTTGCACACTCTTCCGAATGTTTTGACATCAACATTTTGAAGATTGGCCAAAAAAAAAAAAAAAAGTTTCAGCCAAAAAAAAAAAAAAAAAAAAAAAAAAAGCTAAAGAAATTTCACTGTACACCCTATTTTTGAATAGATATGACTGTTGTGCTGTGCACAAACACACAGCACCCACCAGAGGCCAATTGATGTGAGACTGCATGAGATGTTCTGATGTTCCATTTTGATGTTGAAGTTTGTGTGTGTGATGTTGAATCATGTGGCTGCATGCTTCCTGCCTGTCGTCAAAAATGAGAACTGTGTCTCCAGAGAGGTATTTGCGCTATAATTGGGAGACTGCAATTTCAAATTCCAACAATACCACAGCCTAAGCAGCATGAGCAAGAGATTGAAGAAATGCTAACCAAAGTCATGCACAAAAGGTACACAATGGCTGATCAAGTTTATTTGATCGGTTTAGAAAAGACAATGTTCACACAAACATAAAATATTAAATCACACTAAAATTCTACCACAATGATATTCCATTATCATACTTACTCATATTCTTTCTTAGCATTGTCATTATTAAATTTTACTAACTCTTGAATTTTAAGTTTCATTTCCTGTGTTTTTAGTTTTTGAACATTACATTTAACATTAAAGAATCTTTTGAAAACATAATGAACAGCAAGGAGTGGAAGGTCAGGAGTGTAATGCTCCGTAAGGCGCTGGAGTTTGCATCAATTTTATGTAGTATTTTGTGATCCATCAGCTATTATTCTTAGGCACATTATTTGGATCTGTGTTCCACATGAGGAAACACACAGATACACTGACAAATAATGTCATATGACTTCCGTCAAATATTTTTAAAAATTATGTTTCTAAAAGCACTGGACAACAAAGAAAAGTAAAAGCTCATGTTTGGAGTGTGCAGTGGCATATTATATATGTATTATATATGTTCAGATAATAGGAATAGAGGAGGAGTGGTGTATGACTTATGTAAAAACGCAGTGAGTGTTCATACGGGAGAAAAAAAACATCACAGGAAAACAGTGCACAAGCTCAAGTTGGGAGTTCAAATTTAGCATTCCTTGTTTTAAGCTGCCTGCAGTGTTGCTTTTTTGTTTTTTTTAACATCTCATCAGAAATCAACAAATGTGGTTGCCTTCATTTTAGTTGCAGGTTTAGGGAAAATACCTGCAGTGGCATGTTTGCTAATCCTGTTTGTCCAGTTTATACATTGTGTTTTTATGTTTTGTTTTTTCTTACAATTCTAATGGCCCCCTTATGGTCCATGGTCAGACACACATGCACTCACTCACTCACCTTCTCACTCATTCATTCACTCACTCTCTCTCTCACACACACACACACACACAAAGTGCATCTCCATCCAGGAGTTCCAGGCTTTCTTCATTATACTCTAAAGTATGAAATATATTTCCCAGCATCTCTTGATCCCTCTACTGTTTCTTAAGCAGCTTGTCGGCTTCGTGGTAAGTGGGGTACTTCACTGTCTCAATTTTCTCCTTCACCTTGTAAGAGGGGTAGAGGCCAGTGCGACCACTTTTGCGGTTGATGCCCTTGGAGTAGCCATCCCAGTGGTTGCCAGCCACTCCAATCACATCTCCGGGCTCCAACACAATCTCTCCTTGGCTGTGGGGCTCATGTGCATAAATAGCCACTTGATTGTGTGCATTCTGTCCCCCAAAGTAGTAGATATCATCCAGTGAGTAGAAGTAGGATGAGGCATCCGGGTGCAGCGTCTGCATGATCTCATAGGCCACACGACACACCTTTTCATGTGAGAGAAGAAGTCAGAATTACCATATACACAATGCACTATAGTTATAATGTCAGAACCATCTATCTAATCTATCTATTCTGCATGTTAAATTCTAATGCAAATTATAAGTTCGATTTTTGGGGGGAAGAAAAACAAAACAACACCACCACCACCACACACATTACAATAATGATAGTTGAGTACCTGGGAGGAGAAAGTGCAGACCAAGAAGTTGGTCTGGGACAGGAAGTGGATGTCAAGGATGACTCCTCTTAATGAGTTCTCAGTATAGCGGTTGTGCAGGCCAGCTGACCAGGAGATTGAATTATCGCTGATAAACTCAAAATCTGGGTACCTGATGAACAATACAGTGATATTCAGTATATACAAAAATCTTAGGTATACGCATAGAAAAGCTGAGATGAAAAGCAGAGATGCCTTTCAAAATAGTAAAATTAAACATTTCTACATTAACTTACTATAAAGACCAGTAAATAGCACTAAACTAATCAAGATCTATATTTGGCATGGCAATCCTTTGCTTTTGAAAATGTATCAGTAGTCTCAAGTACAGTCCCCTCCCAAAGTATTGGACCAGCAAGGCCAATCCTTTTATTTTTGCTATAGATTGGCAAAGACATTTGGGTTTGAAATCAAAAGATGAATGAGACGATAGATCAGAATTTCAGCTTTCATTTCCTGATATTTACATCTAGATCTGTTAAACAACTTAGAGCAGAGCACCTTTTATTTAACCCACCCATCTTTCAAGTGAATATAAAAATACTGGAACATGTGACTGACAAGTGTTTCTTGTGGCCCAGGTGTACCTTGTTAAGATTGTTTGTTTAAACAATTAATAGTTTTGAGTGTCTAACTTTTGGTCTGAACCTTGTGATTCACTTGTGAAGACTGCATTTCTTGTTAAAAAGGATAAACCAACATGAAGATCAGAGAGCTGTCTATGGGAGAAAGCAAGCCATTTTGAAGCTGAGAAAGCAAGGAAAATCTATCAGAGCCATTGCAAAGGCATAGCCAATACAACAATTTGGAATGTCCTGAAAAAGAAAGAAACCATTTGTTTTCAGACCAGACATGGAACAGGTTGGCCATGTAAAACAGCAGCAGTTGATGACAAACATTGTGAGCTGAGAAACCCCCCCACCAAAAAAAACAGTCAGTGATACCACCAACAACCTCCATAGGGCAGGGGTGAAGGTATCACAATCCACGAAGAAGAAATTCGAAGAAGATTTGGAGAGTAGAAATATAGAGGCCATACCATACAGAGGTCATACAGTACAAGATGCAAACCTCTCATCAGCAGTAAAAACCAGAAGGCCTTGAAAGAGGGGCCACAAAAGTTCTGGAACCAAGATTAACCTATAACAAAGTAGAGGTTTCTTTTTCAGAAAGGCCAAATTTGGAGAAAGAACTGCTCATGATCCAAAACATACAAGCTCATCACTTAAGCACAGTGGAGGTAGTATGGCAGCTTTTGAAAGAGGCTCATTAATTTTCATTGATGATGTAACTCCTGATAGTAGCAGCAGAATGAATTCAGAAGTCTACAGAAACTTTCTGCCTGCCAATGCCAATATAATTGGGAGGAACGTCATCATGCAGCAAGACAATGATCCAAAACACATTGCTAACATAACAAAGGACTTTGTTGAGGGATAAAAGTAGAATTTTTCAGACTGGCCATGTCAATCAAAAGACCTTAAACTATTTGAGCATGCATTTCACCTCCTAAAGAGGAGACTGATGGGAGAATCGCCCAAACCAAACAACAACTGAAAGAAGCTGCAGTACTGGAAAAGTATCAAGAACAAAGAATTCAACAATTTGGCGATGTCAGGGGGTCACCAGCATGATGCAGATACTGCAAGCAGGGGCTATGCAACCAAATATTAAGTCTTATTTACTGTAAGACTTCTGTTCCAATACTTGTGCTTACCTAAAAAATTGGGTGGTCTTCCCACAAAGGTGTCTTGTTCTAAGCTGTTTAACACATTTAGCTGTAAATATCAGGAAATTAATGCTGAAATTCTGATCTATTGGCTTATATTCATCTTTTAATCTCAAACCCAAATGTCTTCAGTGTATTGCAAAAGCAAAACAATAGGCCTTGCCATTCCAATACTTTCAGAGGGGACTCCACATGTGCATTTTTATAAGGAATTTTCCAAAAATAAGGAAAAAAGCTTTTGTTAAAAGTAATGTCTGGAAATATAAAATGTTTTTTTTTTTCTGACTCAGTAATACAGAAGTCATAAAATATGCAATACACTAAATAGTAATACAATCAGAAAACAATTAGTGTGTTGCTTTTCAATCACACAAAACTAATGCTAAAAGCAGAAGTTGAGACACCGGGTAGTGAATTTTAAAATCTTCCTGTCTTTTTAGATCTTCCTGAGTTTTAGAAGTTTATTCCTGGTGTAAGGAAGTATCTGATCATCTTAATACTTCTTTTTGTTACCAAAAATACAAATTTTGTGACTCTGCATAACATCCATTCTTAATTTTCACACACTTACTTAGACTTAGCCTCTTGCAGTAGTGAAGGGTCATCAGTGGCCAGGTAAACACGTTTCTTGTCAATGTGCATGCGGCGTGCCAGGCTCTGGAAGTGGTCCTCTACATGCAGCATGTATTCCTCTATGGGGTGGAATGCAGCTTCTGTGCCCACCTTATCTGTCCTGCGCACATGCACTCTGCAGAAGATAAACATTTGACTAAGCCATATGGTGAGAGTCCTGGGATGAAACATAATGATTGTACAAATGAACACAATTCAAGAATGTAATTTATAACTCTGAAAAAAATACATTAAAGAATTGGACTAAACTCAACCAGGCCTGATTACTGCCAGCCTTGTTCAATCAAATCAACACTTAAATAGAACCTTTTAAACAGCATGAAGTTGGTTCAAAGGTCTAAACCAGTAACACACTATGCCAAAACTGAAAGAAATTCAAGAAATGATTAGGAAGAAGGCGATTGAAATACATCAGTCTGGGAAGGGTTACAAAGCTATTTCAAAGTCTCTGGCACTCCAGAGAACCACAGTGAGAGCAATTATCTTCAAATGGGGAAAAAAAACTTGACATAGTAGTGAACTTTCCCAGAATTTGCAGACCTTCCAAAATTCCTCCTAGAGCACAGCAATGATTCGTCCAGGAAGTCACATAAGAGCCAAGGACAACATCAAAGGAACTATAGGCCTCTCGCATCAATAAATGTCACTGTTCATATCTCCACTATCAGAAAGACACTAGGCATCCATGGAAGTGTGGCAAGGTGAAAACCACTGCTAACCTAGAAGAACTTGTCAGAATTTTACCAAAACACACCTTGATGATCCTCAAACCTTTTGGGACAATATTCAGATTGATGAGTTGAAAGTGGAAATGTTCGGAAGACAGGGGGTCCATTACATCTGGCATAAACCAAACACAGAATTCCACAAAAAGTACATCATACCAACACTCAAGCATGGTGGTGGAAGTGTGATGGTGTGGGGATGCTTTGTTGCATCATGGCCTGTGCAACTTCCAATAATTGAGGGAAGCATGAATTCTGCTTTTTACCAGAAAATCCTAAAGGAGAATGTCTGGACTCAAGCGCAAGTTGAAACTCAAGGGGTGAAAAAGGTGACTAAGAAGGTAATGTAATGGGACATCAGTTCAGGGCACTTTAGAAAAAAAGAATAAACAGTCAATAGAGTGTAGAGCTGGGTCCAAAACTGTATTAAAGTGCATTGAATCCACTATACAATAAAGTGCATCAAACACAATAAAAAAAAACTATATGCACAACACCAGACAAATCAAAATGCATTTTAGGTGGACAAATAAATTCAAAGAAAATTAAACATCACCTTGAACAAAACAAACCTGTGGTCTCATAAAAAGTACAAATAGACAGGATAGGCAAGGGTCTGCTAAAAATGGGCAGATATGCTTCTTCGTTTCCAAGTGGTTATTTCCTTTTTACACTAGGGTTAGTTATCCCACATTATTATGTTTCTTGGGTCTGCACCATTCCCTTCAAAGCAAACAAACCAGTGAGCCTTTATTTGTTGCTTAGAAGTAAGCCAGAAATGTGCAGGTGCTGCACAACTCGGCTATATTTAATATTCACATGGACTCACGAGTTGAGTATGTGTGCTAAATCTACACAGATTACATAAACTTCGGTAGCAAATTTACTTTGCACGGCACTGTAGCAGCTAAACCCATACACTGATAGCTTAGTTGTACCTCCCTTTGGCTAGCAGCACCAAACTAGCCTAGTTAGAAATTATTTTCCGGTTAATTATTACATAAACTTCGGTAGCAAATTTACTTTGCATGGCACTGTAGCAGCTAAACCCATACACTGATAGCTTAGTTGTGCCTCCCTTTGGCTAGCAGCACCAAACTTGCCTAGTTAGAAGTTATTTTCCGGTCTGGTAGTCCTACAAATAGTGACTACACTCAAGGCAAGTTTTATGATAAATCCAACTTTTTCTGATTATGCCATACATTGACAGCTAAGTTACTTCAGCGTCCATAAAACAAAACTTAGGCTACAAGTTGAACTGGGAAAAAATGCATGGAGAAGAATCTGGGATCAGCCCCGGATGATTGGTCTCACTTCCATTCAATGAAGATATAAAATTACAACACCGCTGTCTTCTTTTATTGGTCTTCAGTTAAGTAGTAACAAACAGCTCCAAGTGGAAAATTATTCGGGGCTAAAGAAAATATAGCCCCCAACGCCCAGGCCAGGCCACGCCCCTGGTGTTCACTCTTGCCAGAAGCATTGCACATGCGAAGCCAGGAGGATGGTTGTTGAATCAGAAACTGTGATTCTCATGATTTCATTCACCATGACCCTGTCCAAAGACTGGCCTCAGAGATTTGTCCTCAGAACTTCAGTTTTCCTGCTATTCAGGTACAGAAAATTATTATTCCACGTTTTTATCTCAGAAATACAGTCAGAAAGAAAACAAACATTAAGGTTTTCACCAGATTTTGAGTGAATGTAGATTTGGGTATCGTCAACATTAAAGTGATAACGGAGGCTGAGCGATCGCAGCAGATTCCCAAGTGGAGATAAATAAATAAAACTGAACTAAAAACCTAAAACTGATCCCTGAGGAACACCAGTGAGCACAGAGCTAGTATCAGACCTGTAACCACCCATAGAAATAAACAGGGAACGGTCAGTAAAATAAGATTTTAAAACTGTCCCTGACACACCAAAAACACGTTCAAGGCAGGTAAGTAAAAGAGGTTATTATTTGTAAGATTATTACACAATTGAGAGGCAACAACACGCTCAAGCATTTCTGCCAAAAACTGAAGATTTCAGTTGAGATGGAATGAAAATTGTTAACATCATCCACGGCAGCATTTTCCTTCTTTGGTACAGGTATAACAGCAGCAGCCTTTAGTACTGCTGGAACAACCCCAGTCTCCAATGAATCATTTATAATATCGAGGATAGTAGGGCACTAAACATTGAAGCATGATTTACATAGGCTTGTGGGAATTGGATCAAGCAGGCAAGTGGTTGATTTCATGCTGGGTACCTCCCTTGTGAGAGTCTCAGAATCAAGCAGTGAGAAATGAATGAAAGAAACACCAGTAAACCCAGAAGGACAAAGGAGTGAAGCGGCAGAGTCATGTGTAACAGAAATTTCTTTGCGAACATTATCAATCTTAGAATTAAAAAACTGAAGAAAAGAATTACATAGCTGCTGAGAAACAGGCAAGGTGGTAACAACATTAACTTGAAGCAATCTGTTTATGGTTTGGAACAAGTGTCTGGGATTTCTTTGATTGTTTACAATAGCCTGAGAGAAATAAGATGATCTTTCAGTCTCAATTAATGCTCTGTAATCCCCCAGAAGATCCTTCCACGTTTGATAGTAAACATTCAAGCCAGTAAGATGCCATTTACGCTCCATTTTCCGACAAGCAGCCTTTCTAGAGCGCAGATTGTCATTATACCAGGGAGAAGAGCGGGCGAATGTAACCTTACGTGACCTTAGGGGAGTATAAGAGTCTAGATTAGTAGCAAGAGCAGAATTTAACTGCAGAACTTTCTCCTCCAGTGATGAGGGATGAAGATCACTTAAGGTGGAAACAAGAGAATTGGAGAAAACTGTCTGATCAATAGACTTCCAGTTCCAGAAAGTTACTGTTTGGATGGCAGGCTCAATTGGATGATGCAGTTCCAGGTTAAAGAAGACAGCTGTATGATCTGACAGTCCAATATTAACAGATGAAAACTGCGATACAAACAAGCAGTTTACAATCATAAGATCCAGCAGCTTATTCCAGGTGGAACACAGAAGTAAAAACAACAGTCCAAAGTATATAAAATGGCACCACCACATCGCAACCGTAGGAGCACTGAAAGCAATATAACTTAAATAACTCGTTGTTATTTAAAACAATATGACTTAAGTAAACAAACGAAAACAAACAAAACGGTGACAGGAGTAGCAGCAAAACGCGCCAGTGTACCCTGTCAACCGGAACCGAAAGTCAGCCGCTTTACCATGAATGGCTCAAAAAAGCTAAATGAATATTTTGGAGAGGCCTAGTCAAAGTCCTGTCTTGAACCAATTGAGATGCTGTGGCAGGACCTTAAACAGGCAGTTCATGCTCGAAAACCCTCCAATATGTTTGAACTAAAGCAGTTCTGCAAAGAAAAGTGGGCCAAAATTCCACTGAACAGCTGTGAAAGACTGATCTCCACTGCCTTTTTGATATGGCTTATACAAACTTGATGACATTTGGGTTTAAAATCAAAAGATGAATATGAGATGAGAGATCAGAATTAATCTTTAATATCCTCATTTTTACATCTAGATGTGTTAAACAACTTAGAACATGATACCTTTTGTTTGAAACCACCTTTTTTTTTTTTTTTTCCCAAGTGATCAAAATTATGGAACATGTGACTGCTAGGTGTTTCTTGCTACCCAGGTGTGTCCTGTTAAATTGATTGTTTAAGAAATTAATAGAGTTGAATGTCTACTCTTGGTTTGAGCCCAAGGTTTCACCGGTGAAGTGAAAAATAGAGGCCATACCACAAGATGCAAACCACCCATCAGCAGAAAGAAGCAGATGACCAGATTGGAATGTGCAAAGAAATACAGAGATTAGCCACAAAAGTTCAGGTACCAAGAAAGGCCAAAGTGTGGAGATGCAAAGGATCTGCTCATGATCCAAAACATGCAAGCTCATTTATGAAACATGGTGGAGGTAGTGTCATGGCTTGGGCTTGCATGGCTGCTTCTGGAACAGGCTCACTAACCTTTATTGATGATGTGACTCATGATGGTAGCAGCAGAATAAATTCAATAAAAACAATGATCCAAAACACACTGCCAACTCAACAAAGGACTTCATCGGGGGGAACAGTGGAAGGTTTTACACTGGCCAAGTCAATTACCAGACCTTAACCCAATCGAGCATGCATTTCACCTCCTGTAGAGGACACTGAAGGGAGGGCGCTAGTTTTTTAATCTATGACCATCTTTAAGACCAAATTCAGTCACATACTGTTTCACAGTGTCTGTGGAGTACCAGTTTCTCTGGATAGAACGAAAGTTTGACCAGTCATGCATGATCTGACTATAAAAATCTGTGCTAATTATAATTATTGGTTTTCTACCACACTATCACACCTACATGTGGGCCTTCTTCATAGTGTTCAACCTTTCCCTTCACTGAAACTAATGGGCCCAAACCTTTTCTGGCACAAAAGCGAGGTCCATAAAGACATTGTGTGGCAAGATTGGTGTGGAAGAACTTGAGTGGCCTGCCCGGAACTAAACCTCACTGAACAGCTTTGGGATGAAATGATATGATGACCACATACCGAGACTAATCACCTGACATAAATATTTCACTTCAATAATGCTCCTGTGGCTGAATGGGCACAAGTCCATACTGCCTGCAGTATTTTCAAATACACAAAAACATTGTTGCTTATATTTCCCAAAAATTAACAAACTAGCAACCATGGCCTGTTCTTGCCTCGCATACTGTACTTTATATATGACTGTCCGCTCCTGTGACTTTTTTGTTTGGTGCCACAAGATCCCGGTCCCACTGCAAACCTCTACTGTCGAGCTACAGGCAAAATTACTGAGCTGATATCCAGTAAAACATTCAGTGACACTTTTCCTGTGCATTTAATTTGTGTTCCGTATTTCTCTGTTACGTCTGTCAAACATATGGGCCACTGACAGGATGAAAAGTTAGACTGGAAATATATTATTTGATTATGCCATATTGCAGACATTTTTTCCTTCCCTAGAAGCTAATCAAATATATATCTATAAAAATTTATAGGCAATTCCCTAGACAATACCAGTACAATATTGACATCAAATCTAATGGAAGGTGGAAAACATTTATTGTAAGCTCTGTAAGCCAGCTCTGTAAGCCAGCTGGCTACAAGCACACACACAAAAAAAAACCTTTTATAAAATCTGTGAAATATTTAATTAAAATTAGATGGCAAGCTCACACTTGGTTCTGAGGGAATGAGAAAAGCTGATTAACTGCACATTTTAATAACATATGAATTGAAACTCCATCCCCTTTATAATTATGCCCTCTGCTCCACAATACCACATGCACTGTTGGTCATTCAAAATTGCAAAAAATATACAATGCCATGTATATACAATGGGGATCTTTATCTGTACATAATAGGATAACTTGCCCTAAATAACTAGAAAAATCTAGAACCTACATTTTAAAAGTCTTCATTTAATTTAGACTATAGACAAAATTAGATTTTCTTTTCAAAACATGGAAAGGTTTCCAATAGAATTCCAGAATTCTCAGCTCCAATTATAAGGGTCCATAAAAATAAAACTAATGCCTGATGATCATGTTTTTTATTCTTACCCTATGATTGGGTGTTTGAAGCCCAGCTTGATGGTCGCTTCACGAATCTCTTTCTCAAGCCAGGCCTGAGGTCGGATCAAATATTTGACGAACTGAGAAACCCACCAGACAGATGGGTCTCCATGCAGCCGTTGCAGACGTTCAGACAGATCCTCTGGGATAGCCAGCGGCAGGTAAGGAGGTCGTGGATGGAGGCTATCGACAATAGGCAACTCAACCACTTGCACGGCCTGATCATTATTTTCACCTACACAAACACACAAAAAGTAACGGCTTAAAAGAGCTAAAATTTTTGCTCCTTCCTAAAAGATCTGTTAGTTTGATTGCTGCAGTGTCCCCTGTAACTGAACCGAAAGTGCTTCCATTAATATCAGATTTGAAGAGAAATTGCAATTACAGAAAAAATACAGACAATCCTAAAATTCAAGGCATTCAGGACATATGAACCAACAAAATAGTCATAAATACTAACCAAAGATCAAAAGAACAGTGGAAAATAGCGGGATAAAAGGTCTTTCCTTCAATGCAATTTTTTTTTTTACAGGACATGCAGGGATATTACAATATATGAGATACAAAAAGATATTCTGTGGCATGTAATAGGCAGCAGGCTAGAGCATGGTTCTCACTAATCTCAACATGTTTTTCATAATCATGGAGGGTTAGGTCAGTCTTGGATGAGTAATGTGAATAACAACAAAATTGAGTATAATTGCAAAAATCACAGGATAAGTTTGCAAAAGTAGGTTTTGCATGTTGAGCAAATTATACATTTGAGTGGGCAGAGCTAAATAGGGAAAAAGGCAAACTGTTAACGTAGGAAACAAAGCATGGGGGAAAAGTTTTATTGTACACCTTATTTTACAAGATACAGTCATGGATAAAATAAAGCATACCCTCCTTCAATTCCATGTTTTTATTTTTCAGGACAAACAAATAAATAACAAATGTAGTAAAAAAAAAAATAAAAAAAAAAAAACAACATTTCAGTATGTAATTTTTTGCAAAAAGTAAAATCAACATTTCAGAAACCAGGTGGGGAAAAGAACCATGTAGAATCACCTTTGGAACCATCTTCAGCAATAACTTGTAGTAAATGTTTCATCAGTCTCTTGCATTTGGAGAAATCCTGGCCCACTCTTTACAACATTGCTTTAGTTAATTGATGTTTGATGGCATTTGTTTATATACAACTCTCTTAAGATCCCGCCAGAGCATATCAGTTTGCTAGTGTGCTCGGGATCACTGACTATGTTTACATGGACAGCATTAATCTAATTATTGACCTTAATCTGAGTAACATAATAATGTGATTAAGGTGTTTACATGAGTGGCTCATAGAATACTCCTGTCATGTACCCGTTTAACATGTTATAGAACATAATTAGATCAACAGCCCGCGTCATTACTTCACCGCACCACGCAGTCTGACGTCCCTCCAGAATTTCACGTATTAACATACAGTTTGTCTTCGTTATGGTACCGTATACAGTTTTGGCTGTTTTTATAAAAAAAAATTTTTACGAACGCTTTAAGTGCAGTTAATTATTTGTCATGCTATACGTGCTAATAGACAACTGCTTGAAGCCGTGGTCTGCGTCTCAAACCGCGTACTTACCGTCTACATATAGCCGAGATACATGTATTTTTCCCCACTACAGGCCTATAGTAGGCAAGTATGCGGTTTGGGACGAAGCCGAACACTGTAAAATGTTGACAACTGCCATGTGTGATCGTGTCCTGTCGCAAAATGCGGTGAAAACTCACACGACGTTCATAATGTGATTAAGGTGTTTACATGTCTGTAATACACATCCATAATGCGACTAAAACGGGAGTACTCCACCTGTCTTAATTCGATTAGAGCTTAATTCGAGTATGACCTTAATTAGATTAAGGTAAGTAAAAATTGCTGTTTACATGGTAGTTTCTTAATCAAAGTGTGGTCTTAATCGGGTTAAGAGTGAATTATTGTTGTCCATGTAAACTCAGCTATTGTCCTGTTGCATAACCCAATTTTGTCCCAGCTTAAGCTGCTGGACAGATGGCCTCACATTTGTCTCAAGAATATATCTTGTATAAAGTTGAGTACATTGTTGTCTCAATGACAACAAGTTTCCCAGTTCCTGTGGCAGCAAAATAAGCCCAAACCACCACGCCTCCTCTGCCATTCTATAGTTGTTTGGTTTTCACCAAACACTGAGCTGTATATAAAAGACCCATCTTCTACACCAGAGGTGCCAAAACTTTTTCCTGTGAAGGGCCAAAAACCAAACTTGATTGAGGGCCGTGGGCCGAAAGTAAACGTTGCATTATACCAAACTGTATTATATTAAAATTAAAGTTGCCATGGTGCCCCTCATTTATAATATTTAAAAATAAATAAATAAATAGAAAACATTACTCTGTAATCTGCTTAATTAAGGCAGGTTTATTTTCCAAGTTTTATAGTTCAATGAAACTTGTAGTACAAAAAATCCCTTTTATAGTACAATAGAGTTCAATGCCTAATAATTCAAGCTATAAGCAATGCAGCTACAGTGAGGGAAAGAAGTATTTGATCCCCTGCTGATTTTGTACGTTTGCCCACTGACAAAGAAATGATCAGTCTATAATTTTAATGGTAGGTTTATTTGAACAGTGAGAGACAGAATAACAAAAAGAAAATCCAGAAAAACGCATGTCAAAAATGTTATAAATTGATTTGCATTTTAATGAGGGAAATAAGTATTTGACCCCCTCTCAATCAGAAAGATTTCTGGCTCCCAGGTGTCTTTTATACAGGTAACGAGCTGAGATTAGGAGCACACTCTTAAAGGGAGTGCTCCTAATCTCAGTTTGTTACCTGTATAAAAGACACCTGTCCACAGAAGCAATCAATCAATCAGATTCCAAACTCTTCACCATGGCCAAGACCAAAGAGCTCTCCAAGGATGTCAGGGACAAGATTGTAGACCTACACAAGTCTGGAATGGGCTACAAGACCATTGCCAAGCAGCTTGGTGAGAAGGTGACAACAGTTGGTGCGATTATTCGCAAATGGAAGAAACACAAAAGAACTGTCAATCTCCCTCGGCCTGGGGCTCCATGCAAGATCTCACCTCGAGGAGTTGCAATAATCATGAGAACAGTGAGGAATCAGCCCAGAACTACACGGGAGGAACTTTTCAATGATCTCAAGGCAGCTGGGACCATAGTCATCAAGAAAACAATTGGTAACACACTATGCCGTGAAGGACTGAAATCCTGCAGCGCCCGCAACATCCCCCTGCTCAAGAAAGCACGTATACATGCCCGCTGAAGTTTGCCAATGGACATCTGAATGATTCAGAGGACAACTGGGTGAAAGTGTTGTGGTCAGATGAGACCAAAATGGAGCTCTTTGGCATCAACTCAACTCGCCGTGTTTGGAGGAGGAGGAATGCTGCCTATGACCCCAAGAACACCATCCCCACCGTCAAACATGGAGGTGGAAACACTATGCTTTGGGGGTGTTTTTCTGCTAAGGGGACAGGACAACTTCACCGCATCAAAGGGACAATGGACGGGGCCATGTACCGTTAAATTTTGGGTGAGAACCTCCTTCCCTCAGCCAGGGCATTGAAAATGGGTCGTGGATGGGTATTCCAGCATGACAATAACCCAAAACACACAGCCAAGGCAACAAAGGAGTGGCTCAAGAAGAAGCACATTAAGGTCCTGGAGTGGCCTAGCCAGTCTCCAGACCTTAATCCCATACAAAATCTGTGGAGGGAGCTGAAGGTTCGAGTTGCCAAATGTCAGCCTCGAAACCTTAATGACTGGGAGAAGATCTGCAAAGAGGAGTGGGACAAAATCCCTCCTGAGATGTGTGCAAACCTGGTGGCCAACTACAAGAAACGTCTGACCTCTGTGATTGCCAACAAGGGTTTTGCCACCAATAACCAAGTCATGTTTTGCAGAGGGGTCAAATACTTATTTCCCTCATTAAAATGCAAATCAATTTATAACATTTTTGACATGCGTTTTTCTGGATTTTTTTTTTGTTTTTCTGTCTCTCACTGTTCAAATAAATCTACCATTAAAATTATAGACTGATCATTTCTTTGTCAGTGGGCAAACGTACAAAATCAGCAGGGGATCAAATACTTTTTTCCCTCACTGTATATGCGTGCAATATCAGTGACATCTAATGATAGACAAGGTCCTTATTTTTCAGAAGTTTTTTCCAAATTGGGCTGCTGACTTACTGACAAAGTCGGGGTATTATGTAGGTGAGAGTCAGTTTCTCAGTTTACACTTGTTCAAGTTCATCAGACTGAAAGTCTGCTCACAGAGGTAGGTATGCCAAACAGAGACAGCAGAAGGGACCTGAACTTGTGTTGAGATCTTAATCACACTGAGGCTCAGTTCGTTCCATGTGAAGATCATCACTGACTGTGTCCACACTGATGGTGAAGGGTTGAGCAAACAACGCAAATTCACGCATCACATCCACAAGTCTGATGGATTTGGCACATAGCTGTACTTGATGTAAAATACAGTAGTACTTTACCACTTTCTTCCCACATTCACTGACTTTATGAGACACCAACATATCAAGGTCAGATTTCCTCCCTACCATTGTAATTGTAATACCATCCATATTCTACGACTTTAATTCATTCTTTTTCAATGCTTTCCCTCTTCTCATATATGACATGGTGGGCCAAATCAAAAGTCACCATGGGCCAACCTTGGCCCATGGGCCATAGTTTAGGCACCTCTGATCTACACCTTGGTCTCATTTAGATGCAGTTGTGCAAACCTAATTCATGCTGCCATTCTTTATGGAGAGAAGGGGCTTTTTCCTAGCCAACCTTCTATGAAAGCCATACTCAAGTCTTTTTTTGATTGTGCAGTCATGAGCATAAATATTTAATGTGCTTACAGAGACCTGTAGGTCACATGATGTAGCTCTTGGGTTTTTCTTTATATCCTTGTGCATTAAACAGTCTGACCTTGGACTGAATTTGCTGGGATGCCTACTCCTGGGAAGAAGGGTTTCTGTGTGTAAACAATCCTTTTCACTGTAGAACAGTACATTTTAAATTGTTTAGAGATGGCCTTATAGCCCTTCACAGATTGATGAGCAGCAACAATTGCTTTCGCTTCTAGAGGTCACGGCTGTCTTTCTTTCTTCTTGGCATGATGTAGACACACACCTGAATGCTCCAGAACACCAAACTGCCAAAAGGTCTGCTTTTATCACACTTCTTGATTAACTAATATTGTGCATATCATTAGTAACACCTGGCTGCTAATTACTTTCTTAATTATTGCAGAAATAGGAATGGTGTACTTAGTTTTCCCCACCTGATTTTTGAATATTGGTTTACTTTCTGGGAATAAATAACTACATATTGAAATATACTTATTGAACTACATATTGAGGAAGGAGAGCCTAATGAACTATTAAAAATCTCTTAATGCTGCTAGATGAGTCTCTCTCTCCACCCTAATTGAAGTTATCAAAAGTAATCCTACATTCTTTTTCAATACTGTAGCAAAATTAACTAGGAATATAACCACCACAGAAACATGCACACAATCAATATAAAGCAGAGACAATTTCATGAATTTTTTCACTGGCAAAATAGAAATTATTAGACAAAAATTCAGACTACTAATTTAAAACCAGACAGTCTTATAACTAACCATGTAGATAATAATAATGCAATATCAGATCAATGATTAGAATGTTTTACTCCCCTTCGAGAGACCGAACTAATTTAATTAATTTCTTCATCAAAATCATCACCTTGTATACTAGATCCCTTGCTTACATGTTTCTTTAAACAGATTATTCCAGAAGTAATCAAAACCCTTCTAAAAATAATAAATTCTTCCCTTAGCACTATATACCTAAAACATTTAAACTAGCAGTTATTAAACCCCTGATTAAAAATATCTGACCTTGACTCCTGTCAATTGTCCAGCTATAGGCCAATATCAAATCCCCCCTTTATCTCCAAGATATTGGAAAAGGTTGTAGCACAGCAGCTATGCTTGTACCTACATAGGAATAACATTCATGAAATGCATCAGTCAGGATTTAGGCCTCATCATAGAACAGAGACAGCGCTGGTTAAAGTGGTAAATGACTTATTACTGGCCTGTGATCAGGGCTGTGTCTCCCTTCTTGTGTTGCTTGACCTTAGTGCAGCTTTTGATAACACTGATCATAACGTTGTTGGCATTAAGGGAACGGCCCTCTCCTCGCTCAGGTCTTATTTAACTGATCACTATGCATACTGAGGTAAATTTTGTTGTTCTGCATTGTTTTGTTTTAGGCCCACTGCTTTTTACTTTATATATGCCACCTCTGGGTCAAATTATTTGAAAAAATGGAATTAGATCAACTGTTATGCTGATGATACACAGCTGTATGTTTCAGCAAAGCAAGATGATAGAGGCCAGCTTAATAAAGTTGAGGAATGTGTAAAGGAAATTAGACACTTTATGCTTATTAACTTCCTTTTACTTAATTCTGACAAGACAGAAGTACTTCTGCTAGAACCACATACAGCTAGAAGTAAGCTTTCTGATTACATAGTAACTCTGGATGGCATTTCTGTTTCAACCGTAAAAGACCTTGGTATAATTATTGACTCCAGTCTTTCATTTGATGCTCATGTAGATAATATTACAAGGATAGCCTTAGCAATATTTCTGAGATGAAAGAAGATAAGAAATATAATGTCACTACATGATTCAGAAAAATTAGTTCATGCTTTTGTCACCTCTAAATTGGATTATTGTAATGCCTTACTGTCTGTATGCTCCAGTAGGTGCATAAATAAGCTCAGTTAGTCCAGAATGTAGCTGCAAGAGAACTAACTAGTAATTTTTTTCAATTCAATTTTATTTGTATAGCGCTTTTTACAATAGACATTGTCTCAAAGCAGCTTTACAGAAATATCAACATGGTATACAGATATTAAAGATGCGAATTTATCCCAACTGAGCAAGCCACTGAGTGGCGACGGTGGCAAGGAAAAACTCCCTAAAATGTTTTAAGAGGAAGAAACCTTGAGAGGAACCCGACTCAGAAGGGAACCCATCCTCATCTGGGTAACAACAGTTAGTGTGAAAAAGTTCATTATGGATTTATATGAAGTCTGTATGGCGTTAGGAGCAGCCGTAGTCCCAGCAGTCTGGAATTAAAGAAGATTTGAGCTCCATCCAGAGGCAGAAAGGATCTGGATCTCTAGTATCTCCATAAATTCGTGTGGGGCTCGGCAAAAGGAGAGAGGGAGAAAAAAGATAATTATGACTGCGAAGTAGTAGAACAGAATCTAGTCAGGGTAGGCTTGAGTAAACAAATACGTTTTAAGCTTAGACTTAAACACTGAGACTGTGTCTGAGTCCCGAACACTAATAGGAAGACTGTTCCATAACTGTGGGGCTCTATAAGAGAAAGCTCTTCCCCCTGCTGTAGCCTTCACTATTCGAGGTACCGTCAGATAGCCTGCATCTTTTGACCTAAGTAGGCGTGGCGGATCATATAAAACCAAAAGGTCGCTTAGATATTGTGGCGCGAGACCATTTAGTGCTTTATAGGTTAATAAAAGTATTTTATAATTAATGCGAGATTTTACTGGGAGCCAATGCAGTATTGATAATATCGGTGTGATATGGTCGTATCTTCTAGTTCTAGTTAGGACTCTAGCAGCTGCATTCTGGACTAACTGGAGCTTATTTATATTCCTACTGGAACATCCAGACAGTATGGCATTACAGTAATCTAATCTAGAGGTGACGAATGCATGAACTAGTATTTCCGCATCATGTAGTGACAATATGATTCTTATTTTAGAAATATTTCTGAGATGAAAGAAGGCTATCCTAGTAATATTATCTACATGAGCATCAAATGATAGGCTGGAGTCAATAATCACTCCAAGGTCTTTAACTGCTGTACATGATGAAACAGAAAGAACATCCAGAGTAACCATGTGATCAGAAAGATTACTTCTAGCTACACGTGGGCCTAATAAAAGTATTTCTGTTTTATCAGAATTAAGTAGAAGGAAGTTAATTAACATCCAATGTCTAATGTCCTTTACACAATCCTCAACTTTACTAAGCTTCTGTCTGTCCTCTGGCTTCGCTGAAACATACAAC